>NC_092688.1:39103073-39442240 GCF_964275005.1 Diadema setosum | reverse complement strand
ACGACCACAAGCCGCTCCTATGCATCTACGGACCGCACGGTCGACCATACGCACGTATTGAACGATGGGCCCTACGCCTACAGCAATATCGCTTCACGATTAGGCATATGCCAGGGAAGACAAATCCAGCTGATGTTTCGTCACGTCTACCGATTGATCAACCTCATCGCGATCGAAATATCGCAGAAGAGTACATTGACGCAATTCTGACGCACGCAATTCCACGAGCACTTTCGCGACAACAAATCACCGCAGCCTCCCTAGTCGACTCCGAAATCCAATAGGTGATCGATGCGGTGAATACAGATTGTAACAGAAGTGGCCCGACAACCCGCATTATCCGGGTATCAACGCGTTCGCGACAAGCTATCGACGAAGAATGGTCTTCTTCTTCGCGGAACTCTCATCGTCATCCCTACTGTGCTGCGAAAGCAAACGCTCGACATCGCACACGAGCCGCATCAGGGCATTGTGAGACTGAAGCAGGCCCTACGCACGAAAGTTTGGTGCCGAGAATCGATGTCGATGCAGAGACACTAGTTCGAAACTGCTCAGCCTGCCAAACTGAGATGCCAGCTCCTCCCTCTGTGCCTCTCCAGCCATCGCCCATGCCTCGCACTCCGTGGAGCAGACTCCACATCGACTTGTGTGGACCTCTACCGACTGGAGAAACGCTTCTAGTCGTCGTAGATGCAGCTACGCGGTGGCCAGAAGTTGAAATCCTCAGATCAACGACATTGCAAGTGATCACGTCGCGGCTAGATAAAATCTTCGCGCAGCATGGATTTCCAGACGAAATCGTGACGGACAACGGACCGCAGTTTATTTCGCAGGAGTTCGCAGAATATTTGAAAGCGATTGCTGTCGAACACCGCCGCGTCACAATCTACCATCCACAAGCAAACGCTGAAGTTGAGAGATTCAACGCCACTCTCATGAAAGCGATCAGAACAGCGAGGAATAGCAACCGTGATTGGCATCGAGCTATGCTAGCTTTTCTTCTTGTCTATCGCTCAACGCCTCATCCGGCAACACTGGCGACACCGGCAAAGCTCCTATACAATCGAGAGCTTCGCACGAAGTTGCCGTCAACGCCAACGCCAACTCGCAGAGCGTACACCTCTGCGAGACGACACGATCAGCGGTACAAAGCGAACATGAAGGCGTACCACGACAACAAGAAACGCTCGCGACCACGGAATGTCAACCCGAGGGATCATGTTATCATCAAGCAGAGAAAGCGAGACAAATTATCCTTGCGATTCAACCCCAAACCGTGGGTAGTTATCGCGAGAAAAGGTGGAAGCGTAAAACTTCGCAGGGGAAACGAGACAGCGATGAGATACATGTCGGAAATACGCCAGATCCTTGCTCCACAAAAGCCAGATTCGCGAGAACGCGACGACCACACCGACTTCGACCTTCACGATGACACGCAGCGTGATCGTCAGACCGCTCCGCAGCAGAACGGAGCAGAGCGTCGACGATCGCACAGGCAATCGCGACCACCAGACAGACTTACATACTTCAAATCAGGTGTAATCATTTACACACTCATGTGAACCATAGTGAATTCCTGACTCGTTAACTGTAAAGTGGACTGATAAAAATAAAGGAACACTCAGCGGAAAATTACCAGTGCCACAAGAACTGTTAATACACTGTAAATAGATGATGATGACCTTTGCTTTAGGACTGTGTGAGAACAAAGTGACTGGCGAAATGTTTAATCAAAAAAAAAAAAAAAAACAGGAAAAGAAAGGGGATTCCAAGACAGAATTTGTAAAGAAAGCTAATGTCTAACATTGATGTACTTGATCGAACTTTATAAAATGTGACCCGCGACAACGGTTTCAGGCAAAAGTCGGGAATTTTGAAAACTCATTTTTTCATTGCATCACATTGCCCATTTCCTAAGCTTTACATTGATATAAAACACTTGTATTTTCCGGCACCACATGTTTTCATATAAAGCAAAATATAACGCAGACTAAGTTAAGACAACTCATTATGAACCCTGTTTATATACTTGTAATGAAATTCACATTACATTGCTCGTATGACATTTCATTCGTGTATTGTCATATTATCGGAAGTATTCACAAATTGTTTAAAAAAATATTTGTATTCATGTTGAATAACAGACATCAGATTGGCCTTACTTCTATCTTCTTTTTACTCTCTATACTCTATCTCCTGTTTCTATGGTTATAATACGATGCATATTCATGTTTGCAATACAACTTTGTTGGTATACCAAATTTAAGTATACATAAAACATAATATAAAGATCATAAAGCACATTTTAATGTATTAATTTCTACCTTCACAAGTTGATATGTTAAATATCGTTACATACAAGTACTAGGTGTTTCAAAAAACGTTTCCCACTTTTGATCATTAATAGTTCAAAAACTATTCATTCGATAAAATTGTCATTGATATGAGTAATAGCTGGATAGTGTACAGTTTGGTTGAAGGTAATTTGCACGTGAAAGCATAAATCAGTTTCATTAAATCTAAGATTGATTTTGATTTAAGGTTTCAGATTTTGGTCAAATTTTAACCCTCTGTACAAAAATTGAACCTCGCACAGGAACCAATGATGTGTATGTGAGTGTGTGCTGACAATGGCCCTGAACAATGGACATGCCTGAACCACCTGTTGACTAGGCGTCAGTCTCGCGCTCCCTGGCACATGAATGCTCAATCAATAATTAATGTGGATTGCCCTGGGCACTGCTAGTCTGAATTCATGCACGGTAAAGTGCTTGCAAACACCACATTTCATTCCCGCTGGCAATCATTTTCAAATTTTGCTTCACATGTCACTAAATTTGGGATATAAACAAGCATAAATGATTTAAAGTTCCTCATTTTAATACAACTGTCTACTAATTAAATAGTCTGACAAATTTTTCGCTTTTTCGATAAAAAGAGATCATTTTTCGTAAAGAGTTCAGCAGCATTTATCAGTGGGGCGATTTGTTTCACAGTAGATTTTATATACTCTAATTGATTTTCTTTACTTCCTGTCACCACGTTTACGACAGAACAGAAGGTATTCATTGTAATTTTGTTTTTTAGAAGTAGGGAGAGCACTGTCACGACTCAAGGACAGTATCGACAGGCGTTTGACTTTACACAGATACTGCCAGAGGCTGAATAAAGAGTAGTTGTGATAGTGGAATTTCTCATGAATAAACAATGAAGCATTCAAACCCTGGCCATTGTTCGGGACCATTGTCAAGGTGTTAACCACACACTTCCATGCACACCCATTGACCCCTGTGCAAAGTAACATTTAGTACAGAGGGTTGAAAATAGAGCAAAGTCTGGAACCTAACTGTGAAATTAATCATGGATTTCATGAAACTTATTTATGCTTTCATATTTAAACCACCTTCAACCAAATTGTACACTATTTAGCTATCACTCATACCAATGACAGTGTTATCTAATATATAGTTTTTGAATTATTAACCCGTTTAGGACGTGTCCCGAGTATACTCGGGCTGACGTTTTCCAGGCTGTGGACTGGTCCCGAGTATACTCGGGCTGAGAGAGTGAAATGAACACGCATTTTTAAACTTAGAATTTCACCAACAATACGATGCCTATGTTGAAAATGATTTATATTTTGTGGGACTACATACATCAAAGTTGCCATCTGTGAACATTTTGTGATGATTGGTCATATCTTATGTCTATAAACAAGCAAAATATTGACAAACATGAGTGCAATTTTCACGACATTCAGACCTTCGCAACGGTCGGGGAACTGACCAATGACGAGCGACCAGCCGCACGCTCTGGCGATCTCATTTGCATCGGTATGCAAATTGTCACACTCAAGTGAAAAGCGTGCGTGCGGCGGTCAAGACCGTTGCGTGCACGCACCTACCTTATTAGCACACATTTACATGATAAAGTATTGTAGCATACTACTTCGTGTTATATCAGTGCAATGTCGTACTTATGGATCTTCTATGAAAGCCACCTCGGCATGGCAACCTGCTTACCATTATTGGCATGAAATGTTGGCCTTCTTCTCCCGCTGCCGAGTCCTGGGATTTGCCAAAACTCGGCGAATTGAATAAATTCAAAAGTAAATCTTTTGCGTGTCCCTGCATGCATGTGATGTGTGTGAATGTTTTTGTGTCTGTTTGTTATCATGACAGCGATGTTACTTGTAGTTGTTTGAAGAGTTTTACCGTCATGAATAATATTCTGATTATGTTATAAAATCGTTTAAAAGAAAGAAACCATTTGGCCAAGAACAAACCGAGTAGGGGATGTACTGCATACAAACAACGCAGTCGATTGTGCTACTTCATCGAAGTCGTAAATTCATATAAATTGAATAGACCAGGTGGCCAGAGTATCAGGTTACATTGTACCTCCTTGAATAGACAGGATGTTGATACAAAAACATTCCTAAGACGCACTCGTAGACGCCATCTGAAAAGTCGGGGATTATGAGCATAATAGAGAAGTTCAAAGGCCGATTACAGACAGTCTCTTTTTTCTGCACCGGTCCATACAATGCATTATAGTGATGTGCTTCGTATGTATTACGTAACCACTTTTACGGACCCCAATGATTTTATGGTTGTTGGGAAGCGAATGTGCAAGTTCTCATGTGGTTGTAACCAACATATATGTATAGAATTTAAACTTCGACAACGAAATACGCTGCAATAAAGCGAGTAAACAAGACATATGGCATTTTTTTTTTCTCTCATACGCTTAGCATTCGCCAAAAAATTGTAGATATAATCATGATGTTCGGTATTTGATGTTTGCAGCATTTAAAAGAAGTAGTCAAAATAAAATGATATCCCATATTTCGATGATACCGACGATGGTGATGTCGACTGTTTAGTCTTTTTTGTTCTAGTTTTGTATGAATTCCTCATAATATGCTAATATTCGGCTATAGTCGCTCTGTCAATTACTTATACATTTAGAAGTCTGAGGTGTTTTCAGTCCACTTCTTTCGTAAGTTCACGAGTCAATTTTTTTTCGATCATTGAGTTCAATTCATTTATAATCAGTCAAATATGACAACTTATACCGAAAAAAACCCCCGATTTTTCTTTTTTTTTCTTTGTAGAAAGCGCTCCAAATTTGCGAAGTGGTGATTCAATTTTGCGAGAGACGGAGATGTGATAACCACATCGCTTCAATTGAACACTTTGTTTAGGAGCAAGGTATTTCGGGCAATAAAAACATGAAATTAATGTTCTTGTCTTATCTCATGTTTATCGATGTAATCAATTTTTTTTTCATGTTGCTATTGAAGTAATTTATGCACTTATCGTGCCTGTGTATTTTTTTATGTCTACGTATATCTCTGCATTTAGGTATGCCTACAATCATTCATTCCATTAGACTTCGTGAAATCGCATTGAAGCATTTTCATTTTCATAAATGATTGCAGCAAATGCTCCTTTCCTTTATACATTATGCTTATTGAATGATATTGTTAGTACTTCATTTTTGTTTTTGTCTTTTATCGGGGGATGACTGGTATACACAATAAAAAAAAATAATATTGATTTACACTCATGACATAAGAGAAGATTATTTCAGCAAAATTAGCCGTCTGTTATGAGATATCAAAGAATGCCGGGAGAAATGTCGTTTATTTCAACAAAAATATCGTCTTTTCCTTATTTTCTGAAGTGATGTAATAATTGTAGGTCTTCAAGCCTGTGTGGCTTGTACTTGCCATACTTCCATGATCATGTCGGCTTCTTCTACAGCTGCCGGATGGCCAACCTTTTTTGTTGCTAAATTGAATGAATTTCTCCGTCGAACTCGGGAATGCTCACCTGCGACCCTGTTTGAAAAGACGCTCTCTCATATTGAGACGAATTTGAATTCTCAATGGACATTCTAATTTGAATTGTGTTAAGGCTACGTAATTTGAAGTGATAGGATATAGTGAAAGGAAACTGAGATTGAATGAACATCTTCATTGCGCGATCTTTTTTTTTTTAGGCGATTTTGAATTACCTAACTGTGAAATTAGAAGACAAACGTACACACACACACACACACACACACAAATGACTGCAAAATCTTTGCATAATGTTGAACCATTTTGAACACTCGAATATGCCGTTTTGCTCTTCCTTTGTAATACATTAATTTGCCTCGATTAGTGCTGCTTCGATTTATCTCATTGCATCTCATTACTTTCCTTTCCAGCTATCCACTTCTTCATTCCCATCATCTACAATTAATCGTTACATTGAATATCCCCATTGATGGTGGCGATCACCTTTCCAAGATACTTTGCCCGTATTATTATATATAATCTCATTAGATATCACCATAACACAGATTATAGGCAAACCTAGGCGTGTGTAATATTTCATTTCGTTTGCAAAAGTGTGTTCAGATTACCGTCCATGGAACTAAATTTAGAAGACCAGCCTATTTTTTATCTCTTTATCTCTCAATCTTTCTTCTTATCGTATAGACTCCGATGTTTCGTTTGCAGACCGGAAGAGCTCATAAATGCTCCATCAACTGACTTGAATAGGTGTTATATATATATATATATATATATATATATATATATATATATATATATATATACAATAATCTATCCCGTTTGCTGATGATTATCACATCACTGTGTGACATTTAATTTCAAGTGATGTGCAGTGAACAATACCTTCCCGCCATTACGGTAGAGTTGTAAGGGAATCATGATTGCACATAAAATTTGCAACATACAACCCGACAGTAAACTTATACAAATGCGCTCGTTGATCTCCTTTATTCATCTCATGGAAACCTAAGTCATATAATTATGGTCGAAATCTGGAGGCAGTCATGATGGATAATTTCACAAAGCAAACGTCTTTATACAAAATTGCATGGAGTTCGCAGGTTTAGTCACCATTAGCTGTCAAAGATTGCAAGAAAGATGCAACGATTTATCTGAATATTGAACATCCCATCAGGCTCTTGTCAACATTATGAAAATTGCTGAAACAAAACCAAGAAACAAACTCAAATGGAAGATTGGTTTGAGAAACTCAACTTCGATGTTGCTTGAAGCTTTTTTTTTTCTCTCTCTCTCTCATACTTATGAATGACAGCGTGATTATGTTATAAGATCGTTCAAAAAATCTACTCGGCCAACGAACCAAATAGAGGATATACTGTATAATAGTCATCATTTTCATACAATGCAAGAGCCGATATTGCCACTATGGGGTCTTACAATTATATTCATCATGGCGAAACACAGCGTAACATGTGCGCGTGTTATAGGCAAGAACACTTTGAATAGACCAGGTGGCCAGAGTATCAGGTTACATTGTACCTCCTTGAATAGACAGGATGTTGATACAAAAACATTCCTAAGACGCACTCGTAGACGCCATCCGAAAAGTCGGGGATTATGAGCATAATAGAGAAGTTCAAAGGCCGATTACAGACAGTCTCTTTATTCTGCACCGGTCCATAGAATGCATTATAGTGATGTGCTTCGTATGTATTACGTAACCGCTTTTACGGACCCCAATGATTTTATGGTTGTTGAAAATCCAATGTGCAAGTTCTCATGTACTTGATACGAACATGTATTACAGAATTTAAACTTCGACAATGACATACGCTGCAATAAAGCGAGAAACAAGACATACGGCAGAAGTTGTCTTTTCTCTCTCTCTCTCTCTCTCTCTCTCTCTCTCTCATACGCTTAGAATTCACAAATAAAAATTATGATGTTCAGTATTTGATGTTTGCAGCATTTCAAAGAGGCAGTCAAAATAAAATTACATCCCATATTACGACGATACCGACAATGGTGATGCTGACTGTTTAGTCTTTTTTGGTTCTAGTTTTGTATGAATTCTTCATAATATGTTAATTTTCGGCTATATCTATATAGTCGCTCTGTCAATAATTTATACGTTTAGAAGTCTGGGTTTTCAGTCCATCTCTTTCGGAAGTTCACAAGTCAAATGATTTCGCGATCATTGAGTTATAATGGTTTTAGCAACACACTACCGTTTTGTAGCTCAATCGATTTATAATCAGTAGAATATGGTAACTCATACCTAAAAAAAATAAACTCTTTTTATGTAAATTTGTAGAAAGCACTCCAGATTTGCGAAGTGATGATTCAGTTTTGCGAGAGACGGAGATGTGATAACCCGTCGCTTCAATTGAACACTCTACTTTGTTTAGGAGCAAGGAATTTCGAGCAATAAAAGCATGAAATGTTCTTGTCCATCTCATATATTGATGTGATCAAAATGTTTTCATGCTGCTATTGAAGTGGTTTATGCACTTATCGTGGCTCCGTATTTTTTTATAATAATTGCATTATACATCTCTGTATTTACGTAGACCTACTTGCATTCATTCCTTTAGACTTCGTGAAATCGCATTGAAGCATTTTCATATTCATAAATGATTGCAGCAAATGCTCGTTTCCTTTATACATTATGCTTATTGAATGAGAATAGTACTTCATTTTCTGTCTTTTACCGGGCGATGACTGGTATACACAATAAAACAAAATAATATTGATTTACACTCATGACATAAGAGAAGATCATTTCAGCAAAATTAACCGTCTGTTATGAGAGATCGAAGGATGTCGGGAGAAATGTCGTTTATTTCAACAAACATATTATCATCTTTTTGTTATTTTCTGAAGTGATGTAATGATTTTAGACCTTCAAGCGTGTGTGACATGTGCTCGCCGTTCTCCCATGGTCATGTCGTCTTCTTCTATCAGCTGGCGGGTGGTCAACCTTTCTGTTTCTAATATGAATGAACTTCTCCGACGAACTCGGAAATGCTCACCTGCGACCCTGTCTGAAAAGATACTCTCTCACATTGATGCGAATCTGAATTCTCGATGGGAATTCTAATTTGAATTGTGCTAATGCTACATTTTTTGAAGTGATAGGACATAGTGAAAGGCAAACGAGGTTGAATGAACATCTTCATGGCGCTATCTTTTTTTCTTTTTTTTTGTTGGCTATTTTGAATTACGTAACTACGAAATTGGAAGGCAAACGTACACAAAAATGACTGCAAAATCTTTGCATAATGTTGTACCCTTTTGCCCTTTTTTGCCGTTTTGCTCTTCCTTTGTAATACATATGTCTCAATTAGTGTTCCTTCATTTTATCTCATTGCATCTCAACACTTTCCTTTCCAGCTATCCCCTTCTTCATTCCCATATATACAAACGTGTAGATTGAATATTATCATTGATGGTGATGATCGCTTCTCCAAGATACTCTGCCCATAGAATTTATATATACATTATGTATGTATGATACATTACATATGTATTATATAAAACGTAGAAAGATATTACCAAAACACAGGTTGTAGGCAAACCTCATCTTGTATAATTTTGCATTACGTTTGAAAAATCTTTTCAGATTATCTACCGTCAATCAAACAAAATTTAGATGATCAGCCTATTTTTCTCTCCTTTTTCTCTTCTCATCGTATAGACTCCCCTGTTTCATCTGAAGAGCTCATACATGTTCTGTCAACTGGCTTAAACAGGACCGGTGTTTTATTCTTAGTTTTTTTTTTTTTTTCTATGTAAGAAATAACTATACTCATTTAGGTTGGTGATTACTTTTTATAATAATTAAATATATGTCTTGTATCACTGTGTGAAATCTCATTTCACTTGATACATAGTGAATAATCATTATCTTCCCGACATTACGTCGAAGTTGTAAAGGAATTGTAAGATCGCACAGAAAAATAGCAGCATCAAACCCCGATAATAAACTCACAAATCCACTCGGTGATATCTTGTATGCATCCAATGAAAACCTATTATAAGTCGCATGATCGAAATTTGTAGGTAGTCACGATTGATAATTTCAGGAAGTAAACTTCTTTATACAGACTTCTTCAGGGGATGGCAGGTATCGCGCAAGCGTGGATTATGCATTTTTATTCGTCTCAAAGAAAGTTAGAAAGATGCAAAGATTTGTTTGAATATTGAACATATTCCAGGCTCTTGTCAATTTTATGGGAATTACTGTAACAGAACCAAGAAATAAACTCAAGTGGACGTTATTCTATTACGAAATTCGACTTTGATAAATCAGTATCACCAATTCTACTTGTAATATTACATCGTTGATGGTTTGCCTAGTGTTGAAATAAAGCCACGTGCTTCTGTTACAGACACGCGAGCTTTGTATTTGGATACAAGTAGCGGGGACAAACAAGGTGTAACAGATTTTCAAATGTTGTATACAATGAATAAACTTCCTTCTGTTTCCAAAATTCATTGACTAGCTATGGTAAGGAATTTTGTGAACAACAGGAAGTCAAGAGTGGGTTCGTGTGCCTTTGATATCGCCACAATACGAGATTTACTTGGCGTGTCTTACAGTCGTGTAAATGGAAATACGCAAGCCTGAACACAATCCTCCGATCGATCGCTTTTCATTGAAAGATTTTGAAGGCTTGTGATCAACGGATTACAGTTTCCATAAAAGATTGCCTCCATGAATCAGTAAATTCAAGACAATTATGTAGTAGAAATTTGCGACACCCTCGACATAGCCTGGTGCCCAATAATAAAAGACGCTGTTCATTTGAGTTGACGAGGGAACGTAAATTGACTATCGTCAGTACGTGAAGTTCAAACCGCGCGCGCGAACCCAGATAGCGAAGGGAAGCGACATTATTATTCATGAGCGGTCGTTATTCATCCAATCAGAAAGCGGATTCCTACACCGCATACACGGCAATTTGATGATTGGGTAAAGCGGGACCGTAAGTCACACCCCCTTAGTAACCCTCGGTTCGGGCTCGATTTTGGAAAACCTGTCCGTCTGTGGGGGTGTTCGCTCGCCAAAGCAAACCGTCCTAAACGGGTTAAGAATCAAAAGTGGGAAATGTTTTTTGAAACACCTAGTACATAACGCAACAGTGCATGGATTTATATTCCACTGAAGTTTGACACGCAAAACATAATTTGTTTCAGTTTATCATGACCGTATTTTGTTTGAAAATCACTCGTGACTGTATTCCGTATATTATCTCTATGTCTATTGCTCTTCCTTAACTCTTAGCTATGATTTCATTTTCAGACAACATAAGTGATGTGTTTCTTTTCCAAAAAGGGAAGGGATATTGTGTCTGCACGGAACATATTGTGACTAGCTATGGTGTAGCAGTAAACAGCATGTTTCATTCATTCCATAGTCAGCCATCTCACCGCCATCCTTCCACCACAATTGTCCACTGTCAAGTTCTAATCGTACTCTGGTTTCCTTCTCTCATCCTGATCTTTGATACGCCGACAGCCACTTTCTGTTCCCACTTCCTTTCCGCTCTCCCCGTCATTTATCATCACCTCATCACACTATATCAGCAATATAAATGTAAACAACACCGGGTCGTGTTTTGTAAATATGATGTATCAATTGTAAATGTGTTAGATTAATATACTGGAGAACAATGAATAAAGCACACTTGCGTTTTGACTCCAGAGCCATGGTAGTCATGCCTCCTTCATTCTCCCACTGAGTCTAAGAGTCCAACTTCTTCCTCCCACACAAAAACATAAAACATATTCCCACAATTGGAAAGGAAAACAATAAAAAAAAAAATAAACGCGGATAACAAGGGAATTTTCGACCATTAGTGAAAGAAATGTTTTACATAAATAATAATAATGTTAACAGCATCCTAATAATGATTATCTTAATAGATATAAATTATACAGAAATTAACTTATGCAGATTATCAGGCTTTCCCGCAGAATGTATTATACGGAAGCTGTTAAAAATACTACTGGAAATATGTCAGCCACTTGGAAGGTTATCGATGAGGTCATTAGTAGGCAAAAGAAGGTGTTTTAATGAGTATTTTGTTAATGTAGGTCCAAGTCAAGCTTTTAAGATTGATCATACACAGACAGATTTCTAGCAGTAGTTAGGCATGTGAAACGAAAATTCATTATTTTTCAAACCAACAAATTTTAGGGAGATTCTCTAAAATCAAGTAATTCTTGTAGTCATGATGAAATGGGCACGTTTCTTCTAAAACAAATTGTTGGGAGTACATTGACACCTTTAGTACATATTTGTGATGTTTCATTATCAACTGGTATATTTCCAAACGCATGTAAAATTGCAAAAGTTATTCCAATATAAAAAAAAGATGACTCTTGTCTCTTCTCGAATCACCGTCCTATCTCTTCTTCCCAGTCTGTCTAAAGTCATAGAACGGCTTGTTTGTAATTATAGACTGTATGATTTTTTTTTTTTAATGGTATACTGAACCAAGACCAATATGGTTTAAGGAAATTTCATTCTACAGAATATATGGCACTAGCCCAATTGTACGACAGAGTGTCTACTGCCTTAGCTGAACAAAAAAAAAAAAATGTCATTGGTGTGTTCATGGACCTGAGCAAGGCATTCGACACTCTTGACCACACTGTCCTTTTACGCAAATTAAATTATTATGGAATGCATAGCATTCCACTGGAATGGTTTTAAGATTACTTATCAAATAGGCAGCAGTACGTATACCATGAATCGGTAAACTCTGAAGTTTTACCTATACATTGTGGCGTCCCACAAGGATCCATATTGGGACCGCTACTATGATATTACAAATTCATCTAAGTTACTGCAATATATTTTGTTCGCCAATGGCACCAATATATTTTGATAGATTTTGATATAGATTTTGATAGAAATCATTTCATCAACTATTGATAGATCTGCAAAAAAAAAAAATCGTTTCAAAATTCCTATTACAAGTGCCGCAAAAGTTGATCGAAATCTTATGTTTCTTATTGTTTCTTGACTCGAAAGTATGTTTGCAACAATACGAATAATAATGAATTCAAAAAGCTCTAAATTCTTTACTGTTCATTGAACTTCCTCACATAAGGCATTGTATTGAAGAGCAGGGTCTATGCCTAGGGGTAAGGCAGTGCACAGCTTGTAAATTGCCTCTGTTCACCAAACATAATACAAGTTGTGTAATGTTTTTCACACGCGCTGTTTATGCAGTGGGCACGGGTTGTGATGGCTTTTTATTTCCTTTGTTTTCTCAAACTCTTGTTTTTCAGATAATTATGTTATCGATTGAATTGATTGAGCTAAAATCCTTTGTTGAATTGACTTGATATTTAATGCAATTTATGATAAGAGGCTGCTAAATAGGATGACACAGAATTTTTTACGATACATTTGACAGAAGACCATTAATTGATAACATGATTACATAATCAGCTGGTCTGATGCATGATTGGACAACAAAAATAATTATTGAAAATAACTTTTACATTCTTTTACAAAAATGCCGTGTCAAATTGTGCATAACAACATGATATGCCACCACAGCAGATTTGAACTATTTGTGACAGTGCACCTCAAAACGAACATAAAGTCGCACACACTGATTTTGCGTGAGGACTGAAAATAAGTGAAATGGGTCAACCTAGCCGAACTTGACTTTTTCATATTTTCTGAAAGAACGGGTCTTCTTTTACATTATGCTAAAATTTGGTATCATAAAACGGGCAGGAAAGTGTGTTTTTTTAGCAGTTTATCTCGAACATTTTTGGTAGAATAGTGTGATCAGGTGTGTCTTTAGAATCCCTTTTTCATATCTGAAAAACCTTGTCCACACTCTTCAATTTCAACTCTAATAACTTTTGAAAGGATAGTGCTACTGTTTTGAAAGTTGGCATTAATTATGGACAGAATGTGTTAATGAAGCATGCTTAATTTCAACTTAATCTGATAATCCCTTCATTGTTGTAATACTCTGGTGGTTTACTTCCTGTTTTTTGTCCCATTCATCGCACAGCCAGCACGGTTTGGTAAAGATTATGCGCTTGAATAAACATTGTACTTCAGAGCCTCTTTTCTCAGTTCACACTTTTCCTGAGTTTGTGCTTTCTTTCCAAAATTTAGATAGGTTAGGAGAGTCCATTTGATTTGAGTTATACATCATTTTAAAGCTTAAAGTCTGCTTTTTCAGAATATGGCCTTAACTAAAAATTCATGTCTGGCGACTTTTTGTTTGTTTTGAGGTGCAGAGTCACATTTTGCGTTATACAATTTGACTCCAGCTTTTTAAACATTTTTTTTTCTCTATATGCCAATCAGGTTTTGTGGTGTAGGATGACATGTGTGCTCAAAATGTATATGAAGGCATGTCGTGATCACCAATGACAGAAAAAAAAAAAAGACTAAATATGCACACATGAATATACACTCACTTCCTAAAGCATGTTTGTCAGCACAGGATGTGTGGCACCTTTTAAGGTAATTGACTTTTTTTTTTTTCAAAATTAACTTTTTATGTTTCGTTTGTAAAACGGTCAGTTACCATCTCCTCTTCTCACTATTTCAGTGAAACAATGACATAAATTCTTATCCCACTAGGCACTCTGATACACTTCATTTACTAAACCCTCAAACGGTGATGTCTACGAAATCTATCAGACACACTGGACGTGATATTTGGAACTCTCTTCCTTCTGAAATTCGAACTTTAAAGTCTATGTACTCTTTTAGGAAAGCTGTAAAAACAGTGATGCTCTCTGGATATCTGTATATCACTATATAGTGCCATTGCAATAAGCCAGTTCGGAGTTAGCTCATGGGCACATTGGCCCGAATGACCTTTCTTTTTTTTTTTTCACAGTCGGTTAGGGGCACTTCACTGGCTTTCAGAGTGACATAATGCATAAACTTTACATAATGATTTGTGGTATTCATAATAATTATTATGAATATCAAGTTATAAAGCGCAAAACCTATAGACATATGAAGAGTTTGTTCGCAAAAACCGATAAGTCCATATTTGCCAAATGGATATATTTGCGATTAAAGGGTCAAGAAAAATAGAGGGAATAATAAGAAAAATTTTGTTTCTTTTGACCATAACTTCAAAAATGTACCTTTATATGAAGTGACCAATATATCATTTAAAAGGTATTATTTTGTACTTATGACAGAGACCGTACTTCAAAATCTTCAAAAATGGACTTATCGGCTTTTGCGAACAAACTCTTCATATATTCTTCTGCGTGCAAAAGCTTCTGATGTGCTTGATAATAATGAACAATTGATATGTATATTATATTCATCAATCTTGCTCAAATAAAGACTGAATTTGTATAGACCAGATAACCAGAATGATCCGTCAATTAACGCGTGGAAAGCATCCATTTAATTACCTTGCACTGCATGTATTAACAACCTCTTTCTATTGATTTGCCAAATACCACTTATGCTTTCAGGTGGATGTGCTGGCAAGCAGCATTAATAAGGATTACATGAATAATCATGACATCACAAATGCTTATCCAAGTGAATTTTAAAACCAATATGTCTGTTGGTCCAAATGAACTTTTTTTCTTTTCATGCTCAAAGTGGAACACCGAACTGGCTTATTGAATTGTGTATAAAATTCCCTCGTGGAAATACCGCCGTTCTGAATTTATTGCTTAATGTTATGTAACTTACCATGACCTGTTACTGTTCACCTGTACCTTGCTGAGAAAATACTTTGTCATGCTTTACTATTCAATGATTCAGATGATCTAACTTTGTGTAAACCTTTAGTGAAAGCAGACAGACTTCTCTCTTCCTTTCTCCTTTCTTCTATCCTATCTCTATGCAAGTCATTCCTCCCTCCTATTTTCCTATTTGTTATGTATTATGTACGCGGGCTGCATACAAATCAAGCGATGCTTATTAAAATTGTATCCCTTCTGTATTATTCATTGCATCGCTGATATGTTTTGTTGTACAATTTAACGGCAATGAAGACGCTTACCTTGTTAACAATTGATGTTTATGTATATATATGTGGGTCACCAACGATGTATATTATTATATGTATTTGTATCTGCATGAGCAATGATATAATGCAGGAACCAATAATCAAATCAAATGAAATCAAATCGAATCAAATCTATATGAATATAATGAATATAATACTAACGATATTAAATATAATACCTTACGATACATACTACAGTTCTATTTTCACACTCAACGTTGCTACTTCCGTACCACTGATTCTTCTCCAGAAATGCAAATTAAACCTAATAGCACATCATTGAGTAGATTGTTGCACATGAGATCCTGCTTCGGGAGCCACAATGTACATACGAACTGCAGCTTATTTAAATCGCGATTCAGTAATTTTCTTGTAATTTGTCCCGCCATGCAAACGCATTTATGCTGATGCAGTCTAGTGACTTTTTCCCGCTGAAAACTCTGTTCACCTGTATAACCACAACTATGTCTCTTTGAACCATCATTGGCTGCGTTTATCAACTTTCCCCTGTTTAAACGGCTTTCGATGGCCCTTTCGATAACCCTTTCGAAAGCCCTTTTCAAAGCCCTTTCCAAAGCCCTTTCCAAAGCCCTGACTGCCTGTACTATTAATGTGCCGCTTGTTTTCTAAGAAGGGACGGCGAAAAGCAATTACCATCTTAAAGACATAATATCTTCCTTTGAGAGTGACGAATCATAATGCAATGCCACATAAATCAATTGTCTTCCTATCTGTGAGGCAGCTCCAGTTTAGCACACACTTCAAATATTTCTGAGTGGCGGCATGAGACTTTGGCTGCGTTTATCGACTTTCCCCTGTTTAAATGGCTTTCGATAGCCCTTTCCAAAGCCCTTTAGAAACGACTTTCAAAATAGTTGCGTTTATCAACTCTCTTCGCGAACACGTTTTTTTAACTGGCCTGTCAATGCCCAGCTGCATTGCGCTATTCGACCCGAGGAGAAGTACAAATTGTACAAGTACTGAAGTACAAGACTACAAAGCCGTTTCAAAACAGCTTTGCGTTTATCACCTTCCAAAAGGCTTTTACAAACAGGTTTCTGAAAACCTGTTTATGAAACCTGTTTGGATGGCCACAAATTTGGGGCTTTCAAAGAGGCTTTCCTAAAGGGCTTTCAAAACAGCTTTGCGTTTATCAACTCGTAAAAATTCCTTGAAAGCTGTTTGGATAACCTGTTTCTACCGAGAAAAGGATTTGATAAACGCACCCTATGACTGATGAGGATTGTTGGTAGATTCCCGGCATTACATGCATCTTTTCACTTACCACTTTGCAACTTAAGCAAACAAATTCAACAGAGTTCAAATTAGTTCGTTCGTTCACCCGAGCATACTCCAATGTGTTCCTTTTTCAGTTAGTTAATTGACTTTTTAACTCCCAAATTTTCCATACGCGACTTACTTCTGTGGCTGGCAAAGTTAATGTGCCAATCCCCTTTTCCTTTAAAGAAATCATGAATAGAATTGAATGAATAAACCTCGTATCGGTGCAATAGTAATCTAAAAGCACTGCCCCTTAATATTACATTAACATTTTATGTGATATTGTCACATGTGATAACAAATGAGTAAAGCGGAATTGAAATGAAAATGTACGTGTGAACAAACGTAGTATATGGGGACATATAGGCTCATTTGCTTTTCAAAAAGAACTACCATTTTTATCTTACGATAACTGTTGGTGCATTAAGCTATGCGCAAAAACTATATTGTCTAGCAGTACTGCAACGTTTTATCTAAGGTCGTGGCTCAGTTTATTTAAGATTTCATAAAATAAATTGAATATATTCAAAAGTGAAAATGCATTTCTTCAACAAACTTAAGGTATTTTTGAGCGAAAGCAAATATATCCAACTTTCTTATACCATTCTCATTAGAGTAATCCTGCAGTAAGCGCATGACATTTGGCCATTAATCATGTTTGTTTTCATGTGTGTTGATCACTTTTAACTCTCGGTCTCTCTCTATCATTTATGTCGTTGTACTTTCAGACAAATGCCGCTACCAGATTCAATGGCTTCTCTATAACTGCGTCGCCACTCCTTCCATCATTGTAGCTGTTTTCTACTTGGGGTCCCTGGACAATCTTGTCATCTTTATCCATCCCCCCGTAATCTTCCTCCTCGAAATCTTCTACACCCGGATCACCGTCCGCTTCGTTCATGTTGTCTATCCGTTCTTGTACCTGGTTGTCTACCTGCTCTTCATCGTCACCTACTTTGCGGCTGGAGGAACGGACCCGTTTGGAGAGAGTTCCGTTTCTCACATTCTCGATTTCGAAAACTACCCTCGCAAAGCGGCCACAACAGTGGTGGGTGTGATCTTTGCAACGCTGGTGGGTCAAGCCATGTTGAAGGGATTGTACGCCTTCCGGGTCCGATTTATGTATATTGAGGAAGAAACAGAAGTCTCCCATCAACCAGGAGCCGTTCTTTCAAAGAAAGCCGTGCCTCCTACAGAAGCCGTTCATCCAGCAGAAGCCGTTCCTCTAACAGAAGCTGTTCCTCCTACAGAAGCCGTTCCTCCTAAGGAAGAGCCGGTAGTCGTCGTCATTAGTAGGAGCCTAGAACAATCAAACGCAAATGCATAACATTATAGCTTGAATGGGAGACGAAGACTGTTCTAGGAGTAAAACTTAGACTGTGATGCGTTATGGTTAGCAAACATTGTTAATAAACTGATCTTGCAAAGTACAACTTTTGATAAATGTTTTCGCTTGTAAACGCTTTGGGAAGTAATCTGTGTGTAGCACACAATAACTTGCACATTTACGTGCATTTACGTGCTTTTAATTACACATATTACAGCTTGTTTATTCATTAGCTGTATGCTCCTAGTGGAAGAGCCATCACAGTAGGTAATAAAAATGCACATTTTATAAAAAAATCCTGCACACACCATTTATTTTTTATGAATTTTTGTATTTCAGATTTTTTCGGATTTAGCGCCTTTTGGAAGAAATACTTTTGAGTTGTTCAATAACATTGGTATTAGGGAATGTCATTAATGTACAATCCAGGTAAATACTAGAGAACTGTATAAATTTACATCACAGTAGCCACACATACCCCCACACACACACAACCACACACACACACACACACCCACACAAACACACACCCACATACACATATACACAAATGCACCAAAACACACACACATGTGAAATCTTTCCCAGCATGCTGCTTTTAATTTTACTCATAATAGCAGCATACTGTACATCTATTCATTATACATTCCACACATGCAAAATACAACTGCAGCAGCAACAACAACAAATACAATACTTTGATCTCCTAATAACACTTTGCACTGAATATCATGAAGTCTATACAGAAGGTACAGTGACTCAAGGAAAGTGAGGACTTGCAGAGATTGTGAAATCATGTTGACTGATAGTATTTACTTCAGGTGAAAATAAAATACAGGCTGTCATGCAGAAATCTGACTGCAACAGACATGAAAACAAATCACTATGATAAGCCCTCACATTGTATGCTTTACCTATTAATACTAAGAAAGCATCGCAAGGCTTTGCTGGAGACTTTTTGATTTGGACTACCCAAACATCTGTTTTAAAAAAAAAAAGTCAATTTGCTAAAACTGTAGTACTTATTAAGAAGGCAACAGATGCACATGAAAGCACATCTGTGGACAAAACTCTTTGTTTATACGTAAGTCAACAGCAATAAGGCCTACATCTAGACATCTGTGCTGTGAATCACATTGTCTTTTTTTGTCTTCTTATCATGTTCATTTCTAAAAAGTAAAAATTGAGTCATTTACAGCCAAAGCAGGAGGTTTACCGCATGAAATGCATACCATCAAGTCCATGGCAGAATATCTCAACTAGTTAAAGTGCCTGCCCTAGGAATCATAATGTGTTGCCATAAGCTCGAGTCAGAGGTCCACTGTATTCAATATCAAGGAAGTCATTCAAAGCACTGGCCACTTGGTTAGTCCCTCGCCGAATTCCTGTTCACCGCCTAAATGCAAGCAATATCACATTGATGTTGTTTTCCAGGGATATTTTCTCCTCCTCTCAGCTTAAGTTTAATGATGTCAAAAACACACAGCCACTCGAAGTACGTTGCACCTACCGGCGTACTCAAGAAAGCTTGATTCAGCATTCAATGAGATTAAGACCACTGTGATGGTTCCATTGTCTGGTTCAGTAGGCATGAGCTCAGAAATGAACGATAAGCTCTGTGATTTTTCGCAATCCTCTGATTCACGAAATCTTGGCCTTTCATGTACTGCTATGAATTCATCCTGTCACCCTCCTGGTATAAGGCATGGTAAATGTCATCGATGTGCGCTTCTTCTTCTTGCGTATGAGGCAGCGGCAGCTAAATAACGTCCCTAAGTTGTTGTAGCCAAGTTACAGTCTCAGGAGTAGGGTGTGTCAGGTCCATGTTGTCAGGAGGGCGGAGATCAGGGCACTCACTCAAGATGTGTTGAGCAGTCTGTTCTGGTGCACCACACTGGCAGGCTGCTGACGGGCGTAGCCCCCACCGATGCATGGCTGCGTTGAAACGCCCAACTCGGGTTCGAATCCGATTTAATGACACCCACTCCCTCCTTGGGAGGTTTGCTCCTGGGGGGACAGATGTATTGGGCGTGACAACAAGTTGGGCAGGTCGTTGGGTGTCTTGCCAGCTCAGTGACACTTGCTGCTTGCAGATATGCTGTAGGTTGTATGACTTCCAAGGATGATTTGCCATTAACCTGAATTGGGAGAAGAATAAGAGAATTCAATCAAAAGTAATTAATACCATTGGCTTAGAGTATCTGTCCACAAGTAGCAAACACAACCTCAAACTTCCAATTTTTATACATTTCTCAATAGCTTCTAGACAGCCATAGTGATTTGGAGCAACACTTACTCTACTGAAAGACCAAAAAGAAAGGGACTAGTTTGATTTACAGATTTGTTAACATAATTTTTTAATGTTTAATATAACCATAAAAAAAAACACTAATGCAATCATATCAGGATTATAAGATCCATCAGTGAATATTAGACAGGCTCTAATTCTATCATTACCAGGGCAATGCACCCGTGCTGCATAGACCAACTCGAACAGTTAGAAAAGCAGGTAACCAGGTCATTACCATTGCAACACAGCATAAGCAGTACTGTATAGACTGACTTGAATAGTTACACGCTGTAGATCTACAGAAAACTTAACTGAGAAAATGAGTCAAGGTAACTTCATTTATTGATTACAGTTCCTTCAACAGATAATTAGTGACATACTTGTGAAATGGACCCCACCACTGTCTCTCTATCATCAGTACTAAATAATATGGCAGCTTACCTGTTACATCCCCACCATGGGGTGTTCAATGTGGTGCTTTCTTGCACAATACAGGGCTAATACTGAGGAATGTGGTCCCACCAAACGACACTTTAATATGCATGATTGATACAGCAACGGGACCAGTTTCCACTGCATACAATGTAGCAATACACTTCATTTGGCATACTCGTGAAGTAGGCCCCACCACTGCGTGTCAGTACTAATACTACAACGGCTCGCCTGTTTATACTCGTGAATTCAGCCCCACCGTGTGGCGTTCATCGGTACATAAGCACGGCGTTGGGGCTTTCTTCCATAGTATAATACTTGTGAATGCGGCCCCACCAAACGGTGTTTACGAGCAATTGATACAGAGGCGGGGCCGATTTGCACAGCATACTCCTCCCTTTTTCCCGTTTTTTTTTTCTTTGGTCTTCATGTTTTATTCTTGGAAAGACTCCCTAATGTCCCTCGACTAATTCAACAGCCAATTCAACTATAAGTACAACCCTAACCTAACCTTAAACCCTATTAAACCCTAACCTACGTAACCTTGCTTAATTGCTAAATGCACGAGTGCAAGCACACTGCTGTGGGGCCGATTTCACGATTTTGCCCTTCATTCTATCCTTGGAAAGACTTCCTCATGACCCTTGATTATTCTTACCATAGGTATACAACCCTACGCTAAACTAATGCCACGGCATACTTGTTAAATAGGCCCCACCACTGCATGTCAGTATTGGTTCACAGCGGCTCGCCTGTTTATACACACGCAGCCCTGTTGCTGTAAGTCCACCCTATGTTAGTAACGTTAGTAGTAATTTACCTTGCTTGGCATTGCATCGCCGAAAAGTACCCTGTTTATACACACACAGCCCTGTTGCTGTAAGTCCACCCTATACGTTAGTAGTAGGCCTACTGGTAATTTACCTTGCTTGGTATTGCATCGCCGAAAAGTACCGATAAATTTACCCTGTTTATACACACGCAGCCCTGTTGCTGTAAGTCCACCCTATATCTGGTAGTAGCTACTACTAGTATAGTAGGCCTAGTAGTAGCCCGACCAGACGCTGTTAATACGCTACGCGAATACAGCGTCTGACCAACGAGCGGGCACCTACAAAGTGGGGAACCACAACACAACTACAAAACTTATGAAAATTTATACGTTCTTTATAAACAATGTACACGTTACCAAACGTTACTCACCTTAAGTGCATGCTTGTATTCCAGAAGGTTCGTAAGTCCATTGAGAGCCCTCGTGATAAGTCCGTGGAACCAAAAAATGATACTTTCTGGCGGATTCCCTAACACCGTCAGGGTTCATCGTTGCAGAATTCAAAATGGCGCCTTGATCTCTGCGGAAATCTTTTGCGTGCGTGCGATGCGCTGCTTGAGTGTTGGTGTAGCAGCACGGTCGACAGCGCGACCTTTTGAAAGGGCATTCAGATCATGTGACCTCCCGGATATTGGAAATGGCCTGGCGTGAAAGACGATGTACCGTTCGTGAACCGTTCACACATGCTGCATATAACCATCATTTTAGGTAAGTTATCAAATCTAAATTTCAATATTCATAGCATAGATATGAAGTCTCATTATCATTTAGTTCGTCAGATGAGTTTGAAGTGACAAAAAAATGATCTAAAGTATCAAAATTCAATCCGATCGCATGCTATCGTTGGACCCTCTTCGTGTTTGGAGCTTCGTTGGTACAGCCCTGTCGCGCTACGTATGTACAGCGGCGACTGGGCTGTGTATAGTTAGCCTAGTAGTAAATTTACCTTGCTTGGTATTTACTATTGCATCGTCGAGCAGAACCCGTAGATCAAGAGGTTTAATTTACTAAAACTTATTATATAGTACTAACATTAATTAGAGCTCTAACGTTAGAGCTCTACACTACAGCCTTGTACAGGTAAACATTTAGCTGGTAGCCAACACGTAAAATACATAATGTACATTGATGCACGACGACGAGCCCTGTTTGTGGTGCCAGTGCATGGTGGGGCCCATTTCACGATTTTCCCCAGCAGATTATTGATCCCAGTGAATGACTAATTATAAAATTTGTAATAAAACCCAAATTTGACATTCTACGTTGCTCATAAATCAACTCAACATGTTCAAAGTAGGGTATGATGCCCATCTCGGTCCCAACACCAAGACGCACATATGGGACTGACTTAATCTGGGCGTTGTACAGATAAGTAAACTCACCTTTCACAGCTGTATTTCCACTGCTTAGCCTTGTATTTCTTCAATACTGCCTCATTTTTCCACTTTTCGTACCACTTTTTAGATCACCGGCAGTCTTTGGTCTTTCATCCATTATGAAACTGTCATGTACTTTCGACTGATAGCCATGGTTCTGTACAGCACTACAGACAACAGTGGTAGTGATCCATGATCGTGAAGAATTGCCATTGAAATATGTAGTGCAGTATCGCTGCATGTAATAGTACGTGTTTCATGTTCTCATTGGTCAGAGCACCCCTAGCTGGCGTGCTCTGACCAATCAGAGACCGGAATAGAGAAATTAGATATAGCGCCTTTTGGTTGAAAGCAAAAATGGATTTAGCGCCTTTTGGTTGAAAGCGTGAATTTCATGCTTAATTTTCTCATATTTCCTCAAACAATTTTGATTAAATTTTTAGTGCCTTATGTGCACATGACAAAGATCTGTTCGAATCATGCGAAAGATGGAGTTCGATAAAAATTGGATTTAGCGCCTTTTGGAAGCAAGCTCTTCATATATATATACTAGTATGTGACCGTGCATCACAAAACAAACAAAAAGTCGCACCCCTTGATTTTACGTGATGACTCAACAACACTGCTGAAGAAAGGTGAAACGGGTCAACCTGGCCGATTTTGAGTTTTCCACATTTTCTGAAAGAGATATTCTTAACGGAAAAGTGTTTTTTAGCAGGTTTTCTACACCCCCCCCCCAATTATTTTTTTTTTTTTTTTTTTTTGGTAGAGTAGTGTGATCAAGTTGGAAAATCCTTTCAACACTCTTCACTTTCAACTCCAGAACTTTTGAAAGGATGATGCTACTGATTTGAAAGTTAAGATTTATCATAGACAGAATGTGGTAATAGAGCATGCTCAAATTCACCTTAACCTGATTATTCCTTCATTGTTGTTGATACAATGGTCTACATCATTTTTTTTTTCTCATTCATGGCCCAGGTAGCACGGCTTAGTAATGATAACGCGACTTCTTGTTGGTCAGGTGTTGGTTTTGCGGTGCAGGGTCACATGATATATTGTGGTCATATCGCTTGATGTTTGCCACATTAATTTTCACGCATAGCTACAGAAATCGTGCTTGATGCCCATTTTGAGGCTGGTACATTGTATGCTGGGTAAAGTGTGTTGAATAATTGTCGTTTATGTATATAATTTCCGAAACCGTGTGAGACATTTATTATAAATGTCGTTTTTTTTTTCTCAATATTCAGGAAATATATATACTTATACCTTGTACTGATAGAAATACATTTGAATTCAGAGGCATCATACTGCCAATTCTGTGTTTAAAATCTAGGGCAAAGGTAATTCTAGCAAGAAATCTGTACAAAACATTTTACAGCATATCTGCCCTTTAGATAATACATGTTGTATCAAAGATAAAGCCAATGTCGATTTGGTGGTATGGTTGGGTTTATCCTGGGGAAATAACCAGAAAATTTTGAACGTTGAGGCTGTAAAGAAATTCATTACAGTAAGAATAAGCATGCATTCATATAAACATTGTATTATGAATTTTATATTAACATATGTCTTAGCAAACAAAGTATTTAAAGTGAACCCGCAAAGTACAACTTTTGTTAAATGTATTTGCATATAAGTACTTTGGGAAGTAACCTATGTCTAGCGCACAATAGCCTGCACATTTACGTCCAGCCACTGCCGAACGTCTTTTTTTTAAATTTGTATATAATAAAAATAAAATGCATGGTTTCTCTACTTTGTAATACTGTAGAAAAAAAAAAGTATATCAGGTTTGAGTTTCTTCAGTTTGTCTCCCTCTACAAAAAAAGTATATATTTTGTTGTCATATCACTTGATATTTACCACACAATCTTTCATGCCTAGCTATAAAAATAGTGCTTGATCCCTATTTGTCATTTATGGTTACCATTTTAGAAACAGTGTGAAGCGTAGATTATGGATGGTGGCTTTTTTTTTTCAAATATTCAGGAAATATGTATTCATATACCTTGTGCTGTATAAATATTCAGGCGCATACCGCGAATTTGGGGAATAAAGTCTTTGGCAAACCTAATTTTGGCAAGGGATTTGTAATATGCATTCATATATACATTGTATTATAGACTTTATTTTCATATATTTCCTAGCAAGTATTAAACCGAACATGCAAAGTACAACTTTTGATAAAATTGATGTATTCACATGCAAATACTTTTATTTCATTTCATTTACTTCATTTCTAACAACTCAAAACTTTTACGTACACAAAATAACACCATATCAGTACAATGTAGTTAAAAAAAAAGCGAACGTGAAAACAACAATACTACTCATCACATAAGAAGATGAAATTGAATTGATATTAAAGTTGCAGGAAATTGACAGACATGGTGAAAAGCCAAGATTGTATTTTATAGTCTCCTTGTGGACAATTCTGGGAAGTTTATTGAAATTACTTTGGGAAGTAAACCGTTTCTAGCACACAATAGGTTGCATATTCACGTGTAGCTACTGCTGAATATTTTTTTTTTATTATTATGATGCATTGTTTCTGTACTCTGTAATACTGTAGAAAAAAATATATATTTTGTGGTTATATCGTGTGATATTCACCACATATCTTTCACGCATAGCTACAAAATAGTGTTTACCTATTTTGAGGCTGAAGTGGCTAGGTTACGTGTGTAAGAATAAGAAGTTGTAATCTGTATATCACTTTTGAAACCGTGTGAGACTTATATTACACATGTCGGGTTTTATCAAATACTCATGCATGAAATATGTATACAAATAAATTGTGCCGTATATATAATTATTCAGACTCATCATAATGCAAATTTTGAGTATAAAATCTAGGGCAAAACGTATTTTAGCAAGAAATTTATGCAATGCATTCATACATACATTGTATTGTAGATTTTATATTCGTATATTCCTTTAGTAGCAAACAAAGTATTTAAACCGAACCTGAAAGTACAACTTTTGATAAATGTATTTGCATGTAAATACTTTGGGAAGTAATCTGTGTCTAGCACACAATAGCTTGCACATTTAAGTGCAGCCACTACCGAAAGTCTTTTTTAATTCGTATATACTATAATGCATGGATTCTCTACTCTCTGATACTGTAGAACAAAAAGTATATATTTTGTGGTCATATCGCTTGATATTCACCACATATCTTTCACGCATAGCTACAGAAATAATGCTTGGTGCCTATTTTCAGGTTGATACATTGTACGTTGGGTTTAGTGTGTAAAATAATTGTCATTTATGTTATATATCATTTCTGAAACACTGTGAGACGTAGATTGTAAATGTCTTTTTTTTATGTGTTCATTTGACGGTGATACTACCGATATAATTTCTCCTCAAGGTTAATTTGTTGCAGCTTAGAGTATACTCTAGAGGTACTTTGACATAATTCTAAGCATGGTATATCATTCAACGAACAGTGACGAAAGAGTACGAAGTACCCATTATGCCCCCCCCCCCCCAAAAAAAAAATGGTCTGCTGCACAAACTTTTCTGAAATTGTAATTTTTAAACATTTAGTTTTAATGTTTGTCATACCCAGACGAAATGATAAAATTTAACAACGAACGAATTTTATAGTTTCACCTTTAAACTTTATAATTTTTTCTGGCTATTTCTCTGAATAGATGGCAAAGGTAATTCCTCTTAAATTCATTGAGTCATCGAAGACGCTCCTTCTTAAGGTTTAGATCGTAATATTATTTAGTGAAATCTGTTTATAAAGTTTAGTGAAAATTCGTTATTGAACTAATTGTTTATTAAAATGAATTTACCCTTTTAATTAAACGAATTATCTATTTCATGCATTATTGTGTTCCTTGAGTAGAATGAATTGAGAGAGATAGGTGGTGCCCCCATCAAATTCAGACCACTGTCTTTTGTCCCATTCTTTCATTCCAATACTGATTACCAACAAGAAAATCCAAAACGTCCTTAACCCTTTTGAATACACGGTGATGGCTCTGAAATCTATCAGACACAATGGACCTGATATTTGGAACTCTCTTCCTTCAGAAATTTGAATTTCAAAGTCTATGTATTCTTTCAAGAAAGCTGTAAAGACAACGCTGCTTTCTGCATATCAGTGATCTTATAATGTCATTGCAATTGTATCGTATGTGAAATTCCCTTGTTGAATAAGCCAGTTCGGGGTTAGCTCATGGGCACATCGGTACAAATGACCTTTCTTCTTTCTCAGTTGATTAGGCACTCCACGAGTTTTCAAGCGAGAGAAGGTATTTCAGCTTACCCGACGTAACAATTTATGGAATTCATCAGTCATGTTTAAAGAAAGAATGAACTTGCGTAGACCAGGTGACCAGAATGGTCCATCAATTAGCACTTTGGAAAGCATCCATTTCATTATTTCGCACTGAATGTATTAACAATCTTTTTCTATTGATATTGTCAAATACCGCATTTGCTGTCAGGTGGATGTGCTAGCAAGCACCACTCATAATGATCACTTGAATAATCATTACATCACAGATGCTTATCTCAGTGAATAAAAAAACAACATGCTCTGCCGGTACTGATGACCTTTTTCTGCTCATGCTCAAAGTGGAACCCCGAACTGGCTTATAGACCTTATGCATATGACGTCACACGGTCTTACTAACTGAAGGGCGCCCTCCCTCAGAGGGCAAGCTATGCGTTGCTAGAGCGTGCTTTTACACGCGAGGCAATGGGCATTTACACACAACATCGGTGTTTCTTTTACTGTCTTTTCTATTGCATGTAATCTACAGCCCTAGATCGGGAAATTCAAGCTTGTATAGCAAAATCGACATTTGATGTATGCATTGCACTCACCAGGTTAATGATATATCCAACATTTTGGCACAATTTTCATGAAAAAAGATGCAACTACCAGCGGTCGTAACAGCTCATCAACCTACGAATCCGTTAGCCAATCACATGCGAGGTAGATTTCTACGTGTTTTTTACTAAAACACGTACCTCGCATGTGATTGGCTAATGAAATTCAAAATGGCGACACACATTCAGCGAACGGCGATGTTGCGCTATGGATACAAATTTCTGCGATATAACCTATGAATTCTGTAGTTACTGTGAGTATTTCGATTGCACAATGTGAGAAAATTACCCAAATATTGCTGCATAATGTGTCATGTCATGTCAAACTTGTTTGATGGTAAAAAAAACCTGCCACTAGCCTGGGGACTGGCGGCGAGTGAGGCGATCGCCGCTAGCGCGCATAGGAAAAGCACATAACTAACTGCACGCCTCTGCGATGTCAAGGACTTCGCTTGCCCTCTAAGATGGCGTCGCGAGTGGTTGTCAAGCGAGTGATGACGTCAATGCATAAGGTCTATTATCGCCGTTCAGAAGTTATTGCGTAATGTTATGTAACCGACCATGCACACACAACCTAAATTGGTAGGCAGGACTAATAAGAAGCTAGTCCAGATGGTGTCACCCTGGACTAGTGTTATTCTAGTAATGCTAGCTTGACTTGCTTATTGGACTACCGTGAAGTTAGTAATGACTACTGGACTTGGTAAGCCAAGGCAAGTAATGACTTCTGGACTTGCATAATGCTAGTCATGATGTTAGTTAACACTGCTGGACTAGGGAAATCAAGCTAGTAATGAGCATAAAACTACTCATCATGTTAGTAGTGATTGCTGGACTAGTTAGGCAAAAGATAGTCAAAGAGTGATGGACTAGCACAAAGCTAGTCATGTCTGCTGAACTAAGTTACTAGCTTTGGATTTCCATGCTAGTCATGACTGCTGGACTAGCATGAGACTTGTAATGGATGCTAGACTATGCTGAGTAAGGCTAGTCATTGCTGCTTGACTAGAAAACGACTAGCTTTAAACTAGTGTAGATGGTGTCAAGTTACACTAACATAGAGCTAGTACAAACAGCTAGACTAGCTTATTGCTGGTCTGGCCCTTTTGACTAGCTTTCACCAAACCTAGTGCAGCATGCGTGACAAGCGAAAGCTAGTCATGGTCTCGGAGATGAATCTGAAATGAAATTACATGTATGCAGATAATGTAACTGTGACGAAAATACATTAAAACAAAAGCAATAATATCAGGTTGAAAATCTCAAATTTTATTCATCCAACGAATGCAGCAAATTAATGTAGGCATCATGAATATCACAAATGAATGTTACATAATTGAAAAGAAATTGAATTGCAGCATTGAATAAACATATGAATATACAGGGTTACATAAAAACACTCAATGCACAATGGGAAGCATGAAATAAATCAAGAGTCGAGCTCTACAACTGCATATCTCCTTATATACAACATTTATATAAAATTGAACCCGTAAATGGCCATGTGTTGTGAACTTGCAACCCAAAAGGGTGGACCAAAAAAAAAAAATTATGTTATGATTCATTGTTATATGAGCTCATTAAGCACATGAAATTGTGACACGGCAAGTGATAGAATAAAAAAAAAAACGAAGGTGCGGGGAGGTGAGGGGAGAGGGGAGAGAAACGGTACACATAAAGTCTATGGGAGCGATTTTTTTAATTATGTGAATAACTTTGCTATACTAGGAACTAGGCAGTTGATTTTGGTTTTTTCTTACAGCTAGGACAGGTATAATAATCCAACTCCAAATGCATTATAAATTTCTCAATGATAATTATCTCAAATCAAGTCACAAAAGCTTTAATCATATGACCAAGTCAACTTAACACTATGAGAGCAAATTTATCATAATTCATAATTTTGGTATAATATGGGCTACAAACTTGATTTGAGTCTTTCTCATCCTTCTCATTATTTCAGCTTCATAACGCATGTTTTATTGTACAGTGTATTAAGAACTATAAATTATATGTGGCTATACAACTCGAAATCTGTGTCAAGAAGTAGCCGCAAGGCAAAGTCTGAAACTAAAGCAGAAATTCATTCCCAAGGATTGTGTACTAAATGTACAGTACATGTATTTTGGAATTTAATTAGAGAAATCTGACTCTGGTTGCTTTCTTACAAATGATTATAACATAGGCATATAGTAATAACTCATTGAGATAATGTGTGTGGTTCCTATACAATTTCGTTATTACAGAGTATATTTCATAAACTTTCACACACAAACACATTACTGTCCATAAGAATAAGATGTAATGAGGCTTGCAGTGATGTAACATCCAATACAAATGTAGGTACATGTAATGTATTAATCTGATCTAAAAATACAACAAACGGAACAAATTCTCTAAAAATTTCAGATTTTGACTTTCTTTTTATATCATGCCATTTTGTACAGAAAGGATGCATTTCTGAAGGTGGTATCAAGGTATGAAATCAGACTAGTACAAGACCGATGTTAGTACACAAAACAGTCTGTCCAAAGGGGTTTTCCGAGGTATTGTCATGAACAACATTTCATGAATATTCTTTATCTTTAAGGTATCTACTTAAAACGTATCTTGACTGTAATGCTTTTGGGTCTGGAGAGCAAGATTTTTTTTTCCTCTCTTGGGGGCCTATCCTCTGCCCCCCCCCCCACCCCCCCACCCCCCCCCCCCAGCTCCAAGGAGGTTATCATAGGTATTGAGGCATTGTCATGAACGTATATTCTTCACCTATAAAGATATCCACATACACCATATCTTGCCTATAATGCTTTTGGATCTAGAGCACAAAAGTTTCTCCCATCATCCCTTGCCCCCCCCCCCCTCGACCACATGCTCAACATGAACAACCTTGGGACCCTACCCACTAAGGATGATCCCAACCAAGTTTGATTGAAATCTGGACTCCGGTTTGAAGAAGATGGACATGTGTTTTTCCCCTTGGCCCCCACCACCGAAACTTGGGTCTTTCCATGAACAAACTATATTGTTTATAGGTAAATGTATAGATCTACAAATAACATATTAACTGCATTGTTTTGGGGTCTGGAGAAGAAGATTTTTAAAGATTACCCCCTTTTTCCCCTTGGGGCTGTCCCCCTGGGCCACATGCTCCACATGAACAACTTTTGGTCCCTACCCCCTAAGAATGATCCCCACCAAGTTTGGTTGATATCCGCCCACCAGTTCTTGAGAAGAAGATGAAAATGTAAAAGTCTATGCACGACGCATGACGAACAAAAAGCGATCGATCGCAATAGCTCACTCAAGCCTTTGGCTCAGTTGAGTTTAAAATAGACACAATGAACATTACCCACTTCACTAGCAGTTGTTAAGACCACATTTTGAAAACAGTACATGGATCGACCAGTCTCTGTCCTAAAAATAGATCATTTTTTTTCACCAGAAAGCCAGTTTCTGACTAAAGGCAGTTTATTGTGTTACTGATATTTGATCATCTAATATTCAAATTAAATATCAACTAGCACTAATTGACAAAATTTGAAACAGTTAACCAAAATAAACTAACAATTATACCTCAAATGACCTTTTTTTTTTTTTTTTTTTACTTTTGAGGCTTTGACCCTGTCATGTGACTTCAAAGTGTGTCATAAGGGGAAAGTTACCATAGTGCACCTATTATCCAAGTTTGGTTACGATTGAAGTTCAAAAAAGTTACTGAAACTGTAACAGATGGACACATGGAAGGAAGCATGGATGAACATACAGAATTTGGATCGTTTTGTGTCATCACAATATTTGGTGAATACTGCCAGTTGTTTGGGAAAATAAAATCTTCCCTATAATAAGGTTGTTTTCAGGGCAGCTTGAAGTTTCAAAACAAACTCTTTTCATCGACGAGCCCTGTTCTACTTTTAGTGTTGAAGTGCTGCAGTACGTCCTGGTAACAGCTTCATGTTCAACTACAGATGAGCCTGATGAGGCTGACTCTTCAACAAGAATGTAAGTTCCAACTTCAGAGGAGCATTTAATGTATCTCAAAAGAGGAAAAAGCAAGGATATGTACGTAGGCCTATACACCGATGGTAGCTGTCTCTTCTCGTTGGGCTTCTAATCTAACGTTGGAATTGTGTTCAGTCAGGGGCTTGGTGGGAGCTGCAACTACTCTCTCTCTGCCTGAGTTGATGAGTGGTGTCATAGCTCCTCAAGGTCTCCAAACGATACTCAATGAATCCCGAGATCCTTGTCATACAGGTACTCCTGAAATATAAGAATGCATTGTAGGTCGAAGCTTTTTCTCGAGTCTCAACAAATTTCACTTTGGCACAGAGTTGACTATAACTGATGAAGATCTAATAGCAGTAGAAATACATGTAGTGGCATTCTTATGGAAGAAAACGAGAATAGGTTTATAATAAATGAACGGCGCAACTGGCATGTTGGAGCTTACGTTACATTACGTTACGTTGGAGTTTACGTACATCCAACCTAAGTCATGGAATCAGACCAATCTGCACACAAAATTTATTAGACATCTATGAACATGTACATCAAAGATTATCAAAAGCCCCCACATTGCCTGTATATTTACCCAATGATTTAATTAAGACATAGATGCAATTAATTTCCCTGTAAAGGCCATTTTTTTTTTGGGGGGGGGGGGGAGGGGGGGGGGGGCTCATGACCATATCCTGAACAACTTTGGGTCCTTGCCCCCTAACTAAACAAGGATGATCAACTCCTAGTATGGTTGAATTCTGTCCACTATCTCTGGAGAAAAGTTGAAAATGTTCAAGTTTTTAAAAGCTAGATGAATAAGATACCATGTTTGTCACTTAAGCTTTCTGCTAAAGAGGGCTAAAAAGTTGTAGATCACATAAACTTATGAGTATAAACTTACATATCCTTGTGCACCTTGTGTGGTGTCTCACAAAGTGGGGTACTGCATCGCAACTGCCTTGGCTTCAACACGTCTTTTGCTCACTACTTGGGTATCTGAATTTAAAAGGAAGCAAGAAGAATGTTAATCATATTCTACGAAGCAAATATATAACATCAAAAAATTTACCCTCATTTCAATCTTGTAAGGGGCTGAACTATTTTCATGTTTTTTTTTTCTTGGCATTAATTTCTATTGCTATTCAGTACCGCTGTTTCAAGTACATTTATTCATGTGCTTCTTACACCAAATATCAGTTAATACAAATGAAAATTTCATGCAGATGGGTTAAGTGTGGATGTGCACAGTTAGTAGAAAAATACAAGATGTGATTATCCATCGAACTTTATGGCAAATCAATTTCCATTTTTTTAATTCATCATTATTATAATTATATCATAAGTATTAGGACTATTATCATTTACATGTGGCCCAATGGGGCTACCAAGAAAATAAGTCAGCGCGGAGTCTTGTAGGTACACTCTGTTTACATGTTTCATACAAGTATATCAGTCTTTATTTTTAATCTATAACCATCACTTCATTTACAACGTTATACTTACCGGTCCCTTCATTTTTTTTTTTTTTTTTTTTTTTTTTTTTTGGGGGGGGGGGGCACATTTTAGACTGTTATTCTCTATATTTGAGAAGACAAAAACAAAAGTGAACAGGCAAATTAGATGGTGCTATATTGCATGGAAATGTATAGTACAAGACATGACAATGGGAAACTGGTTTTCCAGACCAGTATTCAAACAATTGAACATACGCTGTACAGTTTTCTGCTTCCATTATCAACAAGAAATATGCTACGATGATCTGGATAAGCAGGTGTCTCCTTGGAGCAGTCAGAACTCCTTCCATCAGCTATTGAAGTATCTCCTCCCCCTTGGAGTGATGTGTGTGTTGAATTCCTGGGCAAATAAGTAAAATTTAAAGGTTTTACAAATCATACAAATTATGGCATGAGGATAATAGGTCCCTCCAGTTTACATTATTATAAACTTGAAATGCAAAATCATTTAATATACATATTTGCCATAAGCAACGTTCAGCTCTACTTACACAACTCAAGACTGACCATAACATGGTTTTCACTTCTGTCGATACAGCAAGTACACATTTTTCTTAAATACGAGTACTAACCTCTCAAGGCTTTCATTTTCAGAGAGAAGGACAGCTCCAAAACTGCTCCATGAAGAATAATTAATACTTGAAAATCATTTCTTCAAACAAAACAAAACCAACAAAGCTTTCAGTCTCTTAATGTAGCCTCTTATGTAATTACTGAGACTCTAGAATGTAAAATAAATGTGAATCAATTTCAAACTAGTCTCCCTTCATTAATCATCGTGGAAAACAACAGAATAGCTTACAGCAGGGTTAGTGCAATGGAAGTCCATATCTCAGAGGCTCCTTCGCTGATGTTGGCCCGGTGTTTCCAGCATTCGTCAACCCTGCATTCAATGGCTAGTCGTTGGCCACATCTGTTACATGCACTTCTTCAATCTGGTGTTCTGCACCCTCGTGGTGTGACAGAGACTGTACAGCTATCAATCTGTCTTCGTTCTCCAAATGATGACCCCTATACCGAGTTCCTTTAAATCACCATCACTCCCGAAGAACTGTCATGTTACGTCTTTTTATCTGGAGGAAAGTATGAAAACACAATGTTCAGAAATGGATTTAGAACTCATCTTCACAAGACAATATGCAGTTCCGTTTTGTTCACACAAATACTAAGTGTGCATCAATAGAAAAGCTAGAAATTACTTTTTAGCTACATCGATCAGCATATTTAGAAAGACCCAAAGATGATCTCTGCCAAATTTCAATGCCTAAGGTCACCTGTAACTTTCATAAAAAACAATGTTCAAATATAGTACCCGTTGTCGTCTGCTAAAAAGGGGGATCGATCTCCATGATGTGTGATCACGTTGATCTTCAGCTAGAAGTGTGATGTCACAGTGGACTAACACTTAACAGTGCATGCATCGTATTTCTTACTTAGATGATTGCCACACATGACGTGGGAGTGCAATAGCACTATGGTATTCTCCCAGCTGTGTGGATGCTCGAATGTGGTGGCAAATAAAAGTCCTTTTTACTACATAGGTCATCACAATTATATAAATCACCAAATTTCACCATTTTTTTTTTTTATTACCGTATCAATCGAGATCACCTTCTGGCAGCACAGTGTCAGTGATTCGGCTGTCGACTCAATAGCAATGTAGAGTTTCTAGACGCTTCTAGTCTATTGCATTAACCCTATTTCAACTGGGCTATTGGAGACCAAGTTTTTACGGGGGGGGGTCAATTTGACCCCCCCCCCCCTTCAGATCTCGGCCGCCGATCGCGCGATCGCCGCAAAATTTTGCCTGAAAATAGAGCCGGATGTCAACTACAAGATTACACAGTCATACAATAGAAAAAATGTTGATTTTATATTTTTGAATAAATTAATTATGCAAATTTATGCATGAAATTATATTTTTACATATAACTCCAACAAAAAGACTGAAGGATTGCTAAATTTTTGTGTCAGAGTGATCAAGACACATCAAACAATTTTCTTTTAAAAAAATAGCGCAGTCAAAATCAGTTTCTTTTGTTTTTTTATTGTTTTGTTAATTTTTCATGTATTTTACTGTTTTTTCGATCTTTTGTTTTCCATTGTTTGTTTGGTTTTTTTTCCAAAATTTGTTGCAGGCACTTTTTCAAGCTTATCTACATTAGAATTGATTAATTTCGATGGTTAAACGTTGAAATAATCTAATTTATATCAATTAACCAAAACAAACAAACAAACAAACCACAATTTGCATAGGATTTGCACAGAAATCATGAATTTGAGCTGTTTTCAGGTTGACATGCATGCATATGCAAAACATTGCATAACTTCAAAACGGTGTACCCGGACGTCGCAAATTTGGTCTCAAAATATGCGGGAGACTTCAATGAAAAAAAGTCATGAAATGACGCGGCAAAATCTTTGCGCGTTGCGGAATCGTGGCGTGAAATGTCGAGAAGGGGGTCAATTTGACCCCCCCCCCAGTTAAAGGGGATGGCTAGTAACCGATCAGTGGGAATCAGTGGGAATGCTGAGGGATGATTGTTCCAATCCTTGTGGGATTCATTTAAGAGTACATTATATATCTACTGTTGTGTGAAAATTATTTGCTTCAGAACGGTCTCGTATTCGAGTAATGTGCAGATTAATGCCCCGTCACTGACCAGGGACGCTTACCTGGAAGCATTAAACTGCACATTACTTGAATATGAGACCATTCTGAAGCAAATTATTTTCACACAAGAATAGATATATAATGTACTCTTAAATGAATCCCACAAGGATTGGAACAATCATCCCTCAGCATTCCCACTGATTCCCACTGATCAGTTACTAGCCATCCCCTTTAAAATAGGGTTAATTATAGCACAGCTTTATATACGTCGATCTCTAACCGTGGTCTAAACTCGACCAGACGTCTCCCTCTACATACTTTACAGTGATCATCTCTGTGTGCATGATGCTATGCTTGTAGTCCATGTAGAGTTCATACCACTGCACTGTAGGCCTAACGTTAGGTCTATAATACCGCAATGAGAACCGGACCTTGGCCCTAGGATATAGCTTATCCTGGAAAACCGTTCAATGTAGGCCCTAGATGTTTAACAGTGGTCTAGGTTCTGCTTCTACTACGTTCTAGGGCTAAATCGTGATATCGGTCCCCTCTCATTCTGCGTGTGTGTCTCCACTAATGCGCAAAGTCTGTGGAGGTTGAAAGAAGTCCCCAGCTATAGCGGTGAAGGGTGAGTGGGGACCTAACCGGAGTTCTAGACTACCTACTAATACTAGTTGGGCCTAACCCCTAATAGTAGGCCTATTTCGCGTTAATGCTGTTCTAGTTGGAATAGAATAAATGAGTAGGGCCTACAATTAACGCAAACGGTTGTGAGACTTGTTTAGACTAACGGTTAGACTTTTACAGTTAGACTTAGAGTAAGCCCTACCTCGGTAGAACCCCAACTTAAGTACATGTAGACTAGACCGTGTCTAGTTCTATTAGTTTCTCTAAGATCTAACATTACACTGTTAGTAGTTAACGTTAGGCCTACGACTAACTTTCTGGAGAATTTAGATTCAGAGTTTAGTGTGTCCCAATATTTTCTGAAACGCATAATGTTAACGTTAGAACTTTTAGAACTCTATTAGAAGATAGCTCCTGATGAACGATGTATCATGAGAGGCATTTTTTCAACTTCGCTCTATAGGTGCCTACAAAAGTACAAGCAGCCCCCTCACACAGTTACAATGTCAGATGTACAATGTCAATGACGGTTACATTCGTCACTCATTTTTGTTAATTTTGGAAATCATAACCTGGTCTAGACTCTAGACTCTATTTTGTTTGAAAAATGCGTTTCTAACGTTAAAAAGTTAAAGACTTATGAAATAGTCCGCGAATAGGCCGAGCCCCATCCCCCCTTATAAAAAAGTACCATGGTTTTACCATAGTACTTTTACAATGGTAATACCATAGTATTACCATAGGATGGTAAATTGACAGATGAAGGCAGTACATTTACCATGGATTTATCATGGTAAAAATACCATGGTAATACCATAGTATTACCATGTATTACCATGGTTTTACCATAGTACTTTTACAATGGTAATACCATAGTATTACCATAGGATGGTAAATTGACAGATGAAGGCAGTACATTTACCATGGATTTACCATGGTAAAAATACCATGGTAATACCATAGTATTACCATGGTTTTACCATAGTACTTTTACAATGGTAATACCATAGTATTACCATAGGATGGTAAATTGACAGATGAAGGCAGTACATTTACCATGGATTTACCATGGTAAAAAATACCATAGTATTACCATAGTTGTACCACAGTAGTACCATTCATTACCATGGTACTTCCATGCCATGAGTACCATTCTTTCATGGTAGCACTTCCACGGTAGTACCACGGTAGTACCACGGTACTACCACGGTACATCCATGGTAGTACCACGGTACATCCACGGTACTACCGCAGTACTTCCACGGTACTACCACGGTAGTACCACGGTACATCCACGGTAGTACCGCGGTACATCCAGACGGTAGTACCACGGTTCTTCCATGGTGGTACCACGGTCCTTCCATGCTAGTACCACAGTACTTCAAGTATCACATAGTATCACATCATCCACAGAACTACACTAGTATATAACTGTACTAGCACAAAATAATACTTTAAGTTCAACCCACTCACCTCATATCTTATCATATATGCTTTGCATGGCTAATTGTGGTAGCTTGAATGAAATGCTCATTATAAGCAATAATCTATGCCATTGCACGTCTGCATGACCTTGTGGAGATCATTATGAATATGATTTAGTGGGTTTGGTGCTGTTGTATTTCGATGTACTATGAGATACCTAGCAAGTATTAAATGAGTGTGTGATGTCAGATGAAACGTAACCAAAAGTATTGATCACTGACTTCAATAAATTCACACACACACACACCATTCACATGAATGTTTTCTCAGTGCAGCTCAAAGTAAAAAAAAAAAAAAAAAAACAACTAAAATCCAAGGACTCCACATGCCCATTCACCCCACACTTTTGATCACGGGATTCACAGGTAGATTTCTAGGCTTTACACTAAATGTTACACCACGCAAACGAAGGCTTTGGTACACATGCACAAAGACTCAAAGTATTACTGTAGTATTAGATCCTAACACCTAACAGTTGAGTTCGGCCTCGGATTCTAGCTGTTTGGTGTTTATGGTACCAGGTAGGCCCTATGGTAACTGCGACCAGCCCCATAGCTAACTGTGTACACTAACGTTACAAGGAGCGTCCCGGGTCCGGGGTTATTCGTAAGGTAACTTAGATGGTCGTTTACGGAGAGGTAGTAGCCCATAATACTGGAAAAACTCAACAAGTTATAATTAGATCGATCTATGGTTTGCTTACCTTCAAAAATGTGAATAATATCTCCGCCCCACTCCATTTGAAGACAGAAATTTTCCTCACGTCCATTACATCCAGGCTCTGATTCTCACGATTGCACACGCACGTAAATCCTATGCATATAATACACGCACAGCACATCGTATACACATGCACACAGTACACAGTACGTCCACGCACAGGCGACAGACGCGTCGCTCAGGTAAACCTTCCCGCGCCCAAACCAGGGGAAACTGCGGCTGGTGATTGGCTTTTAAGTAAACACATGACAGGGGAATTCTCAATTTCTATTGGCCTAACCAAATGCATTGAAATATGTGTTCACTGGAATTCACCCTAGTTCTGCCAGCTTGACTTACTAGTTCACGGTAGTTCCTTCAGTTTTACTAACATGCGCTGTTTTCGTAAGATCAACGAGTTTATGATAGTTTCTCCACTTCGACTAGCTTTACATTAGTTCCTCCACTTTGACTAATTCTTGGCGTATACACTGCAAACTAGTACAGCGTACAATTTTATGCTAGTCAGACTTGATTGACTAGCTTTGGGTTAGTAAACCATGGCCTGATTTAATCCAGCAGAGCATTACTAGCTGCATTGCCGCATTTTACTATCATCATGTTCGTATAGCAATTTTTACTAACCGTGCTCGACTAGTTTAATGCTAGTCAGGCCAGGAATTGACCCATTTAGGTTGTGTGTGTGACCTGTAAGTGTTCACCTGTACCTCGGTGAGAAAATACTTTGCTATGCTTTACTATTCAGTGATCAAGGTGATCTAACTTTGTGTATAGTGAAAGCAGACAGACCTTTCCTCTCTCCTTTCTCCTATCCTATCTCTATGCAAGTCATCCCTCCCCTTATGTTCATATATGTTATGTATTATGTACGAGGGCTGCATGCAAATCAAGCAATGCTTAAGCTGTAGCCCTTCTGCGTTATTCATTGCATCACTGATATGTTCTGTTGTACCTTGTAAAGGCAATGAAGAAACTGTATTGCTGTACATTCTAAAGGTAATGAAGAAACTTACCTTGTTACCACTTAATGTTTATGTATATCCATTTATATGTATGGTACCAACAATGTATATGATATATGTGACCCGCTACAACAAAATGGTCCTAAAGTCGCGCACGGTCGAAGCCGTGAAAATCGAGTTTGAAGTTAGAGCATCAAAATTGGTCAAAACTTACGATTTTCTGAATTTGACATATTATTAGAGTCTGACATGTCTTCTATCATCTGTCGAAATTTTGAAGCAAAATGATGAAAGGAAAGACCAAAAAATAGCGTTTTTCTGGGCCATGTTTTTTTGGCGTTTCAACGAAGCAGAAACTGGTTCGAACATTTGGATTGAGCGCCACACATAGGCTCCGCCCCTAACAACGACCAGAGTGATCTCATTGGTCAGTTTGCTGCTTGCCGCTAACCGAAGCGTGAAGCTCGCACACTGCCCAGTCGACTGGTGCGTGCGGGCGGGTTGCGCTATGCCTAGCCGCTTCTCCTGACATCCTGGTCACTGATTGGTCGGTGAGGAGACCGCCGACGCTGTGTTTGAATGAGCATTTCGGGGGTTGCTAGGGCTTAACTTCATTGTCCGGAGGTGAATGCTGACTTGCGTGTCTCTTGATTGTGATTGCGTCGCAAGGAGAACTTTTAGGGCGCTTTTCTCGAAACAGTGATTTCCCAGAGGTCTTGACATGCTCTCTTTTAAACATCGATATCTCCGCAGCCGATTATTTTTATGAGACGTGTTATATATCAATTTGAAGCAGAAAGATTAGGAAATTGTGTCATGCAATTTTCAAATAATCGACCTCGCCCGACTTTAGGATCATTTTGTTGTAGCGGGTCACATATGTGTATGTATCTGCATAAGCAATGATATAATGCAGGAACCAATAAATCAAATCAAATCAAATCAAATCAAATATTTTTCTAATGATGTCAATGATAGAGTTAACTCAACTACATCTTTATGATAACATTTTGTATGATAAAATATCTGGCCGATCATTTCCATGTTCATTATTCTTCAGTATCGTGAAAACAAGACTACCTTGCAATCTTTAACAATAATGTTAAAAAAAGGAGAGGAATCACTAGAATTCTGTATAGGAGTTCATTTCCAAAATGACTATAATAAAGTTTATAACATTTCTCTTGATTATCTTTTTTTATATCATCATAGTAAAAAAATTACCTTTTGAAAAAGAAATCACTTAAAAAGGATAAATATACTTGGCTCACAAGGGGAATTCAACTCTCGTCAGACACCCGTCAGCATTGTATAACATTACACATAAAACCGGTAACAATTTAAATAATTGTATTCAAGAAATGTATGTCTAACCGTGTATTTTGTTTGTCAAAAAGTAATAAATGTATCATTCCAATGAAATTAATTAAATTTAATTTCACATAATAGGCTTCAAAACATGGAGAACTAAAGTTATAAAGTTTTCAACAACGATAAGAATTCAACGACGGTACACTAAGTCAAAAAAGGGGGGAAATGTCACAAAAGAAAGAAACAAATTGAAGACTGTTGAAGACTTATGAATTACAATAGGACCTACTGATCTGAAGTGAACTTGGAATGACCAATACATACACATCAGTTTTAAAACAAAAACAAAACAATGAGAATTTCACACCGACTGAAAAACTTCGTATCTCAAAAAATTATTTATACAGTGCCCCGAGTTTACATGCTGAATTGTGTAAACTCAATTTAACAAAATCTATTTTTAAAGAAATGTTTGTCGTGGTATTAATCACTACTTCCCCTCATCTACACCCTTCTGATTCCTTGTTCTATCAACTTACATAAATAATTTTTGATGACATTCATGGTTTGCAGACGGTTCTTCTTACGCAAATATGTACATTTTCTTATTCATATGTAACTATGACTTTCGATTTTTTTCCCTTCAAACTCCGCAGTTTGTCACTACCTTCCAGGAGCCATTAAAAAGGTACCATTCAGGAAGATTCTATTTACCCTGTTGGATTTATTGACGGGCATCGCCCTTTGACTCGTAAAAAAGTTACGTAATCTTTGATTGAAATGGTTGCCTTCAATTGCCAAGTCCACCATTACTGGGAATGGGAATGTAAAAGCACATTCCCATTCGGAGCTCTTTGGTTGACAGTTTTCCTTTTTCTTACAACTTATTGTTATTGAGCAAGAACATCTAAAGTCAACCAATTGTCAACTAAGCTTCCATACATTTTTCCTTTTTCGATATTTAACCGTAGAACTCAATTGTACCTTGTAACATTACTACAAATATATGTGTTGTTGATTACGTGTCTTGTGCGTAAACCAATGTCAGGGCGAGGTTTCCCCTCCACGCCTCTGCTATCTGACCTCCTTGTTGATCCACTGTGACTCCCAACGCTGAGTGTATTGAATGATAGAACCATGGCTTGTTACAACCATTTTTATTTCCTGATATATACATTCATATGTATATATATTTTTTTTTTTTTGATAGCGGTTATCAAAAAAGTTTAACGGGAAAAAAAGAAGACCTTTTTCGGTCATCATTTTAGGAATACACGGTTCAATTTTGCAAGGTTATGCTCATCCACCACCTGGTCATTCTCCATAGTATGGTGACAGTTTATAGTACCTCATTTTTTCACGTATTGATTGAAGCCAGACATTTCTACCCACATATTTCACTTAATAGTTTCAAAATGTTTTTGAACCCAAGTAGTATATGAGGTACCTTTTCAAGAGGTCCAGGAGCAGGAGCAGGAAGAGTAAACAATAGAATATGAAATATGAATAGTTGTATTGTTCTTAAACAAAGAGAATATGATATTAACGATCAAAAAATCAATCAGATTTGTATGATTAGGGTATTACTCGATGATATTCTATTGTTTACTGATGAGTCTATTGTCTTAGATCACGCTCATAAATAATATTCTTTTGTTTTAACGGTATGCTATTTGTTCGCAAGATGATGGTTAATAGTTCTAGCAATATGCTATTGTTTTAACGATGAGTTTATTGTATTAGATCATGCTCATGAATATTCTTTTGTTTTAACGATACACTACTGTCGACAACGTGCTACGATGGTTGATTGTTTTAGCATTATCCTATTGTTTTAACGAAGATGATGGTCGATGGTTTAAGCAATATCCTATTGTTTTATTGATATGTCCGTGTGTTGTTGTTTTTTTATTACGCTCATAAAGATTCTTCTGTTTTAACAGTTTTGTTATAATAGGTAACATGATAGTCCATTGCTTTAGTTATATAATATTGTTTAAATACGTAATCTATTATCTCAGTGTGATCTTACTCTTCCTTATAGATATTCTGCTTTAATGAGACCCCGTTGTTTTTAGCAAACCCCGGCTGTGCTGTGACGTGTTGACGATGTCCATTGTTCATAGCCGTGACAGTATCGGACACGCTTGGATAAGATGGTGAATTCGATGAAAGTATATTGCACCATCGTGTGAAAGAGAACAAGGTAAACTGTATCTTCTCAACAGGTGTGAGACGAGGTCTATTGTTATGTCATAGCCGTAACAGCGTCGGACACGCTTGGATAAGATTGTGAATTCGATGGAAGTATTGCACCATCGTGTGAAAGAGAACAAGATAAAATTGTGTATTCTCAACGGGTGTGAGGTATTGATCTGTATAACTCGATACAGATGTGAATAATGTGAAAAGCTGATAGGTCAAGTTTCGGATGCTTTAGTCTATCCGTATGAGACGAGTATATGCTTTGGTAGCTGTTGCGTTACCATGCAGTTCAAGTCATTTACCCTTCCCTATTCTAGAGTCTATGGAAAGATCCTGTAGCCATGTTATATTATTTTGTCTGCATCTAATAAAGTACAAGGAAACGAGTATATTACACTAGCAGTAGCCTATGGCAGTACTATAACAACGCATACAGTTGATATAAAGTAATGACATCGCCTTCTTACGATAACCGCAATGAATTGTTTTCTCTCTTTGCTAATTTGAGTCAATTTTCATGAAGAGGATAAAAGTAGTTCAGTTTAAATAGTACTAACAATTGGTAATGAGCCTGTCAGTTTTTTGGTCCTTCTATACGATTATATTGTCAGGAAGTAATATTAAAATATTTCTTTACTTTTCAAATTATACCTATTTAGATCTATTATACTATGAGTGTAAGTATCATTTGTGTGCACGTTGTAATTGATAAATAACATCTATAAATATAATATATCGAATAAATCATACGAGGTTTGTTTAATTATACAAAGGCCTAGGCTGATTATGTTTCCTTTATTTTCTAATGATCATCATAGTGATTAAAAGAAAAACAAATCCGTCCACTCAGAAAAGAAAATCGAAATGATAAACCCATTGCTATTTTAATGTGAGAAAAGTTGCATTTCTTTTTTATGCGGAGGTGATTTCCACTAATCTGTACTCGTACGATTAAAAGCTGAAAAGTGCAATCATTAACGGTTGCTACTACACATATATGTTTGATATTCTCCATCCAAACATTTCATTTTTTTTTTTTTGCCGACAATGTTATACGATACGGTCATTCACGGTTCGTGGTTCACAATGTTGTTTTCCCCCTTATGTTTACGTTGCTACGTTGCCATTAGCCAAAGATTTGGGGGTTAAACATTCTAGTAAAACTTGTTTCTATATCTTACCCATCCCCCCCCCCCCCCTTCATTCAGCGCATGAGTTTATCCTCACTGTCGATGTATGTGCAAAAAAAAAAAAAAAATGAAACGAACCCTGCTACTAACTTAAGTGCATCCTAAACACTAGAGCGGGTGTCATGCCGCTATACTGGCACTGACCAGTGGAGATCGCGCGTGGCTACGAGCAATACCCTTTCCCTGACGTCATATGCTTGGACAAAAGGACCGGTCTGCGTATCCCAACGAGTTCAAGAAATCGATAATAGAAATTCCCCTCTCCTGATATCCCCGACAGTAAACATACCTCTTCTTCATTCTTTCTTAATAATTCGTTTAAATCATTATCTTCTCATAAAAAACTTGGTCGTTACAGTTTTGTTCTCGTTTTTTCGTATTTCTTTCTTCGTAGATTTGCATATATGTGTATTTTTTTTTGAGCCATCACACGTTCATATATCATTTTTTTTTTCATCGTAATTTCATAACGGTAAAAGCATAAAATATAATACCGATACATGTTTTGAAGGTCAATCATTGAATTGAAATAATCTTTCTTATCAATCAAAAATAACAGAACTGAACCTCTCTTGGACAAACGGAAAAAAAAAAATCACACACACAATGTGTCATGTATTGTTATGCACATAATCTGGTCAGATACATACACATACACACGTTAAATATATTTATTCTCTTCACTCGTTCGCACAAAGATGTGAAATGTTGTTCCACTTCTTCATTCGCATCGTACAATTACACACGATTATATTATGACACCCCATGATTTATACTCTTGATACTCAAATATGACTGCAAAAAAGAAATTTGGATGCGTTGCATGCAGAGATTTAAGACTGCAAAAGGTGAAATGATGAAATGATGAAATGATGAAACGATGAAATGATGAAACGATGAAACGATGAAATCGTCGGCGTTTTCACGAACTGACGCTATTTCGATTTTGGTCAAAATTTTCAAAATCGAGATATTGGTACCAAATGAAAGTGCTTTCAAAACTCTACCAAATCCCAAAGTTTTAGATCACAAAATTAATTATTCTTAATTTTATCAAAGAAAGAAAAAAACGACGGTACTCGAAATATCGAGAAATTGAGAAAAAGGAGTTTCACGAACCGACGCACGAAAGATACGCCGGTTCGTAAAACCCGAATTGCTACGGTGAAGAGCAATGCGGGTTTCACGAACCGTCGCAGTTGCATTACTTTGAGCTTTGTTCAACTTACTGGCCTAGAATTAGGTTTTGGCCCTAATCCAGATCTCAGAGTGAGAACCAAACCTTCTGAAAGATGAATGACGGCCTAAGCCAGCCCACTGTCCACGAGTGAAGTGAATGGTAAGCTATAATCCTATTAAAATCATGCTCAAAATAACAGTTTCAGTTGGACTACCATAACCATTAATTGCGGTAGTGTGTAGTCCCATGTATTCAATCGCGTGATGCTTATGAAGCCTAGTCTGTAAACGCCATCCAATTTCAAATTAGATCCCAAATCATATTATTTATTGTTTCTTTTCAACTTATGTCGTTACTTCTGAGACTACTGAGTACTGTAGTCGTAACGTCTGTGTGCAAGACATGCAGATTGCAAGATTTCAAAGTCTCGAAGACACTAAAAGCCTTGACTTTTGAGTTGAAAATGAAATCATGAGATTGACAAAGTAGGCGTACTAAACTAAAAAAAAAAATAAAAAGTCTAAGAGTAAAACTCAAAGGAAGAGTAAAGAATAAAGTTAGACATGTTAGACTTTTACTTTCAAGTCTAACTATTAGTCTAAGTTAAGACTTGTAATACCCGTTACTAAAACTAAGAGTAAGATCAGCTGAAGTCTTTAAGACCAAGTCAAATTAACACAGTTCAGAGCCATACCGGTAGTCTAGCTCTAGATCTACATCTAGACTAGTGGTAATAGTAGGTAGAGTCCACCCATTTTTCCCCCAATCTTTACTGGTCCATTCCTGAAAAAGTTACTGGTCAGTGTCCAACAGTGATTTTTCCTGGTCAGGGACCGTCGGACCAGTGCCAGTGTGCAGCGTTGGTGTAGATGTCATCTATGACAGTATGTGGTCTAGTGATACTACCTTAACACTACGAGTACTCTACAGGTTAGGTGGCTTTCCTGTACAGTGCAGTGTTAAAGTATACTTGTGAATTCAGCCCTAGTACCGTACTGTGTGTAGTTTATGTCTAACGTTAGTTCGAGTGGAGTACCTAAGCACAGCGGTGGGGCTTTTCTCCCCTAAAACTTGTGAATGTGGCCCAACCAAATGGCGTTTATATATTTACGCTTGATTGATAGTGATACAGTGGCGCTGTCGATTTCCACAGCAGCCATACATAATCTTTTGTCCTTTCTTCTTTCCTTTTTTCCCTTTGTTCTTTCACTCTTTTTATTCTTGGAATCGAAGGACTTCCTAAGAAATGTCCCTCGACTGATTTAACCAGGACTCTTGAGTCCTGGTAAACCTAACCTTACCGAGTAACCGTTAACGTTTGTTAGGCCTAACATAACAGTAACACTGACTTAGCCCTGTATTGACTTTGTCTTTGGCCGACTTACTGAGATGGCGAGTCTCACTCTTTAACGTTAGTCTAAACGTAGTCGCTAGATCTGTCAGTGTCAGTGTCACCGGTTATTGTATATGGTGCCATCTCTAACGTACTTTAACAAGTTGATGTTAGTTATCTATGTCAACTTACTGATTTAGTAATAGTGGTACTGTCATCCTGTTGGACATCGCCGAAATATCATCCGTGACGTGTTAATTTCGTGTCACAAAGACAAAAGTTGCCAAGATCTAATAGTATTAGATGTCTAGATTTAGATGTAGTCGAGATCTAAGTAATATGAAATCTGTGTAACTTAAAAGTGAAAGGTCTATAATTAAACCAGACATTCATGAGGTAAAGGCCTATTTAGTAGATCTATTCTTATTCTATTTTAATGTCAATTCCTGCTAACTCGCCACGTGTTATTCCTAAGGCCAAGGACTTCCGGGTTAGTGATTTTTTTGTTGATAAATACCAAACAGCAGACGTGTTTCATTTGCATTCTTGCACAGACTTCATGAAAATATGTGCAGTATCAAAGAAATATGATGCACATGACAATGCCACTGTTTTATAGGTGAATGGTTAATACCTTTAAAAGCTGAATGATAATGTAGAGTCTAGGTCTAATTAAGATGATACAGTCTCTGATAAGAAACAGGTTTGATTGTCGTAGACTGTTTCCCAAATGCAGGTAGTAATATTCAGCTACTTCAATGCAATGCCTTGTTTACAAGTACATGTAGATTTATATTCATGTGAATGATAATTCAATTTCTACATGAGACTTACTAAGTGCTAGACATAAGATCTTGCATCATTAAAATGTGTAAATGACGAGACAATTTGAATATGGATCAAAGACGAGAAGCAGTATATTTTGACATTCTTTGATCCTGCATAGGCCTACCATTTTGTTTTATGTTTAATATAAATAGAGCAAAATAATTTCAACTTCAGTTTTGTTGGCTGATTTTTTTTTCTTCTCAAAATTAAAGTTGTATCTTGTACCATGATGTTTGATTTTAATCAAAAGTTCTTAATTTCTTTCTTTTCTTTCAGATGACTGGTGCCATGTAGTAGCGAAGAACTGGACTGTCTCAGAAAAGAAAAGAAAAAGTACAGGGTCGTGTACATCATCAACGGATGTGAATACAATGGTATTTAGAGTCTAGGTCTAATCAAGATGTTAAAGTCTCTGATAATAAAGAAGTTTGATTGTCGTAGACTGTTTCCCAAATGCAGTTAGTAATATTCAGCTTTTTCAAAGCAATGCCTTATTTACAAGGACATGTAGATTTATTCATGTGAATGATAATTTAATTTCTACATGAGACTTACTAAGTGCTAGACATAAGATCTTGCATCATTAAAATATGTAAAAGGCGAGACAATTTGAATATGCATCAAAGACGAACAGCAGTATTTTTGACATTCTTTGATCCTGTATACCATTTTGTTTTATGTTTAATATAGATAGAGCAAAATGATTTCAACTACAGCTTAGTTGGCTGATTTCTTTTTCTCAAAATGAAAGTTGTATCTTGTATCATGATGTTTGATTTTAATCGAAAGTTCTTAATTTCTGTCTTTTCTTTCACATGACTGATGCCATGCAGTAGCGAAGAGCTGGACTGTTTCAGAGAAGAAAAAAAGTACAGCATCGTGCTTATCATCAAGGAATGTGAATACAATGGCTTAGGAAAGAAGACAATCTACAGATAGGATAGAAGGGAGAACTTGGGATGAAGGGCGACAACATAAGGACGGTATATATACATTAAAATGTGATTGTAAAGTGGAAACATGAAAGAAGATTCTAAGATTGAAGGTGAAAACATGCATTCCATTCTGTGATGTCGTAATTACAATTTTGCTACACTTTAATAACACTACTGAGAGACATTTATATCAAGGCAAGCTTCATGTGGATATGGAATGTTAGATTTTCTTTAAGTGTTCATTGGTATGTATTTCATGATAATAAATCTTGAAGGTTTTGTGTGGTAATCATAACCTTGTGATACATCTTGATAAATTTCTAAGTGCACATTGGCAATATTCAGATGATGCTGTAATCAGATGAAGTTAGATGGTTGAATAATCATTGCATAGTTGTAATAGTTATCGACTGAGGATTAACATGCCCTTCACTGATTTATTTTTCGTAAACGGTGATAATTGCGAGAGTCAATCTAAATTGTCGGGGGCATAACCAAATGTGTCACACTGTCAAAATGTGTATATCAGAAACTTTTCGCTCGCTGTACAAATTTTCACAGAAAACAGATTTATGAGAGTCACAAATGGTAGCTTAGACCCATTAACAAAAAGTTCCAGCTTCATCTTCAACCATGTTCATGATACATGTTCATCTACATTTTGCAAACATTCTGAATGTTGATTGAGACATGTTATACATGTATGTATTTTTATGAAATTAATGCAACAAATAATCAAATATGCATCTCTGCTAGATGAGAATATTAATCCAGTTAATGACATGCCAAACTCACCTCAAACTGTAATTCATTCTATTCTCCTTTATTCTTTTATTTATTATTTTGTTGTCTTCAACCCACTTTGAATGTGTTACGTATGATTCTTATAAACATGGGAAATGCAGTCCATATAACTGATAGGACTTATAACAAATTGACATAATCATTCAACCATCACTATACAGTTCTGTTATGAGATGTTCTTTATTTAACTAAAATTGTAAATTATGATACGTGTATGCTCCCATGCAAACTCACAACAAAATACAGAAATATGATTTCTTTTAATAATAATTCATTATGTCTCTAAATGTACAATTAAAGAAAGTGATTACAAAAAGGATGTCAAACATTGTATATTAAAATGATAGATTATTCATTAAGAAATTGTCTCCATCCGTAGTAACACATGCAACTGCAGTGTGCAGTTTGTGGGCTGCTGTGAAAAAAAAAAAAAAATCACAGGCAGCCCAAGCGGGATTCGAACCCACGACCTCCGGATTACTAGACCAGCGCCATAACCACTAGACCACCGGGATGCCCTAGCACTACCTTTAGACATGAATGATTAAATATAGAAGGGCTTGGGGGCGCTTCAAAGTTAACTGCTCTTATTAAATATGCACATGTCATTTGCAACTCGACTAAAGATGATTAAACGCACTGAAATTCTTACTTTAAATAGTATTCATAATCTGTTTTTGTTTTTTGTTTTTTAATAGCTTGGGATGTACACTTCATACACTGTATCGGTCTACATTTCGCCTACAATATGGAATTCTTTACTTCGAGACGTTTGTTTTTTACAAAAGAAAATTAAGAGTCCTTTAAAGGTGCTGTAAAACAGTGGCGTGTTTTTTTTTTTTTTTGGGGGGGGGGAGGGGAGTCAAATTAGCCTTGGCCCCTCTCCACCGTCCTTTTTTTTTTCCCCTTTGGCTGCATTTTTTTTTTTTAGTCATCACATGAAAATTCGTCTGCATCCACCCCGTAGTTTTGCCGATGACCTTTCTTTTTAGTTATCTTAACCACACACAATTTTGGCCGAATTTCCCCACCCCTCTTGTGAATTTGCTAGCACATGTGTTTATAGTACTGGTGGATTAAGGATTCGGAGGGGGGGGGGGTCGGCCAAAATTTCTCTTTTCTCATATGTAACAAGCCTACGGGGCGAAAGACTGATATTATGGGCTTTCTACACACAATTTTAGATGCTAATTATTGGTTAATATGAGCACGATCATTTATGTTGTGATTAATTTGTTTCCTTTTCATATATGTATAACTATTAGAGACTTAATTGGCTTGGCACTCCTTACATCGACCTATTTTAGACACCCATTTCCTTCTCTCTCTCTTGCTTTTTCTCTACTGTCCTGTGAATAGTGTAACTACATGTACATGCAGTACCTCTTCTCTTTTGTATGATATACATCAAGTTTCCATCTGAGCATAATGTGTGTTGCAGCACTCACAAGCTTCATGCATATGCAGCAACATCTTTTTATGTTCATATACATAATTATGCTTGATATATTAATTTGAGAATGTTATTCTTTCTTTTGTATATGTTCCGTCCGCACTCTATAGATGTAAATGTAAATTGTAAGATTTGGTGCGCATGTTCGAACTGTGTTTCTCTTTTTTGTGAACACACAAGAACTGATGTAATAATGAACTTGAATTACGCATATTCTTTAATATTGATTCCATCTCCATTTGCCATTAGATATTTATTGATTTATGGAGCTCTTCCACAATTGTTCTCCTTCCCATTGTCATTACTCATCTCTGAATAATTCAAATTTGATACTTTATTGAGAACATATGTTTCTTCGATTACATAATGTACCTCTTCAATATATTGCTGCAAAAGGCATAATAAAACATGACCATTGTTATATATTTAAAATGAAGCTTGAAATTCTGATAATTTTGATATTTATGTATTTTTAGGAGTTTATCCGTTTCGAAGAGTGCATACAGGATGAGTTTTATGTTTTTATATGATCAAGTGCAGCTATCAAAGAATCTGTTGAGCAGGAAAGAGAAAGATGGAAAATGAGGAATTATGAGTGAATTCGCATGCAAGCCAAATGACAATAATGACACCGATAAAAATTGTGACAAAGTAAAAGTCACAAATAATGTGGAATAATAAGAAATAAAGAAATTAATAGATTATTTCAGAGAAAGAAATAACAGAGTGCATGAGTATGAAAGATGAGTAAATGTAAGTAATCATTACTGACTGGCACATCTCTTTCCCTATATTTAGCGGTATCCTTCATCTTAGAACAAACATTCATAATTATTATGAAAGAAGTGAACTGAATTTGAATTAAAAATTATGTGAAAAATAAAGAAAGTGAGTTAAAAAAGTAAAAAATAAAACAGTAAAAAAATATGAAACACAGTATACCGAGTACATATTAATTGCCAAATGATAAATGTCCACATGCAAAAGTGTTGAATAATATATCCACACAAAAAAGGAGGGGGGAGGGCAAAGAAATCTTTGGAGCGATCAACGACAGCTCTAATAACAATGCTAAATGAAGATGAAAACAAGGACAACACGCTTTTTAGAACAATTAAGAGAAACTGGCTTATATTATCATCTTAATTATCACCTAATGTATTATAATCATCACAATAATCATTACATGACAATTAATTTCAATTAATAAGGTTATTGTTGATAAGCAGGTATAGCCCTAATAGTATTTGTATGTAAACACATACGAAAATGAAATAGCGACGGTTCGTAAATACACGCGTATTGCACGTTACCTATTGTGCAGGCCCTACAGCGCGGGTCTCACGAACCGGCGTAATACAACTTACGTCGGTTCGTGAGACCCGCGCTTAAGTACATAACCTATGGTGCGCGCAAGAAACGATGGATTTACGAACCGACGCAGTGAGTTTGAAGACAGAAATATCGTAATTCTTTTGAATTCACACTAAAATTACACTATGGATAGGAAGAACAACTTCCACTCTCATTACCCTGTCAAAATTTTCACACACAAGACAGGAAAAGTCATTGAAAACGTTGTCTAAATCTTGTGAGATCTTTAAACGCGATTTTCTCAGAATTGCATTTTCGCTCAAAAACGAAATAGCGTCGGTTCGTGGTAACACCGACGAAATGATGAAATGATGAAACGATGAAATGATGAAATGATGAAATGATGAAAAGAGGAATATAATTGTCCTCATTCTTTCTCACTTTCGATGCCAAGTACTCACACCGTAATGATATTAGGTCAAGCAAAGTCAAATAAGATTTCCATGATATATTGCAAACGCGCACAGCTCCACCACACCATAAACTCCACAAAGACCCCATTTCCCTGACGTCATATGCTTGGACAAAAGGACCGGTCTGCGTATCCCAACAAGTTCAAGAAATCGATAATAGAAATTCCCCTCTCCTGATATCCGCGACAGTGAACATACCTCTTCTTCATTCTTTCTTAATAATTCGTTTAAATCATTATTTTCTCATAAAAAAACTTGGTCGTTACAGTTTTGTTCTCGGTTTTTTTTTTTCGTATTTCTTTCTTCGTTGATTTGCATAAATGTGTATTTTTTTGGAGCCATCACACGTTCTAATATTTTTTTTCACCGTAATTTCATAACGGTAAAAGCATAAAATATAATACCGATACATGTGTTGAAGGTCAATCATTGAATTGAAATATTCTTTTCTTATCAATCAAAAATAACAGAAGTGAACCTCTCTTGGACAGACGGAAAAAAAAAATCACACACAATGTGTCATGTATTGTTATGCACATAATCTGGTCAGATACATACACATACACACGTTAAATATATTTATCCTCTTCACTCGTTCGCACAAAGACGTGACATGTTGTTCCACTTCTTCATTCGCATCGTACAATGACACTCACACGATTATATTATATTAATACTCAAATATGACATTGAAAAAATTGCATGCGTTACATGCACAGATTTAAAACAGCAAAGTGGCGAAAAAACGAAATGGCGAAATGGTGAAATGGCAAAATGGTGAAATGGTGAAATGGTGAAATGACGAATCGACGAAACGTCGAAGTGGTGAATTTTATGTACAACATGTCCGTCTTCATAGAATTGACTTTGAATAATGTATCGCATGAACCAGGATGGCCTGGACTATTACTTCGCTTCATGATATAATATACTTTATGTACAACTACGTCAGGAGAGAAAATGAATGACACATCATTCGGTGAACACCACGGATAAATTCAAACGTCACGCAAACCTATGTTTACAATACATAGCAAATTATATAAATATTCAGACGATGAAACGTTGTAGTGGAGAAACATTAAGATAGTAGTGTCAGTCGTTATATCGTGAGGATAAGTTCAATAGAACGGCTAGCATTTAATATTTCGAATGTATTCATACAGAATGTTATGTATCATGTACAGTCCCTCACATCTGAACATAGACCGTACAATCAATGATCAGCCGATGAAATGACCGGCTGGGGATATGTAACGATGTTAGCGTTAATACAATAAAAAAAAAAAATAACATTTGTAGAATATAATATTAAGTATGCGAGTGTACATACTTAAATAGCACCCAATCCATACTATTTTTTCTCATTCGCATCGTTTCAACAGACAACCGTACCAATGAAGTAAACACGCAATCTCAACCACGTTCACCAACTCGAGATATCGGAATTGAAACACATGGAACTTTTTCCTTCTTTTTTGTTCATTTATTCAACAATACTTACAATCATGCGCAATATCCATATATTCGTTGATATCCTCCATGTCCTCACTATAAAGCTTTTGTCATATTCCATTACACGGTAAAATAGATATCCTATATATTTCAAAAATAATACACTGCATATCATTATGTCGTTTACCGTATTACTTTTAAACCGTTCTCGTGATATATTTAACGTGGATATACAGACACCGAGGAAGTCCATGTCAATTTGATTATATTTATTTCACTTATACGTTAAGTAACATTGTACTTTACTGGGTCAGTGCGTGAAACGGTGAAACGTTGAAATGGCGAAACCGTAAAACGGCGAAACGTTGAAAACGACAAAGGCACTGGCATGACTGGTGAAAGTGGTGAATATGGTCAAACGGTGAAAAGACGAAAGTAATAAAGGTAGCGAATGTGGCAAAACTTGCCAATGTGGTAAAGAATGTAAAAAGTGTCGAACGTGACGAAATACACAATTCACCCACCTTTTTTTTTTAACTTTATATTCTTGTACCACACGTACAGTTGCGTATGTAAAGTTGAAGAAGGAGCCATGTTTCGTATTTACCAGTGAGAAAGTAAGAATGTCGAATATAGGAGCCTCTGAATAATTGCATGTTGTTCTCAAGAATTATTTCCTTCATTGTTTTATTTGTTTATCTTATCAAAAAAAAAAATAGGGGGAAATACTCTTTGTTTCAGTTCTAACAATGTAGGAACAAGAGATTACACGCACTGGACAGTGTTAAACTGTGTAGAAAAGGATCAATACCAGAACCATTGGTAACCGTGATTTCTTTAAAAGACTTCCGAAATATTCATTACCAAGATCATATCACCTTTTGCATTATGGTAAAACAGTTTGATAAACGTGCCATTTGCACTTGTATTTCTTTCGTTTTAATCCTTCCTCTACAAATCACTCAATCAGTTTACTGTGGTATACATATTATGCAATTTTACGTACACAGAATGCATATAACTTTATGTCAACATTGATGATATCCCATTAGAAAAGAAAATGAATTCTAAATTTCTAGGAGTATATATAGATGAAAGTTTGACTTGGAATGAGCATTTACATCATGTTACAACGTGTATTTCTAGAAATATAGGGATAATTTCCAGGTTTAGGTTTTAATGCGCTGCGTGCTACAGCCTCATGGTATACTCTCAATAGAATTCATATAATGAAACACTTTCTGTATTTATACTGATTTACTGTGATATATTTGAGTGTTCATTTCTCAACTCTAACATGTAGATGACAAAGCTTTTTTTTCTCTCTCACCGGTAATTTGTTAACTGAAAAAATATAGACAGTGGGATTTTACATAATGTAACTTTACTTTGTAAATACCGTAAATAGGTTTGTGTGTCGTGTTTGTTTTTCGCCAAATCACCGTCGCATTATATTTTAGTTCTGGTACGATGTACAAATGATATCGATCAAACGATGAAATGATCAATCGATTGATTGATTCTTCCCTTTATTTGGTTGATGAAAAAACCGATTTTATCATTGTGTATTGTAATTTCATATTATTTTTTAGTTCTGGTACGCTGTATACGCAAATGATAATAATGACAAAACGATGAATTGGTCATTCGACCTATTGATCAAATGATATTGACTTAATTACCTCTAGCATCGTCGTGATAAGTAAATAATACATCGATCAAACGATGAAATGATCAATCGATTGATCGATTCTACCCTTTATTTGGTTGAGGAAAAAAATACGATTCTATCATTGTGTAATGCAATTTCATTTATGAATTCTGTGCTTTCAATTCCCTGTAAAAGTTGTATGATAAACACAACTTTTGAGCGTGAATGAATTCAAGGTTTATGATTTGATATTTGGATTTGTGTACCATTATCTTGTGATGTTAGTATTCAAATATACATAGGTTCAAGTGTGTGTACATATTCAATGAAGTGACAACGGAAATGAAATGCTTTGAAACAAGTTTGTAGCATTAAAAGGTGATTTATTCGTCTTTAATAAACATTGTTTACATTTGAATTACAGTTTTTTAAACAATGCATTCTCCTTCTGACTGATACAACAAATTGATAGTACAAGTTCTGTGTGTGTGAGCGTGTGTGTGTGTGAATGTGTGTGTGTGTACGTGGGTGTGTGTGTGTGTGTGTGTGTGTGTTGTGCGTGACTTATTTTCCACACTGCGTTATGTATGAGAAGTGTCTATGGTATTGAATTACAGTTTTTTAAACAGTGCATTCTCCTTCTGACTGATACTACAAATTAATGGTACAAGTTCTGTGTGTGTGTGTGTATGCGTGTATGTGTGTGTGTGTGTGTGCGTGTGTGTGTGTGTGTGTGTGAAGTGCGTGTATGTGCGTGTGTGTTGTGCTTGACTTATCTTCCACAATGCGTTATGTATGAGAAGTGTCTATAGTATTTTATTCTGGTAACTTCTGGTAAAACATTTTCAGTATAAAGTAAAACTTTTCAGTGACAAATGAAATAAATGTACTTTACAATTTTTAAATCTTGTTACATATTATGGAATCTTACATCAAAGATAAGATACACTTTATGCAAAATAAAATAATTTACAATCAAAACAAACGTATGCATACATAAATACATCCTACAATGATTTTAAAATTGTGTGTGTGCGTGTGTGTGCGTGTGTGTGCGTGTGTGTATGTGTGTAATGCGTGACTTATCTTACCCAAGGTGTTTTGTGCGATGAGTGTCTGTGTTATTTCATTCAGTTAACGTAGATTATGGTATTAAGTTCAACTTTTCAGTGACTGTGTTATTTCATTCAGTTAACGTAGATTATGGTATTAAGTTCAACTTTTCAGTGACTGATACGTTACAATTTCACGCCTTTTTGTATAATATGGACATCAAAGATACGATATATTATATGCAAAATAAAATATTTTACAATCATAAACAAACATATACTATACAAATACACGTTACAGTTTGTATCATCCATCCTTTAGACCAGCTTCGTACTCTTCAATACTTTTTGCAATTTGTCTGAGAGTGAAAGAGACATCGTGTACGGCGGCCGTGATAAGGCAAAGGAACGTAACTCAAAATTTGGGCATTTTGAGTTATGAGCATATGGCTCCTAAATAAAATGTGCTCTTTTTATTGGTGAATGTCTCAATTCTCAAATGTTTACCATTTTAGAGATAAAAAGCGTATCTCACACACCTTTTTCACAACGTTGCCATTTCCAGCTAGGCAAAACAACGTAAGCTGAGATACGTATAGAAATGACAAAGAAAGCATTTTCGCTGTTACGGCAAATGAACGTATCTTTACATACACTGTTTTTTCATGGTGGTTTCTCGAGAAAAAAGAAGGAAGTTGCGACGCCAAAAGAACGTATTTCATCATACAGCGCTTTGCTGTATAAAATCAGGGCCATGCGCGCTACAGTCAGCACGGCAAAAGAACGTATGTCATCATACAGCGCTTTGCTGTATAAAATCAGGGCCATGCGCGCTACAGTCAGCACGGCAAAACAACGTATTAACATCGTGGCCATCACAACACACGCTACACTGCATAACTCTATGTGCAAGACCTACGGCTACGTGCAGCTGCAGATCCATTTCAGCCGCGGCAGTGAGTGTAGTGCCGCCGCTGATGCCGGGCCCCTTGCGACAACAGCTGCAGCATGCAGCAGAGTACTGGTTGACTGGCAGGCAAGCTTTGCTGCAGTGTGAATCATGAAGTCATGCCAGTTGTTGTGTTTTGCAGTCATGGAATGGATATTCTCCTGACCAGTTAATGCTACCACAAAGAAAATCAGCGGTAACACCGGTAAGTTTTATTTTGTTTTTGTCAGGTCTAAATTTGATCCAGCCCGACCAGACGCCGTGCGAAGTACGGCGATTGGGCTGTACAGAGTGGACGACAGTACGCTACTAGTATGCTAGTACTAGGGTCCAGTACTTTCAATTATAGTTTTCACTAAGATTTAAGAAAACGATGAGTAAAAAAAAAAATAAACAAAAAACACAGCAAGCTACGAAAATAAAGAGCAAACATAGATCTATGAGTATGACAGCCTTTCCTGTCGGTGGGCTTGGCAAAACGTGGCTCATTGGTGTGGTTGTGGTTCTACTATTAAAGGACTATGTAAATGTAGGATACTTGTACTACTACTAGTGGTCTAGTAGATCAAGTAGTGACTCTCAAAAGAAATTTACCTATGCGCAAAGGAAGTGGACCCCAATACACTGTTATGATCATCGACATCATTCGACTTGAGGTCTTCTACCTCAAATTCAGTTTTGTAAAGTAACAGCTTTATAGTAAACAGTAGAATCGACTTCAAGCAAATGACAATAAAGCTTGATACTGATGAATTCCATTTAGTCTTTAGTGGCTACATGAACTGATGGTAGACGATATGTTCTAATAATGACATTAACATCATTACTTTGGCAAGAAAAGTAGGGATAAAATGTAATGTTTGGTCTACATCTTTGGTTAAACATAAGTAGTCTTAGATTTTGTTTGTTATTTCTTGAAAGGATGAAGAATGTGATTGTGGTGTGTTCATATATACAGGAATTTACTCACTTAAAATTAGCCTAAAAAATAAGGTAATATTTAATGTTACTCTTTACCTGCTAACTATGGAGGCCTGATTTATTTTCTTTTTAATTCCTTGTGCAATTTTAGTCAGCTGTACATATTCTTTAAACAGTTTTTTTTTTTTCATTTCGATACGATATAATGCATTGTTGCCATGGTAGATCCTATACATGCTAATACGTTCCACCCCTCCCCCATAAAAATTTTGAGGGCAAAAGCTTATGGAATTCAAATATTTTTCTTAAGTTAGGTGGTTTTAAATACTATGTAAAGTTCAAATATTCAGACCCAATCGTCTACTTTAGGTGATATTAACATTCGTGTTGATATACATATTTGCTTGTCTCTCTTTTCAGTGTCCACACCAACCGCCAACCTAGACCAGCACAGAAAAGGAATGCAGTGTATCAAGTACAATGAAAGGTACACGTTGAATAATCCCCTATTAATTCATACAAAAAAAAAGTATTAGGAGAAGGGGGCAGAAATGAATCCCACCTTTGTCATTATCACTAGCGACACAAGCCGGCATTTGGAAAAATAAAAAAAATATAGATAAAAGAAGGCAGAATCCATGATGATGACTCTCTGATAATTTGAGAATACCACATTTCACAGTTCATTCCTTAGCGATAAAAAATAATAATATTTAATGAAAACTGATGAAATGGTAACCATATTCTGTTTTAAAACAAACACACAGCCTTGTGCATCCTCAAGGGGTATTTGTATGATGCTGAATAATAGATATTGTGAGTGTATTTCATTATTTGAAGAGTTTGTTTGCAAAATACGATAAGTCCATATTTGCCAAATGGAGATATTTGCGATTAAGGGTCAAGAAAAATAAAGAGAATAATAAGAAATTGTTTGCTTCTTTTTACCACAACTTCAAAAATGTTCCATTTTATGGACTGACCAGTATATAATTTAAAAGATATCATATTGTACTTTATGAGAGAGACTGTACTTCAGAATCTTCAAAAACGGACTTATCGGTTTTGCGAACAAACTCTTCATAAATACTCATTCTCATATTCTTTGCTTTTTTAGGAGGGGGGGTCTGTGAGAGAGGATTTGTTACAAACAACCATGTCTAATGAAGAATTTAATCACATAACTAAAGCAGAATTGAAATTCACTAGCTTTCTTTTATGGAAAATACAGAGTGCCTCATTTTATTTTGTGTTAATTATTCTCCTGCGTTTCTTTTTTTCATTTTCCTGCAGTGGTCTACCGAGCAGTTCGAAAGCAGAGAAAGGAGCAACTATACAAATTTCAGAACAGATCTGCACGCCCGTCAGAATCTCATAAAAGATGGAGTGGATTGTGCACTAGATCTGTCAACTCTAAAAGAAAAATAATAACACTCGGATTGTTTATATAGGATCAAATAAATCTTTCACAGTTAAATTAAGAACTCGCAAAACTTAACTGTGAAATGTTAATGACTATTCTTATATTATTAAGGCACAAGAAAGATGTCTTTTTTTTTATATTGATATGAAACTAAAGATTCTATTTCAAAAAAAAATATGATGAGGGCTTATTGCCCTTTGAAATGATGATTATCAACTTTAGGTAAAACTATCACTTGTTCATATCAAATATTGTTGTAAATGCTTGCCCTCAAAATCAATATCATGTTGATTGAAACTTGTCAACATATTTCAGAAAACCAGGGAAATAGTAATCTTTATTTCCTGCATAATTTTGATTTATTTTGAGTCTAATCTCTACGGGAGCTCTCAGACAACACAGATGTATTGCAGCACAGCAAATCGCTGTAAGTTGTGATAAGACGTTTATTGAAATGTGTTTAAAGTGAATACTGTTGCAAATTCTCCCTTCGTTTCAGCTGCCTGATAATTGTTCTTTACCCAAGTATTTACTTCTTACTACACTTGATCTTCAACAACAGTAAGGATTAAAAATACATTGTGTGCTATTTATAATTTGTAATTTGTAGATGTTCTGATCTTCCAAGGTAAAAATTGATGCGAAGGTCTGATATGGTAATAGTATAACTAAGTATAACTAATCTCCAGAAAAAAAAATATGTTCTGTTCTATTAAAATTGAAAATTTTGGTCGAATGGTTCTGTTCAACTGTGGTACGTAATAATAAAGGCTACTTTACTCGGGAAGTAAATTACATTTTTTTTTTCTATTTCTTTTACCATCATGATAATGTTAATAGTTACTGCTGATTTGCTTTCAATGTGATAAAAGCATAATGGCATATCAAACTCTATCTTAGATTGTAAGAAGAAAGCGTAGATACCTATTTCATATTTTTAAGACTTGCAAATAATTGAATGATTTCTGTAATGCTGTTGTCTTTGAGAAACAGATGTACACACATGTTTTTCCCTATAAACCTTTGAAAAAAATGTAAATCAGTCTCTGCATCTACGTTTCTGTCATGTCTATCTAACTTGAATGTTTGCACCTCTGACAAGTCTGAGATGTGTGTGTGTGTGTGTGTGTTTTGTACTTGCTTGGTTGTGTGTGTGCGTGTGTGTGTGTGTGTGTGGTCAAGTTACACCTAAAAACATTAAAACCTGGATTCATACTTACCTGATAAATCATTGTTATTATTGTTGTTGTTCAAAGAATTGAGGCATTTTAACCTTACGGATACAATTCATGCAATCAACCAAACATCAACAACTTATAACGATAAACAAAGTACTTAATATTATTCTGTCTGTTCAAATCCTTTCATATCAATGGAAATCGTTAAATAAATCAAAGAAAAGATAGAAATTAAAACTGGAGTCTCAATATTAACACATGCGTGTATGTGTCTTTGAAACGAAGTGTATGTGCAGATGTCTATACAATTCTTTTTTATACCCATTTTATTTTAGGTTGTTTTTTTTTTGCCAGTTCCCATACAGTCATAATAGTTGCCACTCATGCATTTTCATACTAAAAATTATACATATTTCAAGTTCATCTTAATTGTAGCACATGGCATAAGAAGTGTAATGAAATCCATTTTCAGACTTTACCCAAACTCGTACTTTAATTGTCAATATTAATCCAAATCCATGCTTTTGTTAAAACAACATGAATGATAAACCACATATAATTATGCTCCCAATGAAAAAAATCTTACATCAAGAGATAAAAAAAATACACTTAAAGATAATAAAAAGAATGGACATCTCAATAAACTATAAACTGTGTATGCAAATGAAGTAAAACAAAAAGATATGGTAATTGGTAGATAACAACTAATTACATTTTAGTACATACTCGGTAAGTTTTCAGAAAAAAAATGAAAATGTTCAATTGCATCGATAATTTTGCAAGCTAACGTGTTTTACTATTCCTTATGTATATTCAAAAACACATAACGGGACTTTTATCATCCAGTTAACAAAATTGTCAAAGTAAATAAATCATAGAGATTGTTGCCATAGAGTTGGGATACGTCATTCTGCCTAATTACATTGATGAAAGGGTTGAGGCGCAGATATTTGTAGGTCAAGATACGTTCTTTTGGCATACTGAAGTGGCTTCGCGAGAGAATGCTTACGCGCCGTAAGTCAGGATACGTTCTTTTGCCTAATTGATATGTTGCCGCGTGAGGATTCTCGCACAACGTAAGTAAGGATACGCTCTTTTGGCAAACTAGAATTACTCATTGGCACAGTGCTGTGATTCGGTAAAGTGCTGTATCTATTCTAATCATGGCAATTACTCTAAAACGGGAAGTCCTATTTTACTGAAATTTTCCCGAGATATTCTTTATTAATGCCTAAGAAACTTCGCTGCTTCAAAAGTGTTTTGCTCCTATGACGGAAAAATGGGAACCAATTGAATTTTCAAAGTCGTTTTTCTCAGAACATGATATTCTGAGTTACGTTGTTTTGCCTTATTACGGCCGACGGGTAGAAAAGCATGGTGTTTCCTATTAAACCAATCATTGACTTTTTTGTCGTTACTCTTAAAGTCCTTTCCGAACACATCCAATACATTCCTCATGCTAGTACCTAAGGAACGCTTAATAAGATAGTATATACAATATTGACCACACACGGTAGAAAAAGCACCTTGAACGCGTTTACGATTAAATTTCCAACAAGTATTATTTTTCTCCAAAAATCTGACAAAGTCTCGATTGTAAAATTCGGGGGAGTTTCCATACGAATCAAAAAATTCCCCCTCACCTCTATGAGAGTAGAAAGCGACCCAGTGATTACCGGGACTATTGCTAGGATCAGTGTTAACAACGTAGCAATATTTTTTTTTCTTTCACCGTTAGTGGTAACATGTCTGAGGGATACACTCCTTTAAAGTGAGATTGAGTAGCAGGGTGATTTTTCAAGACATACTCTATTTGTTGCGTATCCATCACGATACTAGAGTAAAATGACGTCAGTGAAAAAATAGTCTTGTCTAAGTCCTAAAATCATAGATGACGTTTCTGCTCTTGTCGATCTGTATGAGACTTTGCGATTCGGAGAAGACTAAACAGTTAACGGTAGTTTCAAGGGCTGATTGAAACATGAATTCCAACCGACAGTTTCCTTTTTTAACGAGCTGTATATGACAACCATCGGACATGTCTGGTGTGAGGTCGAAAGCATACAGAGTATATCCATTAGCATATTCTTCCCTATTTATACAAATGCCTTTGTCCGTGAATAAGCGGTTTGTCCCCATGAACAATGTATTGTAAGCGTGAACATTGCTCTGTCCCTGGCCAGGTGTAAAGTTTGGGCGAAGCGCCCTCATCGGTACAGTTTCTCCATCCACCGTCACTGAGATAAAATTGAGGTTGAGGTGTTTGAAGTTGAAGGGGTTCTTTCCATAGGTTCCATTATACGCGTCATTATCCACGAAACCGATGACAATTCTGTTAGGGAGTTCACCTAAAAATAAGTTGTCTTTGCTGACAGACATGTTTCCTGCAGGTACGCTGAATGAACGTACATCAACTTTATTGATGGGGTACTTGGCTGTAGTTCTTTCCAATGATTTGGCATGGGTGAGCATTACGGAAGGGTTGACTTTCACTCTCCTGACAAAGAGGGCGGCTTTTTGTACTTGCACTTTGTATTTAGCATCAACCTTCGAGGACCATAGACAAAATGCATCTTTTTGACGGTTCAATGTTATTTTCAGATCAACACCTGGTAGTAAGAATTTTTCCTGAAAGAAAATGTCACCATAAATCGGTCCGAGCAATGACAAAAGTTTACTTTCGGCGATAAATTCGTGTCTTTTTGCCAAATCTTGGTTTACTGCTCCAGAAGCAGGTCGTGGATTGACAATGTCATGTTTTCCCGCTTCGTCTTTGTAGAACAATTGTTGAGTAAGCTGTGAATTTTGACTTTCGGGACTATAGTGTAGCAGCGTTTCCATGAGAGCGCGGAGTATCGTGATGGATACGCAACAAATAGAGTATGTCTTGAAAAATCACCCTGCTACTCAATCTCACTTTAAAGGAGTGTATCCCTCAGACATGTTACCACTAACGGTGAAAGAAAAAAAATATTGCTACGTTGTTAACACTGATCCTAGCAATAGTCCCGGTAATCACTGGGTCGCTTTCTACTCTTATAGAGGTGAGGGGGAATTTTTTGATTCGTATGGAAACTCCCCCGAATTTTACAATCGAGACTTTGTCAGATTTTTGGAGAAAAATAATACTTGTTGGAAATTTAATCGTAAACGCGTTCAAGGTGCTTTTTCTACCGTGTGTGGTCAATATTGTATATACTATCTTATTAAGCGTTCCTTAGGTACTAGCATGAGGAATGTATTGGATGTGTTCGGAAAGGACTTTAAGAGTAACGACAAAAAAGTCAATGATTGGTTTAATAGGAAACACCATGCTTTTCTACCCGTACACGATGTCTCTTTCACTCTCAGACAAATTGCAAAAAGTATTGAAGAGTACGAAGCTGGTCTAAAGGATGGATGATACAAACTGTAACGTGTATTTGTATAGTATATTTTTGTTTATGATTGTAAAATATTTTATTTTGCATATAATATATCGTATCTTTGATGTCCATATTATACAAAAAGGCGTGAAATTGTAACGTATCAGTCACTGAAAAGTTGAACTTAATACCATAATCTACGTTAACTGAATGAAATAACACAGTCACTGAAAAGTTGAACTTAATACCATAATCTACGTTAACTGAATGAAATAACACAGACACTCATCGCACAAAACACCTTGGGTAAGATAAGTCACGCATTACACACATACACACACGCACACACACGCACACACACACACACACAATTTTTAAATCATTGTAGCATGTATTTATGTATGCATACGTTTGTTTTGATTGTAAATTATTTTATTTTGCATAAAGTGTATCTTATCTTTGATGTAAGATTCCATAATATGTAACAAGATTTAAAAATTGTAAAGTACATTTATTTCATTTGTCACTGAAAAGTTTTACTTTATACTGAAAATGTTTTACCAGAAGTTACCAGAATAGAATACTATAGACACTTCTCATACATAACGCATTGTGGAAGATAAGTCAAGCACAACACACACGCACATACACGCACTACACACACACACACACACACACAGTCACATACACGCATACACACACACACACACAGAACTTGTACCATTAATTTGTAGTATCAGTCAGAAGGAGAATGCACTGTTTAAAAAACTGTAATTCAATACCATAGACACTTCTCATACATAACGCAGTGTGGAAAATAAGTCACGCACAACACACACACACACACACCCACGTACACACACACACATTCACACACACACACGCACACACACACAGAACTTGTACCATCAATTTGTTGTATCAGTCAGAAGGAGAATGCATTGTTTAAAAAACTGTAATTCAAATGTAAACAATGTTTATTACACTCACTGCACTTCCGACATAAATACAAACCGAGAATGGCGTATGCATGTTCGTGGATTTATTGGAGAGTACAAGTTTACCAAAACAAAAAGTGCTTACCACATTACATAACATAGTTACTCATGATAACATGATAGGGTTGTACACTTTATAGACGAGAAAGTAAAGACATGATCATACCAATGCTTGTTATACACAAGTATACTTTCCGGTTTCAGGATTCGGTAATTTTACACCGACAAACAGAAATATTATCCAAGTAGTAAATGCTTTCAAACACGCCACTGCTATGTCTAACTCTGGAAGGACCCGGGTTTTCTCTCCGCAAATTTGTATTCATCTCATGACGAGCATCTGCACCGTGGAATACAACAACATATATGGCAGTGCTCTCTGCGTACGGGCCACCTACAGACAAGCACCCCGGATCCCGCCTTGCCTCTTAGGCCCTTGTCGGAGGACTCCCTGCATGGTAATCCGAGAAGTATCCCCATCGAGTATAACTACAATGGACTTCTCTGATTGACAGGCGAGCCCACTCAACTCGGAACCCACAAGCGCGTACAGACCCATATACAAAAGCCCCCTGCATCAGAAAAGTGCTCGGCACTAGTCACAGGCGGGCGCGTCCGTGACCCGCCGGCTTTCCTCACGGTGCCTCTTGATGCATAAATGGCCACAATAACAATTGTTAATAAAACAAACATTCCGAAATACACCCTTCCCTACGAGTTTGACATAACAAGTGGAAAACATTTCATGTACTGTATAAACAACATCTGCGCAGAGGCCCAGAAATGAACAATTTCCGCCTCTACCAATCCCCATCAGAAAAGACGCGCAGCACCGCACCAGTCCTGAACACGAAGCGACGCCACCCAGATTTGTGTCACCCCATGGGCCCATGCACCGTACCGTGAGGAACACAGCCCCAGCGCCGCCGCGCGTCCACGGCGCGAAGCCGCGCGCGTCCCCGGAGGGAAGGAGACCCCAGGATTGGGTGAAAAACTGCCAAAAAAAAAACCTTTGAGGAAAAAATGGCAGAAAAGTCCCAACCTGCCAAGCTAGACTTCGACAACAAGATAGTCTTGTCTGGGATTCCTTAGACGATCACACATTGCGATTCCCTCATCACTCGGACCTGTAATCCGCCTTTAGCGCGATATCCGTTCACACTTGTTTAAGGACAACGATCTCAAACTATAAGATAGAAAAAATTAAATTCATATTAATTCAATAATTAGTTTTGGCTGTACAGCACAACTTTCCTCAATGTCTATTACCTGCCACATCGATAGGTCAATAGGCATTTAATTATACTACGAGTAATTCCCAATTTACTTGTGTATCGACGACTTTCACAAATAATGCATTTTTAATAGGAAAAAGTGTAGGGGGTGGTTATGGGGTGGGTAATTCAAGCGAGGGCCCAAAATTGATGCTCTCTCCGTGAAATCCACGTACAGAATGATCCCTTCTCACATTAACTGCTAAACTTTCCCACGCTAAATGTTCAGCTTTCCCACGCGCACTGCTAAGCGTACTAATGCGGTTGCGCCATCGGGAACCATCAAAGGAGATCACTCGTTCATGTTTTCGGCGGCGCTCTTTGCGTATGCCGCCTGCTTTCAGGCTCCGACTAGCGCCGAACGCCCTCAAAGGCAGAAAACAAGTCAGTGAGCGAGTGTAAACCCTTTTTAACGACTAGCGCCGTTAAAGGAATTAAAGACGAATAAATCACCTTTTAATGCTACAAACTAGTTTCAAAGCATTTCATTTCCGTTGTCACTTCATTGAATATGTACACACACTTGAACCTATGTATATTTGAATACTAACATCACAAGATAATGGTACACAAATCCAAATATCAAATCATAAACCTTGAATTCATTCACGCTCAAAAGTTGTGTTTATCATACAACTTTTACAGGGAATTGAAAGCACAGAATTCATAAATGAAATTGCATTACACAATGATAGAATCGTATTTTTTCCTCAACCAAATAAAGGGTAGAATCGATCAATCGATTGATCATTTCATCGTTTGATCGATGTATTATTTACTTATCACGACAATGCTAGAGGTAATTAAGTCAATATCATTTGATCAATAGGTCGAATGACCAATTCATCGTTTTGTCATTATTATCATTTGCGTATACAGCGTACCAGAACTAAAAAATAATATGAAATTACAATACACAATGATAAAATCGGTTTTTTCATCAACCAAATAAAGGGAAGAATCAATCAATCGATTGATCATTTCATCGTTTGATCGATATCATTTGTACATCGTACCAGAACTAAAATATAATGCGACGGTGATTTGGCGAAAAACAAACACGACACACAAACTTATTTACGGTATTTACAAAGTAAAGTTACATTATGTAAAATCCCACTGTCTATATTTTTTCAGTTAACAAATTACCGGTGAGAGAGAAAAAAAAGCTTTGTCATCTACATGTTAGAGTTGAGAAATGAACACTCAAATATATCACAGTAAATCAGTATAAATACAGAAAGTGTTTCATTATATGAATTCTATTGAGAGTATACCATGAGGCTGTAGCACGCAGCGCATTAAAACCTAAACCAATTCGGCGATTGATGAATATCACGTTTTATTACACTCTTTCTAGAGGTCTTTCGCGTTCCAGGCTGCGGGTTGGGGGTTACCTGCAAAGGTTCCGTAACTTTCTCGCTTTCTTCGTCGACTTCACCTTCCTTATATTTGGTGCAACTATGGTCCGTGTTGTAGTCGTTCCGTCACGTCATCCAGAACCCGAGAGGTGACCATATGGGCTATTCAGCCATCTTGTCGGATTGAAAATCAAACAAACAAACAATTAAGCACACTAAATAAGACTACACTGAATTGAGTTTTGCCAAATAAACTTTAACAAATGTATCGACATTTCGTCCCTTTAAAACATATATATATATATATATATATATATATATATATGACAGAAAATTACAAGTTGCTAACAGATTGTTGTTGGCGTCAATTTCGTTACAACTGATTGTTGTCATATTGAACAAAAATATACTGTTTAAAACAATCACAGATTCAATATCTACACAAAAACTTTCACATAACTATTGATTAATGTGCAATTCGTCCAATTCATTTCCAATACGTCACATTGGTAAGGAAAAAAAGGCGTTGTACCAAAGAACGTTACAGTAACTCTTGAACTGAAATGCCGAGGTATGCAGGTATGCAGAGTTAAACTATACAGTTGTATAGAATACATGAGGGTAACGTAACAAGCACGCAGCATTTCTCTTCGTTTATTGTTTTTATTAAAATAAGGTTTTGAAAATCGACAAAAGGATGTCACAACGAAATTATGTCAAGGATCTGGAATTACGTAATTACGATAAAACTAACGATATTCACAGAAAATGGTTAATACGATATACATTTCTGTCCCATATAAAATCCTCTTGTAAGAAATCTACATTAATCTTTATCATCGCAATATGCAAACTGAAATTCACCGACAGTATGTAATCTAAAAAAGTATTGCAAAAAAAAAGAAAAAAAAAAATTCAAATGATTTCTTCGTTTGTCAATAACCATGTGCACGGCATAGTTTTGAAATCGTGCGTTATGAAAAAATGAAACAAATTTTGTGCGAGCTAATGGGTCTGACAAAGACATTGTTCACCAAGTTTCTTACCTGCGTATTTTTCTCTAACAGGGCACTCTCTCTTCCAATGTCCCATCTTTCCACATCTAAAGCATCGTGCTTGCTTCCTCTTTTCAAAAAGCTCCATCAATTCATTCTCCAGCTCAATTACCCAGGCAGGGAACGGCAACTTTGATCTTTCTCGTTGATGATTTTTAGTTTTCACTTCAGTGTGAGCATCCTGTTGTAAAGCATTCGGTGATAATGCATAGTGAAGAAATAAAGTGTAAAATAATTCCACATTACCTTCAGTTATTCTTCTGTTGTTTCTTTTAGAACGCTTCAAACCTACCTCTCTCACACAATTCACCCACCTTTTTTTTTAACTTTATATTCTTGTACCACACGTACAGTTGCGTATGTAAAGTTGAAGAAGGAGCCATGTTTCGTATTTACCAGTGAGAAAGTAAGAATGTCGAATATAGGAGCCTCTGAATAATTGCATGTTGTTCTCAAGAATTATTTCCTTCATTGTTTTATTTGTTTATCTTATCAAAAAAATAGGGGGAAATACTCTTTGTTTCAGTTCTAACAATGTAGGAACAAGAGATTACACGCACTGGACAGTGTTAAACTGTGTAGAAAAGGATCAATACCAGAACCATTGGTAACTGTGGCCGTGATTTCTTTAAAAGACTTCCGAAATATTCAGTACCAAGATCATATCACCTTTTGCATTATGGTAAAACAGTTTGATAAACGTGCCATTTGCACTTGTATTTCTTTCGTTTTAATCCTTCCTCTACAAATCACTCAATCAGTTTACTGTGGTATACATATTATGCAATTTTACGTACACAGAATGCATATAACTTTATGTCAACATTGATGATATCCCATTAGAAAAGAAAATGAATTCTAAATATCTAGGAGTATATATAGATGAAAGTTTGACTTGGAATGAGCATTTACATCATGTTACAACGTGTATTTCTAGAAATATAGGGATAATTTCCAAGTTGAAGTTTTTTCTTCCTCGTTCAACTTTATTTCTATTATATAATTCCTTACTTCTCCCATATATAAGTTATTGTAATGTTGTATGGGGTACTTGCGGCTCTACCAAAATAAATTCTATATTTAAATTACAAAAGAAAGTTATACGTATTTGTACAGGATCGCATTTTCTGGCTCATACTGATTCTTTATTTCATGAGCTTAAAACATTGAAGGTTTTTGATTTGAATATTATTCAAGTAGCAGTAATTATGTTCAAATATATACATCATCAACTTCCATCATCGTTTGATAACATGTTTAGGTTCAATACTTCTGTCCATTCGTACCCTACTCGTATATGTAGAAATTTCCACCTTTTGAATCCCAAATTATTAGTGACACATAAATCTATAAGATATTCGGGTCCGGATATTTGGAATAATCTCCCGGATAATATAAAGTCTTGTTCAAGTATTTGTTCTTTGAAAGCTTCACTTAAACGATATTTGATACAATTATATTCTCCAAACCAATTGAGCTAACAAATATTTATAGTATAGATTGTCATCTTATTGTCAATCTCTATTTTCTTCCTTCAACTGCATCTTGCACTCTCACCTGCAACTGCACTGCACTCGCCTGATCACCTTCCTCCAAGAGAGTTATGTCGTTGGATAGCCATTTTATGAGGCCTCCATCCATCCATTTCAAGCTTAATCGCTTATGATGGTGGTCTCCTGCATTCAATTATCTCTGTTGTTTACTGAAAAATACTGTATATTTTATTTTATATTTCTGTGTATCAACATCGCTCAATGCAATCACCTATGTGAATTTATTTATGTATTGTTATCGATTTATTTCACTGCACTTGTTATTTTTTCTCTTTGTACTTTTTGAAGTTTGCATTCAAATTGCATTTGATTGAATGCAGAAATAAAAGCAAACAAACAAACAAACAAATATAACTTTAAGTAATGTTCATTTCAACTTACCATTTCAGCTGCAAGAGAAGGAAGTGTTTTTTCTACTGATGTATAGAAGGAGATCCCTCGGATACCACGGTGGATTGGTTGGTTTCCACTGTGTTGTAAAGCTTGCTTGGAGTAGCTATCTTAGGTACTGGTATGTGTTGTCAACGACGTAATATAGGAGAATTAACCAAGAGATTGAAGCTTGGCTCCCTATATCTTTCATCTTTCACATGATTCTTTCCCAGTGTCATTGTTTCTGTGTTTCTCTTCATTTTTTCTTCCACGCACCAGAATAATCCTCCATCCAGCTGCAGTTGATGCATGGTAGTTGGCTTCTATAATGGGGCGCCTAAATATCATTGGGGCGGTCATTGTTCATACAATAATCGGATTCGAGTTGATTTTCAAGTACTTAGTAGACTTCTATGACTGTATTGTGAATAAACCACCGGGCTAGACCTCGTTCACTCTCTAATCTCATCGGATTAAAGTTGTATTTCAATGGATCGTGGGAATACCCCTGGCTGTCCTTTGAACGAGGGCTAATCGGATATAAGTTGTTTTTCAAGTTCGTAGTCGGCTTCTACAAAGAATCGAGGATAAACCACAGGGCTACGCCTCGTTCGCTCGCTAATCTAACCGGATTAAAGCTGTATTTCAAGTTCGCAATAGGCTTCTGTAATGGTTCGTGGCTGTACCGACCGGCAGGACCTCGTTCGCTCGCTAATCTAATCGGATTAAAGTTGTATTTCAAGTTCGCAATAGGCTTCTGTAATGATTCGTGGCTGTACCGACCGGCTGGACCTCGTTCGCTCGCTAATCTAATAGGATTAAAGTTGTATTTCAAGTTTGCAATAGGCTTTTGTAATGAATCGTGGCTGTGCCAGCCGGCTGGGCCTCGTACGCTCAGTGGTCTAATCGGATTAAAGTTGTATTTCAAGTTCATAATAGGCTTCTATAATGAATCGTGGCCGTGCCAGCCGGCTGGGCCTCGTTCGCTCGGTGATCTAAGCGGATTCGAGTTGTTTTTTCAGTCTCTTACAATGTATGTGAATATATGTGGGAATACCCCAACCTGGCCTTCGGCCGAGGGCTAGTCGGATGTAAGTTGCTTTCAACTTTATATTATTGTCACCAGTGTCCATTCATGTAGACAGTTACTGTTAATCCTACTTTAACTTTCATAGAAGAATTCTAAAGCCTGTTTGGTAACCGTGTTTCTATTCCTATATGTAAACACATGGTAAGTTCTCACGTATCCGTGGCACCGACCTATACCCCATGTAAATTCCCTCGCACACTGTGTTTTCTGTATTTAAAAAGACGAAGACTTTGAACAAACACCCACTCTTATCAGCATCCAATCTTCTACGGCAGCGCAACCAACTTATCATGACGTCAATCATAAAAGCACCAATCATACGTTCACAGGCACAACTGTACACGCTCATCAACATCCAATCGTAAAAGGTTTTCACCACCCTCATGACGCGTGATATTAAAGAACGAATCATAAACAAGATATGGACTTACATCACGAATACACTTTATTTAACGGAACATCCTTTATTCTCATTGGTGCAATTGTATTCAAGAGGTAACACAAGCTCATGTGTTTATTACAACAACCTACTGTGGAGATGGGGGTCTATTTCATTTTCACATCATGTATTTTACAAAGAGTTCGCACACTGTTTTACTGGTTCGTCTTAAGACCCTGGTAGATTGCAGCGTCCAGTTTCTTGGAGAGGGTTGTAAGTATTCTGTACTCGGCCGCTGGTAGGCAGGCACCCTTCTTCGTCGGGTAGAAATTCCCATTGCTCTCAAAATACTCCCGAATGTCGACGTAAACCTGATTTCTGAACTTTCTTACGGCGACGTATTTGGAACGTTTATTCTTCTTCATACTGATGGTGTATTTGCAGATATTCACTCCATTCTCGTTGGTTACACTCTCGTTACCGGTCTTTCTTTCGACGGTTGTTTCCACTCCATTTGCACTGTTATTTGAGAAGGCGCGTTTTGGTGTTTCTTCGTGTATTTTTAGGGGGTTGACGTGTGACTGTTGGTCATCTTCTCCCACGGTGTTCAACATATCTAAAGCGCCCATCTGACGTATATATTGCTGCTCAGGAGAATAACAACCTGCCTGATCAGACATGGTTGAAGCTGACGGTGATTTTGAGCCTGGCCGAGGTTTTGAGTCTAGCTCCGAATTATAGTAACTGTACATGCTCTGTAGCGTTTGGCGTACAGTACGTTGTCTTCTCTTGATTTCGATGTGTATGGAAGATGGTTTACAGTACGTTGTCTTCTCTTGATTTCGATGTGTATGGAAGATGGTTCAAAGAGCGTGTATCACCAAGTTTATATACATTCCCTCGGTTTAGGGCCGATGACTTCATCCTTCTAAATTCACCCCTATACATCAACCTGGCCAAAATATGTCTGACATAGTGTCCCATTGATCCAAGTGTTCCTATTACCCCATCATGTTGAAAACACACGGTGATCGTGCTGGACAAGCAGAGACACGTCTAATGACGTCATCTTCAGGGACTCTTCTTCGGTATATGTAAATGAGTTCAAGATGAGCTCATGAATATGTAATATTTATGCATAAATTAAAGTTCATATTCATAAATCATACATATATAAAAATATATATTTCATTAATCGATTTCATATTCATAATGTATAACTCATAAATATATCGATCCATATTTCATAAATCATATTTCATAAATATGAATTCCATAAAGATATGGAAATTCATATTTCATATAAAAAAACTCATATTTCATAATTCATAATTCATAAATCTATTGTTTGAGAACAAAAGAAAATCATATTCTATTGTTCGAGGACAATAGGAAAATTATGACCATAAAGACCATCCCTTACTACTAACCCATAACTTTAAATTTTTAAAGCGAGTCACTAATCTCTTTTAATTTATAACTGGTAAATGGTTCTTTAACCTCCCACACTTTCTGGTACTGAACTCCGATTCTTTTATTATCATTATTATTTTTAGTAGAGCACATCCCTCACTGCTTTGGCAGATATTTATCCTACTGTGAACTGTCCGAAAAAAATCCCTTTCAGGTGTAAGTTTCTTCAGTTTGTCTCCCTCTACAAATTAAATTTGTTAAGATCGCAACTGCTGATCTGTAAATTAACAAACATGTCGGAAAAAAGGAACCAGTGGGACTCGAACCTGTCATCTACTGCTTTCCGGGCAGCAACACTACCACCAGGCTGTCCCTGGTTGCCGGTAATGACACGATGAACATGGAACAAATACCCAAGCTCCGAGATTCCGACATTGTTATGTTAAGTAGTCCAAGGCGGACAAAGCATATGATGATGAAAGAAGGATATTATTCAGAGGGGTGAAGGTTCAGGTGTAAGTTTCTTCAGTTTGTCTCCCTCTACAAATTAAATTTGTTAAGATCGCAACTGCTGATCTTAATTTCCACCATTCTGTCCCTGGTTGCTGCTAAAGGCACGATGAACATGGAACAAATACCCAAGCTCCGAGATTCCGACATTGTTATGTTAAATAGTCCAAGGCGGACAAAGCATATGATGATGAAAGAAGGATATTATTCAGAGGGGTGAAGGTTCAGGTGTAAGTTTCTTCAGTTTGTCTCCAGGCCTCTACAAATTGAATTTGTTAAGATTATTTTTAGTAGAGCACATCCCTCACTGCTTTGGCAGATATTTATCCTACTGTGAACTGTCCGAAAAAAATCCCTTTCAGGTGTAAGTTTCTTCAGTTTGTCTCCCTCTACAAATTAAATTTGTTAAGATCGCAACTGCTGATCTGTAAATTAACAAACATGTCGGAAAAAAGGAACCAGTGGGACTCGAACCTGTCATCTACTGCTTTCCGGGCAGCAACACTACCACCAGGCTGTCCCTGGTTGCCGGTAATGACACGATGAACATGGAACAAATACCCAATCTCCGAGATTCCGACATTGTGATGTTAAGTAGTCCAAGGCGGACAAAGCATATGATGACAAAAGAAGGATATTATTCATAGGGGTGAAGGTTCAGGTGTAACTTTCTTCAGTTTGTCTCCCTCTAAAAATTAAATTTGTTAAGATCGCAATTCCTGATCTTAATTTGTAGAGGGAGACAAACTGAAGAAACTTACACCTGAACCTTCACCCCTCTGAATAATATCCTTCTTTCATCATCCTATGCTTTGTCTGCCTTGGACTACTTAACATAACAATGTCGGAATCTCGGAGCTTGGGTATTTGTTCCATGTTCATCGTGTCATTGCCGGCAACCAGGGACAGCCTGGTGGTAGTGTCGCTGCCCGGAAAGCAGTAGATGACAGGTTCGAGTCCCACTGGTTCCTTTTTTCCGACATGTTTGTTAATTTACAGATGAGCAGTTGCGATCTTAACAAATTCAATTTGTAGAGGCCTGGAGACAAACTGAAGAAACTTACACCTGAACCTTCACCCCTCTGAATAATATCCTTCTTTCATCATCATATGCTTTGTCCGCCTTGGACTATTTAACATAACAATGTCGGAATCTCGGAGCTTGGGTATTTGTTCCATGTTCATCGTGTCTTTAGCAGCAACCAGGGACAGAATGGTGGTAGTGTCACTGCCCGGAAAGCAGTAGATGACAGGTTCGAGTCCCACTGGTTCCTTTTTTCCGACATGTTTGTTAATTTACAGATCAGCAATTGCGATCTTAACAAATTTAATTTGTAGAGGGAGACAAACTGAAGAAAGTTACACCTGAACCTTCACCCTCTGAATAATATCCTTCTTTCATCATCATATGCTTTGTCCGCCTTGGACTACTTAACATAACAATGTCGGAATCTCGGAGATTGGGTATTTGTTCCATATTCATCGTGTCATTGCCGGCAACCAGGGACAGCCTGGTGGTAGTGTCGCTGCCCGGAAAGCAGGAGATGACAGGTTCGAGTCCCACTGGTTCCTTTTTTTCCGACATGTTTGTTAATTTACAGATCAGCAGTTGCGATCTTAACAAATTTAATTTGTAGAGGGAGACAAACTGAAGAAACTTACACCTGAACCTTCACCCCTCTCAATAATATCCTTCTTTCATCATCATATACTATGCTTTGTCCGCCTTGGACTACTTAACATAACAATGTCGGAATCTCGGAGCTTGGGTATTTGTTCCATGTTCATCGTGTCTTTAGCAGCAACCAGGGACAGAATGGTGGTAGTGTCGCTGCCCGGAAAGCAGTAGATGACAGGTTCGAGTCCCACTGGTTCCTTTTTTCCGACATGTTTGTTAATTTACAGATCAGGAATTGCGATCTTAACAAATTTAATTTTTAGAGGGAGACAAACTGAAGAAAGTTACACCTGAACCTTCACCCCTATGAATAATATCCTTCTTTTGTCATCATATGCTTTGTCCGCCTTGGACTACTTAACATCACAATGTCGGAATCTCGGAGATTGGGTATTTGTTCCATGTTCATCGTGTCATAGTCGGCAACCAAGGACAGCCTGGTGGTAGTGTCGCTGCCCGGAAAGCAGTAGATGACAGGTTCGAGTCCCACTGGTTCCGTTTTTCCGACATGTTTGTTAATTTACAGATCAGCAGTTGCGATCTTAACAAATTTAATTTGTAGAGGGAGACAAACTGAAGAAACTTACACCTGAACCTTCACCCCTCTGAATAATATCTTTCTTTCATCATCATATGCTTTGTCTGCCTTGGACTACTTAACATAACAATGTCGTAATCTCGGAGCTTGGGTATTTGTTCCATGTTCATCGTGTCATTGCTGGCAACCAGGGACAGCCTGGTGGTAGTGTCGCTGCCCGAAAAGTAGTAGATGACAGGTTCGAGTACCACTGGTTCCTTTTTTCCGACATGTTTGTTAATTTACAGATCAGCAGTTGCGATCTTAACAAATTTAATTTGTAGAGGGAGACAAACTGAAGAAACTTACACCTGAACCTTCACCCTTCTGAATAATATCCTTTTTTCATCATCATATGCTTTGACCGCCTTGGACTATTTAACATAACAATGTCGTAATCTCAGAGATTGGGTATTTGTTCCATGTTCATCGTGTCATTGCCGGCGACCAGGGACAGCCTGGTGGTAGTGTCGCTGCCCGGAAAGCAGTAGATGACAGGTTCGAGTTCCACTGGTTCCTTTTTTCCGACATGTTTGTTAATTTACAGATCAGCAGTTGCGATCTTAAGAAATTTAATTTGTAGAGGGAGACAAACTGAAGAAACTTACACCTGAACCTTCACACCTCTGAATAATATCCTTCTATCATCATCATATGCTTTGTCCGCCTTGGACTACTTAACATCACAATGTCGGAATCTCGGAGCTTCGGTATTTGTTCCATGTTCATCGTGTAATTGCCGGCAACCAGGGACAGCCTGGTGGTAGTGTCGCTGCCCGGAAGGCAGTAGATGACAGGTTCGAGTCCCACTGGTTCCTTTTTTCCGACATGTTTGTTAATTTACAGATCAGCAGTTGTGATCTTAACAAATTTAACTTATAGAGGGAGACAAACTGAAGAAACTTACACCTGAACCTTCACCCCTCTGAATAATATCCTTCTTTCATCATCATATGCTTTGTCCGCCTTGGACTACTTAACATAACAATGTCGGAATCTCGGAGATTGAGTATTTGTTCCATGTTCATCGTGTCATTGCCGGTAACCAGGGACAGCCTGGTGGTAGTGTCGCTGCCCGGAAAGCAGTAGATGACAGGTTCGAGTCCCACTGGTTCCTTTTTTTCCGACATGTTTGTTAATTTACAGATCAGCAGTTGCGATCTTAACAAATTTAATTTGTAGAGGGAGACAAACTGAAGAAACTTACACCTGAACCTTCGCCCTCTGAATAATATCCTTCTTTCATCATCATATGCTTTGTCCGCCTTGGACTACTTAACATAACAATGTCGGAATCTCGGAGATTGGATATTTGTTCCATGTTCATCGTGTCATTGCCGGCAACAAGGGACAGCCTGGTGGTAGTGTAGCTGCCCGGAAAGCAGGAGATGACAGGTTCGAGTCCCACTGATTCCTTTTTTCCGACATGTTTGTTAATTTACAGATCAGCAGTTGCGATCTTAACAAATTTAATTTGTAGAGGGAGACAAACTGAAGATACTTACACCTGAACCTTCATCCCTCTGAATAATATCCTTCTTTCATCATCATCTGCTTTGTCCGCCTTGGACTACTTAACATAACAATGTCGTAATCTTAGAGATTGGGTATTTGTTCCATGTTCATCGTGTCATTGCCGGAGACCAGGGACAGCCTGGTGGTAGTGTCGCTGCCCGGAAAGCAGTAGATGACAGGTTCAAGTCCCACTGGTTCCTTTTATCCGACATGTTTGTTGATATACAGATCAGCAGTTGCGATCTTAACAAATTTAATTAGTAGAGGGAGACAAACTGAAGAAACTTACACCTGAACCTTCACCCCTCTGAATAATATCCTTCTTTCATCATCATATGCTTTGTCCGCAATGGACTACTTAACATAACAATGTCGGAATCTCGGAGCTTGGCTATTTATTCCATGTTCATCAGGTCATTGCCGGCAACCAGGGACAGCCTGGTGGTAGTGTCGCTGCCCGAAAAGCAGTAGATGGCAGGTTCGAGTCCCACTGGTTCCTTTTTTCCGACATGTTTGTTAATTTACAGATCAGCAGTTGCGATCTTAACAAATTTAATTTATAGAGGGAGACAAACTGAAGAAACTTACACCTGAACCTTCATCCCTCTGAATAATATCCTTCTCTCATCATCATATGCTTTGTCCGCCATGGACTACTTAACATAACAATGTCGGAATCTCGGAGCTTGGGTATTTGTTCCATGTTCATCGTGTCATTGCCGGCAACCAGGGACAGTCTGGTGGTAGTGTCGCTGCCCGGAAAGCAGTAGATGACAGGTTCGAGTCCCACTGGTTCCTTTTTTCCGACATGTTTGTTAATTTACAGATCAGCAGTTGCGATCTTAACAAATTTAATTTGTAGAGGGAGACAAACTGAAGAAACTTACACCTGAACCTTCACCCTTCTGAATAATATCCTTCTTTCATCATCATATGCTCTTTCCGCCTTGGACTACTTAACATAATAATAATAATAATAATAATAATTGATATGATTTATATAGCGCCAAATCCACTCTGCAGAGTGCTCTAGGCGCGGAAGGAAGAGAAAGGGAAGGAGATAAAGGACATACAAATATCAAGTACATGTAATGAGTAGTCAAATTGAGGCTTTAAACAAGTGAGTTTTTAGACTGCTTTTAAAGGAGTCTGATGAAGAACAATTTTTTACGGCTGAAGGTAAGTTATTCCATAAGGTGGGAGCAGCATGGCCAAAGGCACGTGTGCCCCATATTGTAGTGAATCTTGGAATTATCAGAGAACCGGAGTTGGATGAGCGTAAAGATCTAGCAGGGATGTAATTATGGAGTAAGTCAATGTTATACTGAGGAGCAGTGCCCTGAATGCAATGAAAAGTCAAAAGTAAAATCTTGAAAATAATGCGATCTTTGACTGGTAACCAATGAAGTAATCTCAAAATAGGGGTGATGTGAGTGTGCTTCTTGGATAGTGTGATGATGCGTGCTGCCGCATTTTGAAGCCTCTGTAGCATGGAGAGCTGAGTTTGTGGTAAGTTAAATAAGACAGAGTTTCCAAAATCGAGCCTAGAGGATATCAAGGCATGGACTAATTTTTGGGTAGAAGAGCGGTTCAAATATTTTCTAATGAAGCCGATAATGCGAAGTTGGTATCTTACAGATCTACAAATGCTAGAAACTTGATGAGACATAGTCATATTACAATCTAGCATTACACCCAGGTTGCGACAGGTTTGGGACACACTAATTGACATGCCGGAAAAGGAGATAAAATTAATGTCAAGTTTACCTAATTGTGTCTTCGAACCAAACATTAAAAACTCAGATTTATCCGTATTCAATTTCAAAGAATGTGAGTTCAGCCATGAATAAACATCGTTCATTGCATTCTCAAGCTGACTCAAAGCATGTAAGGCATCGGCCTGGTTAGGTTTGAAAGACAAATACAATTGGATGTCATCAGCGTATATGTGATAATTAATTTTGTGCTGGCGCAGTAAGTGTCCCAGGCTAATAAGATAGATGGAAAACAAGGTGGGCCCGCCCACAGAGCCCTGTGGAACACCGCATTTGAGAGGCATAGCATTTGATTTACAGCTTTCAGAATTTCGGAATCTCGGAAATCTCGGAATCTCGGAATCTCGGAAATTGGGTATTTGTTCCATGTTCATCGTGTCATTGCCGGCAACCAGGGACAGCCTGGTGGTAGTGTCGCTGCCCGGAAAGCAGTAGATGGCAGGTTCGAGTCCCACTGGTTCCTTTTTTCCGACATGTTTGTTAATTTACAGATCAGCAATTGCGATCTTAACAAATTTAATTTGTAGAAGGAGACAAACTGAAGAAACTTACACCTGAACCTTCACCCCTCTGAATAATATCCTTCTTTCATCATCATTTGTCCGCCTTGGACTACTCAACATAACAATGTCGGAATCTCGGAGCTTGGGTATTTGTTCCATGTTCATTGTGTCATTGCCGGTAACCAGGGACAGCCTGGTGGTAGTGTCGCTGCCCGGAAAGCAGTAGATGACAGGTTCGAGTCCCACTGGTTCCTTTTTTCCGACATGTTTGATAATTTACAGATCAGCAGTTGCGATCTTAAAGGGACTGTACAGTACTGGTTGAGGTAAGGGATTATGTTTTGAACATTTTTAAGTGAGATAATGAGATACCTCATATGAAATTTGAAAGAGCATGTGATTTAAGAAGGATTCAACGTTTATTTGATGAAAATTGGTTTTGAAATGGTTGAGATATCCAAAAAAGTGATAATAATATAAGGCGACAGGCCACAACTTTATTAGGATCTCTTTGTTTCATTTTGTTTTTGGATATCTCAGCCATTTCAAAACCGATTTTCATTAAATAAACGTTTGATACCCTTTAGAATTGCATGCTCTTTGACATCACATAGAGTGGTTTATGAATATCTCGCAAAACGTTAAAAGCTAAATTCTCACCTCGACCAGAACTGTACACACCCTTTAACAAATTTAATTTGTAGAGGGAGACAAACTGAAGAAACTTACACCTGAATCTTCACCCTTCTGAATAATATCCTTCTTTCATCATCGTATGCTTTGTCCGCCTTGGACTACTTAACATAACAATGTCGGAATCTCGGAGATTGGGTATTTGTTCCATGTTCATCGTGTCATTGCCGGCAACCAGGGACAGCCTGGTGGTAGTGTCGCTGTCCGGAAAGCAGTAGATGACAGGTTCGAGTCCCACTGGTTCCTTTTTTCCGACATGTTTGTTAATTTACAGATCAGCAGTTGCGATCTTAACAAATTTAATTTGTAGAGGGAGACAAACTGAAGAAACTTACACCTGAACCTTCGCCCTCTGAATAATATCCTTCTTTCATGATCATATGCTTTGTCCGCCTTGGACTACTTAACATAACAATGTCGGAATCTCGGAGATTGGGTATTTGTTCCATGTTCATCGTGTCATTGCCGGCAACCAGGGACAGCCTGGTGGTAGTGTCGTTGCCCGGCAAGCAGTAGATGACAGGTTCAAGTCCCACTGGTTCCTTTTTTCCGACATGTTTGTTAATTTACAGATCAGCAGTTGCGATCTTAAAGGGTGTGTACAGTTCTGGTCGAGGTGAGGATTTAGCTTTTAACGTTTTGTGAGATATTCAGAAACCACTCTATGAGGTGTCAAAGAGCATGCAGTTCTAATGGGTATCAAAGTTTATTCGATGAAAATCGGTTTTGAAATGGCTGAGATATCCAAAAACAAGGTGAAGCAAAGAGATCCTAATAAAGTTGGGGCATGTCGCCTTTTATTATTAGCACTTTTTTGGATATCTCAGCCATTTGAAAACCAATTTTCATCAAATAAACGTTGAATCCTTCTTAAAATTACATGCTCTTTCATATTTCACAAGAGGCTTTTCATTATCTCACTTAGGAATGTTCAAAACATGAATCCACACCTCAACCAGTACTGTACAATCCCTTTAACAAATTTTATTTGTAGAGGGAGACAAACTGAAGAAACTTACACCTGAATCTTCACCCCTCTGAATAATATCCTTCTTTCATCATCATATGCTTTGTCCGCCTTGGACTACTTAACATAACAATGTCGGAATCTCGGAGCTTGGGTATTTGTTCCATGTTCATCGTGTCATTGCCGGCAACCAGGGACAGTCTGGTGGTAGTGTCGCTGCCAGGAAAGCAGTAGATGACAGGTTCGAGTCCCACTGGTTCCTTTTTTCCGACATGTTTGTTAATTTACAGATCAGCAGTTGCGATCTTAAGAAATTTAATTTGTAGAGGGAGACAAACTGAAGAAACTTACACCTGAACCTTCACCCTTCTGAATAATAGCCTTCTTTCATCATCATATGCTCTTTCCGCCTTGGACTACTTAACATAATAATAATAATAATAATAATTGATATGATTTATATAGCGCCAAATCCACTCTGCAGAGTGCTCTAAGCGCGGAAGGAAGAGAAAGGGAAGGAGATAAAGGACATACAAATATCAAGTACATGTAATGAGTAGTCAAATTGAGGCTTTAAACAAGTGAGTTTTTAGACTGCTTTTAAAGGAGTCTGATGAAGAACAATTTTTTACGGCTGAAGGTAAGTTATTCCATAAGATGGGAGCAGCATGGCCAAAGGCACGTGTGCCCCATATTGTAGTGAATCTTGGAATTATCAGAGAACCGGAGTTGGATGAGCGTAAAGATCTAGCAGGGATGTAATTATGGAGTAAGTCAATGTTATACTGAGGAGCAGTGCCCTGAATGCAATGAAAAGTCAAAAGTAAAATCTTGAAAATAATGCGATCTTTGACTGGTAACCAATGAAGTAATCTCAAAATAGGGGTGATGTGAGTGTGCTTCTTGGATAGTGTGATGATGCGTGCTGCCGCATTTTGAAGCCTCTGTAGCATGGAGAGCTGAGTTTGTGGTAAGTTAAATAAGACAGAGTTTCCAAAATCGAGCCTAGAGGATATCAAGGCATGGACTAATTTTTGGGTAGAAGAGCGGTTCAAATATTTTCTAATGAAGCCGATAATGCGAAGTTGGTATCTTACAGATCTACAAATGCTAGAAACTTGATGAGACATAGTCATATTACAATCTAGCATTACACCCAGGTTGCGACAGGTTTGGGACACACTAATTGACATGCCGGAAAAGGAGATAAAATTAATGTCAAGTTTACCTAATTGTGTCTTCGAACCAAACATTAAAAACTCAGATTTATCCGTATTCAATTTCAAAGAATGTGAGTTCAGCCATGAATAAACATCGTTCATTGCATTCTCAAGCTGACTCAAAGCATGTAAGGCATCGGCCTGGTTAGGTTTGAAAGACAAATACAATTGAATGTCATCAGCGTATATGTGATAATTAATTTTGTGCTGGCGCAGTAAGTGTCCCAGGCTAATAAGATAGATGGAAAACAAGGTGGGCCCGCCCACAGAGCCCTGTGGAACACCGCATTTGAGAGGCATAGCATTTGATTTACAGCTTTCAGAATTTCGGAATCTCGGAAATCTCGGAATCTCGGAATCTCGGAAATTGGGTATTTGTTCCATGTTCATCGTGTCATTGCCGGCAACCAGAGACAGCCTGGTGGTAGTGTCGCTGCCCGGAAAGCAGTAGATGGCAGGTTCGAGTCCCACTGGTTCCTTTTTTCCGACATGTTTGTTAATTTACAGATCAGCAATTGCGATCTTAACAAATTTAATTTGTAGAGGGAGACAAACTGAAGAAACTTACACCTGAACCTTCACCCCTCTGAATAATATCCTTCTTTCATCATCATATGCTTTGTCCGCCTTAGACTACTTAACATAACAATGTCGGAATCTCGGAGCTTGGGTATTTGTTCCATGTTCATTGTGTCATTGCCGGTAACCAGGGACAGCCTGGTGGTAGTGTCGCTGCCCGGAAAGCAGTAGATGACAGGTTCGAGTCCCACTGGTTCCTTTTTTCCGACATGTTTGATAATTTACAGATCAGCAGTTGCGATCTTAACAAATTTAATTTGTAGAGGGAGACAAACTGAAGAAACTTACACCTGAATCTTCACCATTCTGAATAATATCCTTCTTTCATCATCGTATGCTTTGTCCGCCTTGGACTACTTAACATAACAATGTCGGAATCTCGGAGATTGGGTATTTGTTCCATGTTCATTGTGTCATTGCCGGCAACCAGGGACAGCCTGGTGGTAGTGTCGCTGTCCGGAAAGCAGTAGATGACAGGTTCGAGTCCCACTGGTTCCTTTTTTCCGACATGTTTGTTAATTTACAGATCAGCAGTTGCGATCTTAACAAATTTAATTTGTAGAGGGAGACAAACTGAAGAAACTTACACCTGAACATTCGCCCTCTGAATAATATCCTTCTTTCATCATCATATGCTTTGTCCACCTTGGACTACTTAACATAACAATGTCGGAATCTCGGAGATTGGGTATTTGTTCCATGTTCATCGTGTCATTGCCGACAACCAGGGACAGCCTGGTGGTAGTGTCGCTGCCCGGAAAGCAGTAGATGACAGGTTCGAGTCCCACTGGTTCCTTTTTTCCCGACATGTTTGTTAATTTACAGATCAGCAGTTGCCATCTTAACAAATTTAATTTGTAGAGGGAGACAAACTGAAGAAACTTACACCTGAACCTTCGCCCTCTGAATAATATCCTTCTTTCATCATCATCTGCTTTGTCCGCCTTGGACTAATTAACATAACAATGTCGTAATCTCGGAGATTGGGTATTTGTTCCATGTTCATCGTGTCATTGCCGGCAACCAGGGACAGCCTGGTGGTAGTGTCGCTGCCCGGCAAGCAGTAGACGACAGGTTCAAGTCCCACTGGTTCCTTTTTTCCGACATGTTTGTTAATTTACAGATCAGGAGTTGCGATCTTAACAAATTTAATTTGTAGAGGGAGACAAACTGAAGAAACTTACACCTGAACCTTCACCACTCTGAATAATATCCTTCTTTCATGATCATATGCTTTGTCCGCCTTGGACTACTTAACATAACAATGTCGGAATATCGGAGCTTGGGTATTTGTTCCATGTTCATTGTGTCATTGCCGGTAACCAGGGACAGCCTGGTGGTAGTGTCGCTGCCCGGAAAACAGTAGATGACAGGTTCGAGTCCCACTGGTTCCTTTTTTCCGACATGTTTGATAATTTACAGATCAGCAGTTGCGATCTTAACAAATTTAATTTGTAGAGGGAGACAAACTGAAGAAACTTACACCTGAATCTTCACCCTTCTGAATAATATCCTTCTTTCATCATCGTATGTTTTGTCCGCCTTGGACTAATTAACATAACAATGTCGGAATCTCGGAGATTGGGTATTTGTTCCATGTTCATCGTGTCATTGCCGGCAACCAGGGACAGCCTGGTGGTAGTGTCGTTGTCCGGAAAGCAGTAGATGACAGGTTCGAGTCCCACTGGTTCCTTTTTTCCGACATGTTTGTTAATTTACAGATCAGCAGTTGCGATCTTAACAAATTTAATTTGTAGAGGGAGACAAACTGAAGAAACTTACACCTGAACCTTCACCCTTCTGAATAATATCCTTCTTTCATCATCGTATGCTTTGTCCGCCTTGGACTAATTAACATAACAATGTCGGAATCTCGGAGATTGGGTATTTGTTCCATGTTCATCGTGTCATTGCCGGCAACCAGGGACAGCCTGGTGGTAGTGACGTTGTCCGGAAAGAAGTAGATGACAGGTTCGAGTCCCACTGGTTCCTTTTTTCCGACATGTTTGTTAATTTACAGATCAGCAGTTGCGATCTTAACAAATTTAATTTGTAGAGGGAGACAAACTGAAGAAACTTACACCTGAACCTTCACCCTTCTGAATAATATCCTTCTTTCATCATCATATGCTTTGTCCACCTTGGACTACTTAACATAACAATGTCGGAATCTCGGAGATTGGGTATTTGTTCCATGTTCATCGTGTCATTGCCGACAACCAGGGACAGCCTGGTGGTAGTGTCGCTGCCCGGAAAGCAGTAGATGACAGGTTCGAGTCCCACTGGTTCCTTTTTTCCCGACATGTTTGTTAATTTACAGATCAGCAGTTGCCATCTTAACAAATTTAATTTGTAGAGGGAGACAAACTGAAGAAACTTACACCTGAACCTTCATCCCTCTGAATAATATCCTTCTTTCATCATCATCTGCTTTGTCCGCCTTGGACTAATTAATGTAACAATGTCGTAATCTCGGAGATTGGGTATTTGTTCCATGTTCATCGTGTCATTGCCGGCAACCAGGGACAGCCTGGTGGTAGTGTCGCTGCCCGGCAAGCAGTAGACGACAGGTTCAAGTCCCACTGGTTCCTTTTTTCCGACATGTTTGTTAATTTACAGATCAGGAGTTGCGATCTTAACAAATTTAATTTGTAGAGGGAGACAAACTGAAGAAACTTACACCTGAACCTTCACCACTCTGAATAATATCCTTCTTTCATGATCATATGCTTTGTCCGCCTTGGACTACTTAACATAACAATGTCGGAATCTCGGAGCTTGGGTATTTGTTCCATGTTCATTGTGTCATTGCCGGTAACCAGGGACAGTCTGGTGGTAATGTCGCTGCCCGGAAAACAGTAGATGACAGGTTCGAGTCCCACTGGTTCCTTTTTTCCGACATGTTTGTTAATTTACAGATCAGCAGTTGCGATCTTAACAAATTTAATTTGTAGAGGGAGACAAACTGAAGAAACTTACACCTGAACCTTCACCCTTCTGAATAATATCCTTCTTTCATCATCATATGCTTTGTCCACCTTGGACTACTTAACATAACAATGTCGGAATCTCGGAGATTGGGTATTTGTTCCATGTTCATCGTGTCATTGCCGGCAACCAGGGACAGCCTGGTGGTAGTGTCGCTGCCCGGAAAGCAGTAGATGACAGGTTCGAGTCCCACTGGTTCCTTTTTTCCGACATGTTTGTTAATTTACAGATCAGCAGTTGCGATCTTAACAAATTTAATTTGTAGAGGGAGACAAACTGAAGAAACTTACACCTGAACCTTCGCCCTCTGAATAATATCCTTCTTTCATCATCATATGCTTTGTCCACCTTGGACTACTTAACATAACAATGTCGGAATCTCGGAGATTGGGTATTTGTTCCATGTTCATCGTGTCATTGCCGACAACCAGGGACAGCCTGGTGGTAGTGTCGCTGCCCGGAAAGCAGTAGATGACAGGTTCGAGTCCCACTGGTTCCTTTTTTCCCGACATGTTTGTTAATTTACAGATCAGCAGTTGCGATCTTAACAAATTTAATTTGTAGAGGGAGACAAACTGAAGAAACTTACACCTGAACCTTCGCCCTCTGAATAATATCCTTCTTTCATCATCATATGCTTTGTCCGCCTTGGACTACTTAACATAACAATGTCGGAATCTCGGAGATTGGGTATTTGTTCCATGTTCATCGTGTCATTGCCGGCAACCAGGGACAGCCTGGTGGTAGTGTCGCTGCCCGGAAAGCAGGAGATGACAGGTTCGAGTCCCACTGGTTCCTTTTTTCCGACATGTTTGTTAATTTACAGATCAGCAGTTGCGATCTTAACAAATTTAATTTGTAGAGGGAGACTAACTGAAGAAACTTACACCTGAACCTTCATCCCTCTGAATAATATCCTTCTTTCATCATCATCTGCTTTGTCCGCCTTGGACTACTTAACATAACAATGTCGTAATCTCGGAGATTGGGTATTTGTTCCATGTTCATCGTGTCATTGCCGGCAACCAGGGACAGCCTGGTGGTAGTGTCGCTGCCCGGCAAGCAGTAGATGACAGGTTCAAGTCCCACTGGTTCCTTTTTTCCGACATGTTTGTTAATTTACAGATCAGCAGTTGCGATCTTAACAAATTTAATTCGTAGAGGGAGACAAACTGAAGAAACTTACACCTGAACCTTCACCCCTCTGAATAATATCCTTCTTTCATCATCATATGCTTTGTCCGCCTTGGACTACTTAACATAACAATGTCGGAATCTCGGAGCTTGGGTATTTGTTCCATGTTCATTGTGTCATTGCCGGTAACCAGGGACAGCCTGGTGGTAGTGTCGCTGCCCGGAAAGCAGTAGATAACAGGTTCGAGTCCCACTGGTTCCTTTTTTCCGACATGTTTGTTAATTTACAGATCAGCAGTTGCGATCTTAACAAATTTAATTTGTAGAGGGAGACAATCTGAAGAAACTTACACCTGAACCTTCATCCCTCTGAATAATATCCTTCTTTCATCATCCTATGCTTTGTCCGCCTTGGACTACTTAACATAACAATGTCGGAATCTCGGAGCTTGGGTATTTGTTCCATGTTCATCGTGTCATTGCCGGCAACCAGGGACAGTCTGGTGGTAGTGTCGCTCCCCGGAAAGCAGTAGATGACAGGTTCGAGTCCCACTGGTTCCTTTTTTCCGACATGTTTGTTAATTTACAGATCAGCAGTTGTGATCTTAAGAAATTTAATTTGTAGAGGGAGACAAACTGAAGAAACTTACACCTGAACCTTCATCCCTCTGAATAATATCCTTCTTTCATCATCATCTGCTTTGTCCGCCTTGGACTAATTAACATAACAATGTCGGAATCTCGGAGATTGGGTATTTGTTCCATGTTCATCGTGTCATTGCCGGCAACCAGGGACAGCCTGGTGGTAGTGTCGCTGCCCGGCAAGCAGTAGACGACAGGTTCAAGTCCCACTGGTTCCTTTTTTCCGACATGTTTGTTAATTTACAGATCAGGAGTTGCGATCTTAACAAATTTAATTTGTAGAGGGAGACAAACTGAAGAAACTTACACCTGAACCTTCACCACTCTGAATAATATCCTTCTTTCATGATCATATGCTTTGTCCGCCTTGGACTACTTAACATAACAATGTCGGAATCTCGGAGCTTGGGTATTTGTTCCATGTTCATTGTGTCATTGCCGGTAACCAGGGACAGCCTGGTGGTAGTGTCGCTGCCCGGAAAACAGTAGATGACAGGTTCGAGTCCCACTGGTTCCTTTTTTCCGACATGTTTGATAATTTACAGATCAGCAGTTGCGATCTTAACAAATTTAATTTGTAGAGGGAGACAAACTGAAGAAACTTACACCTGAATCTTCACCCTTCTGAATAATATCCTTCTTTCATCATCGTATGTTTTGTCCGCCTTGGACTAATTAACATAACAATGTCGGAATCTCGGAGATTGGGTATTTGTTCCATGTTCATCGTGTCATTGCCGGCAACCAGGGACAGCCTGGTGGTAGTGTCGTTGTCCGGAAAGCAGTAGATGACAGGTTCGAGTCCCACTGGTTCCTTTTTTCCGACATGTTTGTTAATTTACAGATCAGCAGTTGCGATCTTAACAAATTTAATTTGTAGAGGGAGACAAACTGAAGAAACTTACACCTGAACCTTCACCCTTCTGAATAATATCCTTCTTTCATCATCGTATGCTTTGTCCGCCTTGGACTAATTAACATAACAATGTCGGAATCTCGGAGATTGGGTATTTGTTCCATGTTCATCGTGTCATTGCCGGCAACCAGGGACAGCCTGGTGGTAGTGTCGTTGTCCGGAAAGAAGTAGATGACAGGTTCGAGTCCCACTGGTTCCTTTTTTCCGACATGTTTGTTAATTTACAGATCAGCAGTTGCGATCTTAACAAATTTAATTTGTAGAGGGAGACAAACTGAAGAAACTTACACCTGAACCTTCACCCTTCTGAATAATATCCTTCTTTCATCATCATATGCTTTGTCCACCTTGGACTACTTAACATAACAATGTCGGAATCTCGGAGATTGGGTATTTGTTCCATGTTCATCGTGTCATTGCCGACAACCAGGGACAGCCTGGTGGTAGTGTCGCTGCCCGGAAAGCAGTAGATGACAGGTTCGAGTCCCACTGGTTCCTTTTTTCCCGACATGTTTGTTAATTTACAGATCAGCAGTTGCAATCTTAACAAATTTAATTTGTAGAGGGAGACAAACTGAAGAAACTTACACCTGAACCTTCATCCCTCTGAATAATATCCTTCTTTCATCATCATCTGCTTTGTCCGCCTTGGACTAATTAACATAACAATGTCGTAATCTCGGAGATTGGGTATTTGTTCCATGTTCATCGTGTCATTGCCGGCAACCAGGGACAGCCTGGTGGTAGTGTCGCTGCCCGGCAAGCAGTAGACGACAGGTTCAAGTCCCACTGGTTCCTTTTTTCCGACATGTTTGTTAATTTACAGATCAGGAGTTGCGATCTTAACAAATTTAATTTGTAGAGGGAGACAAACTGAAGAAACTTACACCTGAACCTTCACCACTCTGAATAATATCCTTCTTTCATGATCATATGCTTTGTCCGCCTTGGACTACTTAACATAACAATGTCGGAATCTCGGAGCTTCGGTATTTGTTCCATGTTCATTGTGTCATTGCCGGTAACCAGGGACAGCCTGGTGGTAGTGTCGCTGCCCGGAAAACAGTAGATGACAGGTTCGAGTCCCACTGGTTCCTTTTTTCCGACATGTTTGATAATTTACAGATCAGCAGTTGCGATCTTAACAAATTTAATTTGTAGAGGGAGACAAACTGAAGAAACTTACACCTGAATCTTCACCCTTCTGAATAATATCCTTCTTTCATCATCGTATGTTTTGTCCGCCTTGGACTAATTAACATAACAATGTCGGAATCTCGGAGATTGGGTATTTGTTCCATGTTCATCGTGTCATTGCCGGCAACCAGGGACAGCCTGGTGGTAGTGTCGTTGTCCGGAAAGAAGTAGATGACAGGTTCGAGTCCCACTGGTTCCTTTTTTCCGACATGTTTGTTAATTTACAGATCAGCAGTTGCGATCTTAACAAATTTAATTTGTAGAGGGAGACAAACTGAAGAAACTTACACCTGAACCTTCACCCTTCTGAATAATATCCTTCTTTCATCATCATATGCTTTGTCCACCTTGGACTACTTAACATAACAATGTCGGAATCTCGGAGATTGGGTATTTGTTCCATGTTCATCGTGTCATTGCCGACAACCAGGGACAGCCTGGTGGTAGTGTCGCTGCCCGGAAAGCAGTAGATGACAGGTTCGAGTCCCTCTGGTTCCTTTTTTCCCGACATGTTTGTTAATTTACAGATCAGCAGTTGCGATCTTAACAAATTTAATTTCTAGAGGGAGACTAACTGAAGAAACTTACACCTGAACCTTCATCCCTCTGAATAATATCCTTCTTTCATCATCATCTGCTTTGTCCGCCTTGGACTACTTAACATAACAATGTCGTAATCTCGGAGATTGGGTATTTGTTCCATGTTCATCGTGTCATTGCCGGCAACCAGGGACAGCCTGGTGGTAGTGTCGCTGCCCGGCAAGCAGTAGATGACAGGTTCAAGTCCCACTGGTTCCTTTTTTCCGACATGTTTGTTAATTTACAGATCAGCAGTTGCGATCTTAACAAATTTAATTCGTAGAGGGAGACAAACTGAAGAAACTTACACCTGAACCTTCACCCCTCTGAATAATATCCTTCTTTCATCATCATATGCTTTGTCCGCCTTGGACTACTTAACATAACAATGTCGGAATCTCGGAGCTTGGGTATTTGTTCCATGTTCATTGTGTCATTGCCGGTAACCAGGGACAGCCTGGTGGTAGTGTCGTTGTCCGGAAAGCAGTAGATGACAGGTTCGAGTCCCACTGGTTCCTTTTTTCCGACATGTTTGTTAATTTACAGATCAGCAGTTGCGATCTTAACAAATTTAATTTGTAGAGGGAGACAAACTGAAGAAACTTACACCTGAACCTTCACCCTTCTGAATAATATCCTTCTTTCATCATCGTATGCTTTGTCCGCCTTGGACTAATTAACATAACAATGTCGGAATCTCGGAGATTGGGTATTTGTTCCATGTTCATCGTGTCATTGCCGGCAACCAGGGACAGCCTGGTGGTAGTGTCGTTGTCCGGAAAGAAGTAGATGACAGGTTCGAGTCCCACTGGTTCCTTTTTTCCGACATGTTTGTTAATTTACAGATCAGCAGTTGCGATCTTAACAAATTTAATTTGTAGAGGGAGACAAACTGAAGAAACTTACACCTGAACCTTCACCCTTCTGAATAATATCCTTCTTTCATCATCATATGCTTTGTCCACCTTGGACTACTTAACATAACAATGTCGGAATCTCGGAGATTGGGTATTTGTTCCATGTTCATCGTGTCATTGCCGGCAACCAGGGACAGCCTGGTGGTAGTGTCGCTGCCCGGAAAGCAGTAGATGACAGGTTCGAGTCCCACTGGTTCCTTTTTTCCGACATGTTTGTTAATTTACAGATCAGCAGTTGCGATCTTAACAAATTTAATTTGTAGAGGGAGACAAACTGAAGAAACTTACACCTGAACCTTCGCCCTCTGAATAATATCCTTCTTTCATCATCATATGCTTTGTCCACCTTGGACTACTTAACATAACAATGTCGGAATCTCGGAGATTGGGTATTTGTTCCATGTTCATCGTGTCATTGCCGACAACCAGGGAAAGCCTGGTGGTAGTGTCGCTGCCCGGAAAGCAGTAGATGACAGGTTCGAGTCCCTTTGGTTCCTTTTTTCCCGACATGTTTGTTAATTTACAGATCAGCAGTTGCGATCTTAACAAATTTAATTTGTAGAGGGAGACTAACTGAAGAAACTTACACCTGAACCTTCATCCCTCTGAATAATATCCTTCTTTCATCATCATCTGCTTTGTCCGCCTTGGACTACTTAACATAACAATGTCGTAATCTCGGAGATTGGGTATTTGTTCCATGTTCATCGTGTCATTGCCGGCAACCAGGGACAGCCTGGTGGTAGTGTCGCTGCCCGGCAAGCAGTAGATGACAGGTTCAAGTCCCACTGGTTCCTTTTTTCCGACATGTTTGTTAATTTACAGATCAGCAGTTGCGATCTTAACAAATTTAATTCGTAGAGGGAGACAAACTGAAGAAACTTACACCTGAACCTTCACCCCTCTGAATAATATCCTTCTTTCATCATCATATGCTTTGTCCGCCTTGGACTACTTAACATAACAATGTCGGAATCTCGGAGCTTGGGTATTTGTTCCATGTTCATTGTGTCATTGCCGGTAACCAGGGACAGCCTGGTGGTAGTGTCGCTGCCCGGAAAGCAGTAGATAACAGGTTCGAGTCCCACTGGTTCCTTTTTTCCGACATGTTTGTTAATTTACAGATCAGCAGTTGCGATCTTAACAAATTTAATTTGTAGAGGGAGACTAACTGAAGAAACTTACACCTGAACCTTCATCCCTCTGAATAATATCCTTCTTTCATCATCATCTGCTTTGTCCGCCTTGGACTACTTAACATAACAATGTCGTAATCTCGGAGATTGGGTATTTGTTCCATGTTCATCGTGTCATTGCCGGCAACCAGGGACAGCCTGGTGGTAGTGTCGCTGCCCGGCAAGCAGTAGATGACAGGTTCAAGTCCCACTGGTTCCTTTTTTCCGACATGTTTGTTAATTTACAGATCAGCAGTTGCGATCTTAACAAATTTAATTTGTAGAGGGAGACAATCTGAAGAAACTTACACCTGAACCTTCATCCCTCTGAATAATATCCTTCTTTCATCATCCTATGCTTTGTCCGCCTTGGACTACTTAACATAACAATGTCGGAATCTCGGAGCTTGGGTATTTGTTCCATGTTCATCGTGTCATTGCCGGCAACCAGGGACAGTCTGGTGGTAGTGTCGCTCCCCGGAAAGCAGTAGATGACAGGTTCGAGTCCCACTGGTTCCTTTTTTCCGACATGTTTGTTAATTTACAGATCAGCAGTTGCGATCTTAAGAAATTTAATTTGTAGAGGGAGACAAACTGAAGAAACTTACACCTGAACCTTCACCCCTCTGAATAATATCCTTCTTTCATCATCATATGCTTTGTCCGCCTTGGACTACTTAACATAACAATGTCGGAATCTCGGAGCTTGGGTATTTGTTCCATGTTCATTGTGTCATTGCCGGTAACCAGGGACAGCCTGGTGGTAGTGTCGCTGCCCGGAAAGCAGTAGATGACAGGTTCGAGTCTCACTGGTTCCTGTTTTCCGACATGTTTGTTAATTTACAGATCAGCAGTTGCGATCTTAACAAATTTAATTTGTAGAGGGAGACAAACTGAAGAAACTTACACCTGAACCTTCACCCTTCTGAATAATATCCTTCTTTCATCATCGTATGCTTTGTCCGCCTTGGACTAATTAACATAACAATGTCGGAATCTCGGAGATTGGGTATTTGTTCCATGTTCATCGTGTCATTGCCGGCAACCAGGGACAGCCTGGTGGTAGTGTCGTTGTCCGGAAAGAAGTAGATGACAGGTTCGAGTCCCACTGGTTCCTTTTTTCCGACATGTTTGTTAATTTACAGATCAGCAGTTGCGATCTTAACAAATTTAATGTGTAGAGGGAGACAAACTGAAGAAACTTACACCTGAACCTTCACCCTTCTGAATAATATCCTTCTTTCATCATCATATGCTTTGTCCACCTTGGACTACTTACCATAACAATGTCGGAATCTCGGAGATTGGGTATTTGTTCCATGTTCATCGTGTCATTGCCGACAACCAGGGACAGCCTAATGGTAGTGTCGCTGCCCGGAAAGCAGTAGATGACAGGTTCGAGTCCCACTGGTTCCTTTTTTCCCGACATGTTTGTTAATTTACAGATCAGCAGTTGCCATCTTAACAAATTTAATTTGTAGAGGGAGACAAACTGAAGAAACTTACACCTGAACCTTCATCCCTCTGAATAATATCCTTCTTTCATCATCATCTGCTTTGTCCGCCTTGGACTAATTAACATAACAATGTCGTAATCTCGGAGATTGGGTATTTGTTCCATGTTCATCGTGTCATTGCCGGCAACCATTGACAGCCTGGTGGTAGTGTCGCTGCCCGGCAAGCAGTAGACGACAGGTTCAAGTCCCACTGGTTCCTTTTTTCCGACATGTTTGTTAATTTACAGATCAGGAGTTGCGATCTTAACAAATTTAATTTGTAGAGGGAGACAAACTGAAGAAACTTACACCTGAACCTTCACCACTCTGAATAATATCCTTCTTTCATGATCATATGCTTTGTCCGCCTTGGACTACTTAACATAACAATGTCGGAATCTCGGAGCTTGGGTATTTGTTCCATGTTCATTGTGTCATTGCCGGTAACCAGGGACAGCCTGGTGGTAGTGTCGCTGCCCGGAAAACAGTAGATGACAGGTTCGAGTCCCACTGGTTCCTTTTTTCCGACATGTTTGATAATTTACAGATCAGCAGTTGCGATCTTAACAAATTTAATTTGTAGAGGGAGACAAACTGAAGAAACTTACACCTGAATCTTCACCCTTCTGAATAATATCCTTCTTTCATCATCGTATGTTTTGTCCGCCTTGGACTAATTAACATAACAATGTCGGAATCTCGGAGATTGGGTATTTGTTCCATGTTCATCGTGTCATTGCCGGCAACCAGGGACAGCCTGGTGGTAGTGTCGTTGTCCGGAAAGCAGTAGATGACAGGTTCGAGTCCCACTGGTTCCTTTTTTCCGACATGTTTGTTAATTTACAGATCAGCAGTTGCGATCTTAACAAATTTAATTTGTAGAGGGAGACAAACTGAAGAAACTTACACCTGAACCTTCACCCTTCTGAATAATATCCTTCTTTCATCATCGTATGCTTTGTCCGCCTTGGACTAATTAACATAACAATGTCGGAATCTCGGAGATTGGGTATTTGTTCCATGTTCATCGTGTCATTGCCGGCAACCAGGGACAGCCTGGTGGTAGTGTCGTTGTCCGGAAAGAAGTAGATGACAGGTTCGAGTCCCACTGGTTCCTTTTTTCCGACATGTTTGTTAATTTACAGATCAGCAGTTGCGATCTTAACAAATTTAATTTGTAGAGGGAGACAAACTGAAGAAACTTACACCTGAACCTTCACCCTTCTGAATAATATCCTTCTTTCATCATCATATGCTTTGTCCACCTTGGACTACTTAACATAACAATGTCGGAATCTCGGAGATTGGGTATTTGTTCCATGTTCATCGTGTCATTGCCGGCAACCAGGGACAGCCTGGTGGTAGTGTCGCTGCCCGGAAAGCAGTAGATGACAGGTTCGAGTCCCACTGGTTCCTTTTTTCCGACATGTTTGTTAATTTACAGATCAGCAGTTGCGATCTTAACAAATTTAATTTGTAGAGGGAGACAAACTGAAGAAACTTACACCTGAACCTTCGCCCTCTGAATAATATCCTTCTTTCATCATCATATGCTTTGTCCACCTTTGACTACTTAACATAACAATGTCGGAATCTCGGAGATTGGGTATTTGTTCCATGTTCATCGTGTCATTGCCGACAACCAGGGACAGCCTGGTGGTAGTGTCGCTGCCCGGAAAGCAGTAGATGACAGGTTCGAGTCCCACTGGTTCCTTTTTTCCCGACATGTTTGTTAATTTACAGATCAGCAGTTGCGATCTTAACAAATTTAATTTGTAGAGGGAGACAAACTGAAGAAACTTACACCTGAACCTTCGCCCTCTGAATAATATCCTTCTTTCATCATCATATGCTTTGTCCGCCTTGGACTACTTAACATAACAATGTCGGAATCTCGGAGATTGGGTATTTGTTCCATGTTCATCGTGTCATTGCCGGCAACCAGGGACAGCCTGGTGGTAGTGTCGCTGCCCGGAAAGCAGGAGATGACAGGTTCGAGTCCCACTGGTTCCTTTTTTCCGACATGTTTGTAAATTTACAGATCAGCAGTTGCGATCTTAACAAATTTAATTTGTAGAGGGAGACTAACTGAAGAAACTTACACCTGAACCTTCATCCCTCTGAATAATATCCTTCTTTCATCATCATCTGCTTTGTCCGCCTTGGACTACTTAACATAACAATGTCGTAATCTCGGAGATTGGGTATTTGTTCCATGTTCATCGTGTCATTGCCGGCAACCAGGGACAGCCTGGTGGTAGTGTCGCTGCCCGGCAAGCAGTAGATGACAGGTTCAAGTCCCACTGGTTCCTTTTTTCCGACATGTTTGTTAATTTACAGATCAGCAGTTGCGATCTTAACAAATTTAATTCGTAGAGGGAGACAAACTGAAGAAACTTACACCTGAACCTTCACCCCTCTGAATAATATCCTTCTTTCATCATCATATGCTTTGTCCGCCTTGGACTACTTAACATAACAATGTCGGAATCTCGGAGCTTGGGTATTTGTTCCATGTTCATTGTGTCATTGCCGGTAACCAGGGACAGCCTGGTGGTAGTGTCGCTGCCCGGAAAGCAGTAGATAACAGGTTCGAGTCCCACTGGTTCCTTTTTTCCGACATGTTTGTTAATTTACAGATCAGCAGTTGCGATCTTAACAAATTTAATTTGTAGAGGGAGACAATCTGAAGAAACTTACACCTGAACCTTCATCCCTCTGAATAATATCCTTCTTTCATCATCCTATGCTTTGTCCGCCTTGGACTACTTAACATAACAATGTCGGAATCTCGGAGCTTGGGTATTTGTTCCATGTTCATCGTGTCATTGCCGGCAACCAGGGACAGTCTGGTGGTAGTGTCGCTCCCCGGAAAGCAGTAGATGACAGGTTCGAGTCCCACTGGTTCCTTTTTTCCGACATGTTTGTTAATTTACAGATCAGCAGTTGCGATCTTAAGAAATTTAATTTGTAGAGGGAGACAAACTGAAGAAACTTACACCTGAACCTTCACCCCTCTGAATAATATCCTTCTTTCATCATCATATGCTTTGTCCGCCTTGGACTACTTAACATAACAATGTCGGAATCTCGGAGCTTGGGTATTTGTTCCATGTTCATTGTGTCATTGCCGGTAACCAGGGACAGCCTGGTGGTAGTGTCGCTGCCCGGAAAGCAGTAGATGACAGGTTCGAGTCTCACTGGTTCCTGTTTTCCGACATGTTTGTTAATTTACAGATCAGCAGTTGCGATCTTAACAAATTTAATTTGTAGAGGGAGACAAACTGAAGAAACTTACACCTGAACCTTCACCCTTCTAAATAATATCCTTCTTTCATCATCATATGCTCTTTCCGCCTTGGACTACTTAACATAATAATAATAATAATAATAATTGATATGGTATATATAGCGCCAAATCCACTCTGCAGAGTGCTCTAGGCGCGGAAGGAAGAGAAAGTGAAGGAGATAAAGGACATACAAATATCAAGTACATGTAATGAGTAGTCAAATTGAGGCTTTAAACAAGTGAGTTTTTAGACTGCTTTTAAAGGAGTCTGATGAAGAACAATTTTTTACGGCTGAAGGTAAGTTATTCCATAAGATGGGAGCAGCATGGCCAAAGGCACGTGTGCCCCATATTGTAGTGAATCTTGGAATTATCAGAGAACCGGAGTTGGATGAGCGTAAAGATCTAGCAGGGATGTAATTATGGAGTAAGTCAATGTTATACTGAGGAGCAGTGCCCTGAATGCAATGAAAAGTCAAAAGTCAAATCTTGAAAATAATGCGATCTTTGACTGGTAACCAATGAAGTGATCTCAAAATAGGGGTGATGTGAGTGTGCTTCTTGGATAGTGTGATGATGCGTGCTGCCGCATTTTGAAGCCTCTGTAGCATTGAGAGCTGAGTTTGTGGTAAGTTAAATAAGACAGAGTTTCCAAAATCGAGCCTAGAGGATATCAAGGCATGGACTATTTTTTCGGTAGAAGAGCGGTTCAAATATTTTCTAATGAAGCCGATAATGCGAAGTTGGTATCTTACAGATCTACAAATGCTAGAAACTTGATGAGACATAGTCATATTACAATCTAGCATTACACCCAGGTTGCGACAGGTTTGGGACACACTAATTGACATGCCGGAAAAGGAGATAAAATTAATGTCAAGTTTACCTAATTGTGTCTTCGAACCAAACATTAAAAACTCAGATTTATCCGTATTCAATTTCAAAGAATGTGAGTTCAGCCATGAATAAACATCGTTCATTGCATTCTCAAGCTGACTCAAAGCATGTAAGGCATCGGCCTGGTTAGGTTTGAAAGACAAATACAATTGAATGTCATCAGCGTATATGTGATAATTAATTTTGTGCTGGCGCAGTAAGTGTCCCAGGCTAATAAGATAGATGGAAAACAAGGTGGGCCCGCCCACAGAGCCCTGTGGAACACCGCATTTGAGAGGCATAGCATTTGATTTACAGCTTTCAGAATTTCGGAATCTCGGAAATCTCGGAATCTCGGAATCTCGGAAATTGGGTATTTGTTCCATGTTCATCGTGTCATTGCCGGCAACCAGAGACAGCCTGGTGGTAGTGTCGCTGCCCGGAAAGCAGTAGATGGCAGGTTCGAGTCCCACTGGTTCCTTTTTTCCGACATGTTTGTTAATTTACAGATCAGCAATTGCGATCTTAACAAATTTAATTTGTAGAGGGAGACAAACTGAAGAAACTTACACCTGAACCTTCACCCCTCTGAATAATATCCTTCTTTCATCATCATATGCTTTGTCCGCCTTGGACTACTTAACATAACAATGTCGGAATCTCGGAGCTTGGGTATTTGTTCCATGTTCATTGTGTCATTGCCGGTAACCAGGGACAGCCTGGTGGTAGTGTCGTTGTCCGGAAAGCAGTAGATGACAGGTTCGAGTCCCACTGGTTCCTTTTTTCCGACATGTTTGTTAATTTACAGATCAGCAGTTGCGATCTTAACAAATTTAATTTGTAGAGGGAGACAAACTGAAGAAACTTACACCTGAACCTTCACCCTTCTGAATAATATCCTTCTTTCATCATCGTATGCTTTGTCCGCCTTGGACTAATTAACATAACAATGTCGGAATCTCGGAGATTGGGTATTTGTTCCATGTTCATCGTGTCATTGCCGGCAACCAGGGACAGCCTGGTGGTAGTGTCGTTGTCCGGAAAGAAGTAGATGACAGGTTCGAGTCCCACTGGTTCCTTTTTTCCGACATGTTTGTTAATTTACAGATCAGCAGTTGCGATCTTAACAAATTTAATTTGTAGAGGGAGACAAACTGAAGAAACTTACACCTGAACCTTCACCCTTCTGAATAATATCCTTCTTTCATCATCATATGCTTTGTCCACCTTGGACTACTTAACATAACAATGTCGGAATCTCGGAGATTGGGTATTTGTTCCATGTTCATCGTGTCATTGCCGGCAACCAGGGACAGCCTGGTGGTAGTGTCGCTGCCCGGAAAGCAGTAGATGACAGGTTCGAGTCCCACTGGTTCCTTTTTTCCGACATGTTTGTTAATTTACAGATCAGCAGTTGCGATCTTAACAAATTTAATTTGTAGAGGGAGACAAACTGAAGAAACTTACACCTGAACCTTCGCCCTCTGAATAATATCCTTCTTTCATCATCATATGCTTTGTCCACCTTTGACTACTTAACATAACAATGTCGGAATCTCGGAGATTGGGTATTTGTTCCATGTTCATCGTGTCATTGCCGACAACCAGGGACAGCCTGGTGGTAGTGTCGCTGCCCGGAAAGCAGTAGATGACAGGTTCGAGTCCCACTGGTTCCTTTTTTCCCGACATGTTTGTTAATTTACAGATCAGCAGTTGCGATCTTAACAAATTTAATTTGTAGAGGGAGACAAACTGAAGAAACTTACACCTGAACCTTCGCCCTCTGAATAATATCCTTCTTTCATCATCATATGCTTTGTCCGCCTTGGACTACTTAACATAACAATGTCGGAATCTCGGAGATTGGGTATTTGTTCCATGTTCATCGTGTCATTGCCGGCAACCAGGGACAGCCTGGTGGTAGTGTCGCTGCCCGGAAAGCAGGAGATGACAGGTTCGAGTCCCACTGGTTCCTTTTTTCCGACATGTTTGTTAATTTACAGATCAGCAGTTGCGATCTTAACAAATTTAATTTGTAGAGGGAGACTAACTGAAGAAACTTACACCTGAACCTTCATCCCTCTGAATAATATCCTTCTTTCATCATCATCTGCTTTGTCCGCCTTGGACTACTTAACATAACAATGTCGTAATCTCGGAGATTGGGTATTTGTTCCTTGTTCATCGTGTCATTGCCGGCAACCAGGGACAGCCTGGTGGTAGTGTCGCTGCCCGGCAAGCAGTAGATGACAGGTTCAAGTCCCACTGGTTCCTTTTTTCCGACATGTTTGTTAATTTACAGATCAGCAGTTGCGATCTTAACAAATTTAATTCGTAGAGGGAGACAAACTGAAGAAACTTACACCTGAACCTTCACCCCTCTGAATAATATCCTTCTTTCATCATCATATGCTTTGTCCGCCTTGGACTACTTAACATAACAATGTCGGAATCTCGGAGCTTGGGTATTTGTTCCATGTTCATTGTGTCATTGCCGGTAACCAGGGACAGCCTGGTGGTAGTGTCGCTGCCCGGAAAGCAGTAGATAACAGGTTCGAGTCCCACTGGTTCCTTTTTTCCGACATGTTTGTTAATTTACAGATCAGCAGTTGCGATCTTAACAAATTTAATTTGTAGAGGGAGACAATCTGAAGAAACTTACACCTGAACCTTCATCCCTCTGAATAATATCCTTCTTTCATCATCCTATGCTTTGTCCGCCTTGGACTACTTAACATAACAATGTCGGAATCTCGGAGCTTGGGTATTTGTTCCATGTTCATCGTGTCATTGCCGGCAACCAGGGACAGTCTGGTGGTAGTGTCGCTCCCCGGAAAGCAGTAGATGACAGGTTCGAGTCCCACTGGTTCCTTTTTTCCGACATGTTTGTTAATTTACAGATCAGCAGTTGCGATCTTAAGAAATTTAATTTGTAGAGGGAGACAAACTGAAGAAACTTACACCTGAACCTTCACCCCTCTGAATAATATCCTTCTTTCATCATCATATGCTTTGTCCGCCTTGGACTACTTAACATAACAATGTCGGAATCTCGGAGCTTGGGTATTTGTTCCATGTTCATTGTGTCATTGCCGGTAACCAGGGACAGCCTGGTGGTAGTGTCGCTGCCCGGAAAGCAGTAGATGACAGGTTCGAGTCTCACTGGTTCCTGTTTTCCGACATGTTTGTTAATTTACAGATCAGCAGTTGCGATCTTAACAAATTTAATTTGTAGAGGGAGACAAACTGAAGAAACTTACACCTGAACCTTCACCCTTCTAAATAATATCCTTCTTTCATCATCATATGCTCTTTCCGCCTTGGACTACTTAACATAATAATAATAATAATAATAATTGATATGGTATATATAGCGCCAAATCCACTCTGCAGAGTGCTCTAGGCGCGGAAGGAAGAGAAAGTGAAGGAGATAAAGGAGATACAAATATCAAGTACATGTAATGAGTAGTCAAATTGAGGCTTTAAACAAGTGAGTTTTTAGACTGCTTTTAAAGGAGTCTGATGAAGAACAATTTTTTACGGCTGAAGGTAAGTTATTCCATAAGATGGGAGCAGCATGGCCAAAGGCACGTGTGCCCCATATTGTAGTGAATCTTGGAATTATCAGAGAACCGGAGTTGGATGAGCGTAAAGATCTAGCAGGGATGTAATTATGGAGTAAGTCAATGTTATACTGAGGAGCAGTGCCCTGAATGCAATGAAAAGTCAAAAGTCAAATCTTGAAAATAATGCGATCTTTGACTGGTAACCAATGAAGTGATCTCAAAATAGGGGTGATGTGAGTGTGCTTCTTGGATAGTGTGATGATGCGTGCTGCCGCATTTTGAAGCCTCTGTAGCATTGAGAGCTGAGTTTGTGGTAAGTTAAATAAGACAGAGTTTCCAAAATCGAGCCTAGAGGATATCAAGGCATGGACTATTTTTTCGGTAGAAGAGCGGTTCAAATATTTTCTAATGAAGCCGATAATGCGAAGTTGGTATCTTACAGATCTACAAATGCTAGAAACTTGATGAGACATAGTCATATTACAATCTAGCATTACACCCAGGTTGCGACAGGTTTGGGACACACTAATTGACATGCCGGAAAAGGAGATAAAATTAATGTCAAGTTTACCTAATTGTGTCTTCGAACCAAACATTAAAAACTCAGATTTATCCGTATTCAATTTCAAAGAATGTGAGTTCAGCCATGAATAAACATCGTTCATTGCATTCTCAAGCTGACTCAAAGCATGTAAGGCATCGGCCTGGTTAGGTTTGAAAGACAAATACAATTGAATGTCATCAGCGTATATGTGATAATTAATTTTGTGCTGGCGCAGTAAGTGTCCCAGGCTAATAAGATAGATGGAAAACAAGGTGGGCCCGCCCACAGAGCCCTGTGGAACACCGCATTTGAGAGGCATAGCATTTGATTTACAGCTTTCAGAATTTCGGAATCTCGGAAATCTCGGAATCTCGGAATCTCGGAAATTGGGTATTTGTTCCATGTTCATCGTGTCATTGCCGGCAACCAGAGACAGCCTGGTGGTAGTGTCGCTGCCCGGAAAGCAGTAGATGGCAGGTTCGAGTCCCACTGGTTCCTTTTTTCCGACATGTTTGTTAATTTACAGATCAGCAATTGCGATCTTAACAAATTTAATTTGTAGAGGGAGACAAACTGAAGAAACTTACACCTGAACCTTCACCCCTCTGAATAATATCCTTCTTTCATCATCATATGCTTTGTCCGCCTTGGACTACTTAACATAACAATGTCGGAATCTCGGAGCTTGGGTATTTGTTCCATGTTCATTGTGTCATTGCCGGTAACCAGGGACAGCCTGGTGGTAGTGTCGCTGCCCGGAAAGCAGTAGATGACAGGTTCGAGTCCCACTGGTTCCTTTTTTCCGACATGTTTGATAATTTACAGATCAGCAGTTGCGATCTTAACAAATTTAATTTGTAGAGGGAGACAAACTGAAGAAACTTACACCTGAATCTTCACCCTTCTGAATAATATCCTTCTTTCATCATCGTATGCTTTGTCCGCCTTGGACTACTTAACATAACAATGTCGGAATCTCGGAGATTGGGTATTTGTTCCATGTTCATCGTGTCATTGCCGGCAACCAGGGACAGCCTGGTGGTAGTGTCGCTGTCCGGAAAGCAGTAGATGACAGGTTCGAGTCCCACTGGTTCCTTTTTTCCGACATGTTTGTTAATTTACAGATCAGCAGTTGCGATCTTAACAAATTTAATTTGTAGAGGGAGACAAACTGAAGAAACTTACACCTGAACCTTCGCCCTCTGAATAATATCCTTCTTTCATCATCATATGCTTTGTCCACCTTGGACTACTTAACATAACAATGTCGGAATCTCGGAGATTGGGTATTTGTTCCATGTTCATCGTGTCATTGCCGACAACCAGGGACAGCCTGGTGGTAGTGTCGCTGCCCGGAAAGCAGTAGATGACAGGTTCGAGTCCCACTGGTTCCTTTTTTCCCGACATGTTTGTTAATTTACAGATCAGCAGTTGCCATCTTAACAAATTTAATTTGTAGAGGGAGACAAACTGAAGAAACTTACACCTGAACCTTCATCCCTCTGAATAATATCCTTCTTTCATCATCATCTGCTTTGTCCGCCTTGGACTAATTAACATAACAATGTCGTAATCTCGGAGATTGGGTATTTGTTCCATGTTCATCGTGTCATTGCCGGCAACCAGGGACAGCCTGGTGGTAGTGTCGCTGCCCGGCAAGCAGTAGACGACAGGTTCAAGTCCCACTGGTTCCTTTTTTCCGACATGTTTGTTAATTTACAGATCAGGAGTTGCGATTTTAACAAATTTAATTTGTAGAGGGAGACAAACTGAAGAAACTTACACCTGAACCTTCACCACTCTGAATAATATCCTTCTTTCATGATCATATGCTTTGTCCGCCTTGGACTACTTAACATAACAATGTCGGAATCTCGGAGCTTGGGTATTTGTTCCATGTTCATTGTGTCATTGCCGGTAACCAGGGACAGCCTGGTGGTAGTGTCGCTGCCCGGAAAACAGTAGATGACAGGTTCGAGTCCCACTGGTTCCTTTTTTCCGACATGTTTGATAATTTACAGATCAGCAGTTGCGATCTTAACAAATTTAATTTGTAGAGGGAGACAAACTGAAGAAACTTACACCTGAATCTTCACCCTTCTGAATAATATCCTTCTTTCATCATCGTATGTTTTGTCCGCCTTGGACTAATTAACATAACAATGTCGAAATCTCGGAGATTGGGTATTTGTTCCATGTTCATCCTGTCATTGCCGGCAACCAGGGACAGCCTGGTGGTAGTGTCGTTGTCCGGAAAGCAGTAGATGACAGGTTCGAGTCCCACTGGTTCCTTTTTTCCGACATGTTTGATAATTTACAGATCAGCAGTTGCGATCTTAACAAATTTAATTTGTAGAGGGAGACAAACTGAGGAAACTTACACCTGAACCTTCGCCCTCTGAATAATATCCTTCTTTCATCATCCTATGCTTTGTCCGCCTTGGACTACTTAACATAACAATGTCGGAATCTCGGAGATTGGGTATTTGTTCCATGTTCATCGTGTCATTGCCGGCAACCAGGGACAGCCTGGTGGTAGTGTCGTTGTCCGGAAAGCAGTAGATGACAGGTTCGAGTCCCACTGGTTCCTTTTTTCCGACATGTTTGTAAATTTACAGATCAGCAGTTGCGATCTTAACAAATTTAATTTGTAGAGGGAGACAAACTGAAGAAACTTACACCTGAACCTTCACCCTTCTGAATAATATCCTTCTTTCATCATCGTATGCTTTGTCCGCCTTGGACTAATTAACATAACAATGTCGGAATCTCGGAGATTGGGTATTTGTTCCATGTTCATCGTGTCATTGCCGGCAACCAGGGACAGCCTGGTGGTAGTGTCGTTGTCCGGAAAGCAGTAGATGACAGGTTCGAGTCCCACTGGTTCCTTTTTTCCGACATGTTTGTTAATTTACAGATCAGCAGTTGCGATCTTAACAAATTTAATTTGTAGAGGGAGACAAACTGAAGAAACTTACACCTGAACCTTCACCCTTCTGAATAATATCCTTCTTTCATCATCATATGCTTTGTCCACCTTGGACTACTTAACATAACAATGTCGGAATCTCGGAGATTGGGTATTTGTTCCATGTTCATCGTGTCATTGCCGGCAACCAGGGACAGCCTGGTGGTAGTGTCGCTGCCCGGAAAGCAGTAGATGACAGGTTCGAGTCCCACTGGTTCCTTTTTTCCGACATGTTTGTTAATTTACAGATCAGCAGTTGCGATCTTAACAAATTTAATTTGTAGAGGGAGACAAACTGAAGAAACTTACACCTGAACCTTCGCCCTCTGAATAATATCCTTCTTTCATCATCATATGCTTTGTCCACCTTGGACTACTTAACATAACAATGTCGGAATCTCGGAGATTGGGTATTTGTTCCATGTTCATCGTGTCATTGCCGACAACCAGGGACAGCCTGGTGGTAGTGTCGCTGCCCGGAAAGCAGTAGATGACAGGTTCGAGTCCCACTGGTTCCTTTTTTCCCGACATGTTTGTTAATTTACAGATCAGCAGTTGCGATCTTAACAAATTTAATTTGTAGAGGGAGACAAGCTGAAGAAACTTACACCTGAACCTTCGCCCTCTGAATAATATCCTTCTTTCATCATCATATGCTTTGTCCGCCTTGGACTACTTAACATAACAATGTCGGAATCTCGGAGATTGGGTATTTGTTCCATGTTCATCGTGTCATTGCCGGCAACCAGGGACAGCCTGGTGGTAGTGTCGCTGCCCGGAAAGCAGGAGATGACAGGTTCGAGTCCCACTGGTTAATTTTTTCCGACATGTTTGTTAATTTACAGATCAGCAGTTGCGATCTTAACAAATTTAATTTGTAGAGGGAGACTAACTGAAGAAACTTACACCTGAACCTTCACCCTTGCGAATAATATCCTTCTTTCATCATCATCTGCTTTGTCCGCCTTGGACTACTTAACATAACAATGTCGTAATCTCGGAGATTGGGTATTTGTTCCATGTTCATCGTGTCATTGCCGGCAACCAGGGACAGCCTGGTGGTAGTGTCGCTGCCCGGCAAGCAGTAGATGACAGGTTCAAGTCCCACTGGTTCCTTTTTTCCGACATGTTTGTTAATTTACAGATCAGCAGTTGCGATCTTAACAAATTTAATTTGTAGAGGGAGACAAACTGAAGAAACTTACACCTGAACCTTCACCCCTCTGAATAATATCCTTCTTTCATCATCATATGCTTTGTCCGCCTTGGACTACTTAACATAACAATGTCGGAATCTCGGAGCTTGGGTATTTGTTCCATGTTCATTGTGTCATTGCCGGTAACCAGGGACAGCCTGGTGGTAGTGTCGCTGCCCGGAAAGCAGTAGATAACAGGTTCGAGTCCCACTGGTTCCTTTTTTCCGACATGTTTGTTAATTTACAGATCAGCAGTTGCGATCTTAACAAATTTAATTTGTAGAGGGAGACAATCTGAAGAAACTTACACCTGAACCTTCATCCCTCTGAATAATATCCTTCTTTCATCATCCTATGCTTTGTCCGCCTTGGACTACTTAACATAACAATGTCGGAATCTCGGAGCTTGGGTATTTGTTCCATGTTCATTGTGTCATTGCCGGTAACCAGGGACAGCCTGGTGGTAGTGTCGCTGCCCGGAAAGCAGTAGATGACAGGTTCGAGTCCCACTGGTTCCTTTTTTCCGACATGTTTGATAATTTACAGATCAGCAGTTGCGATCTTAACAAATTTAATTTGTAGAGGGAGACAAACTGAAGAAACTTACACCTGAATCTTCACCCTTCTGAATAATATCCTTCTTTCATCATCGTATGCTTTGTCCGCCTTGGACTACTTAACATAACAATGTCGGAATCTCGGAGATTGGGTATTTGTTCCATGTTCATCGTGTCATTGCCGGCAACCAGGGACAGCCTGGTGGTAGTGTCGCTGTCCGGAAAGCAGTAGATGACAGGTTCGAGTCCCACTGGTTCCTTTTTTCCGACATGTTTGTTAATTTACAGATCAGCAGTTGCGATCTTAACAAATTTAATTTGTAGAGGGAGACAAACTGAAGAAACTTACACCTGAACCTTCGCCCTCTGAATAATATCCTTCTTTCATCATCATATGCTTTGTCCACCTTGGACTACTTAACATAACAATGTCGGAATCTCGGAGATTGGGTATTTGTTCCATGTTCATCGTGTCATTGCCGACAACCAGGGACAGCCTGGTGGTAGTGTCGCTGCCCGGAAAGCAGTAGATGACAGGTTCGAGTCCCACTGGTTCCTTTTTTCCCGACATGTTTGTTAATTTACAGATCAGCAGTTGCCATCTTAACAAATTTAATTTGTAGAGGGAGACAAACTGAAGAAACTTACACCTGAACCTTCATCCCTCTGAATAATATCCTTCTTTCATCATCATCTGCTTTGTCCGCCTTGGACTAATTAACATAACAATGTCGTAATCTCGGAGATTGGGTATTTGTTCCATGTTCATCGTGTCATTGCCGGCAACCAGGGACAGCCTGGTGGTAGTGTCGCTGCCCGGCAAGCAGTAGACGACAGGTTCAAGTCCCACTGGTTCCTTTTTTCCGACATGTTTGTTAATTTACAGATCAGGAGTTGCGATCTTAACAAATTTAATTTGTAGAGGGAGACAAACTGAAGAAACTTACACCTGAACCTTCACCACTCTGAATAATATCCTTCTTTCATGATCATATGCTTTGTCCGCCTTGGACTACTTAACATAACAATGTCGGAATCTCGGAGCTTGGGTATTTGTTCCATGTTCATTGTGTCATTGCCGGTAACCAGGGACAGCCTGGTGGTAGTGTCGCTGCCCGGAAAACAGTAGATGACAGGTTCGAGTCCCACTGGTTCCTTTTTTCCGACATGTTTGATAATTTACAGATCAGCAGTTGCGATCTTAACAAATTTAATTTGTAGAGGGAGACAAACTGAAGAAACTTACACCTGAATCTTCACCCTTCTGAATAATATCCTTCTTTCATCATCGTATGTTTTGTCCGCCTTGGACTAATTAACATAACAATGTCGAAATCTCGGAGATTGGGTATTTGTTCCATGTTCATCCTGTCATTGCCGGCAACCAGGGACAGCCTGGTGGTAGTGTCGTTGTCCGGAAAGCAGTAGATGACAGGTTCGAGTCCCACTGGTTCCTTTTTTCCGACATGTTTGATAATTTACAGATCAGCAGTTGCGATCTTAACAAATTTAATTTGTAGAGGGAGACAAACTGAGGAAACTTACACCTGAACCTTCGCCCTCTGAATAATATCCTTCTTTCATCATCCTATGCTTTGTCCGCCTTGGACTACTTAACATAACAATGTCGGAATCTCGGAGATTGGGTATTTGTTCCATGTTCATCGTGTCATTGCCGGCAACCAGGGACAGCCTGGTGGTAGTGTCGTTGTCCGGAAAGCAGTAGATGACAGGTTCGAGTCCCACTGGTTCCTTTTTTCCGACATGTTTGTAAATTTACAGATCAGCAGTTGCGATCTTAACAAATTTAATTTGTAGAGGGAGACAAACTGAAGAAACTTACACCTGAACCTTCACCCTTCTGAATAATATCCTTCTTTCATCATCGTATGCTTTGTCCGCCTTGGACTAATTAACATAACAATGTCGGAATCTCGGAGATTGGGTATTTGTTCCATGTTCATCGTGTCATTGCCGGCAACCAGGGACAGCCTGGTGGTAGTGTCGTTGTCCGGAAAGCAGTAGATGACAGGTTCGAGTCCCACTGGTTCCTTTTTTCCGACATGTTTGTTAATTTACAGATCAGCAGTTGCGATCTTAACAAATTTAATTTGTAGAGGGAGACAAACTGAAGAAACTTACACCTGAACCTTCACCCTTCTGAATAATATCCTTCTTTCATCATCATATGCTTTGTCCACCTTGGACTACTTAACATAACAATGTCGGAATCTCGGAGATTGGGTATTTGTTCCATGTTCATCGTGTCATTGCCGGCAACCAGGGACAGCCTGGTGGTAGTGTCGCTGCCCGGAAAGCAGTAGATGACAGGTTCGAGTCCCACTGGTTCCTTTTTTCCGACATGTTTGTTAATTTACAGATCAGCAGTTGCGATCTTAACAAATTTAATTTGTAGAGGGAGACAAACTGAAGAAACTTACACCTGAACCTTCGCCCTCTGAATAATATCCTTCTTTCATCATCATATGCTTTGTCCACCTTGGACTACTTAACATAACAATGTCGGAATCTCGGAGATTGGGTATTTGTTCCATGTTCATCGTGTCATTGCCGACAACCAGGGACAGCCTGGTGGTAGTGTCGCTGCCCGGAAAGCAGTAGATGACAGGTTCGAGTCCCACTGGTTCCTTTTTTCCCGACATGTTTGTTAATTTACAGATCAGCAGTTGCGATCTTAACAAATTTAATTTGTAGAGGGAGACAAGCTGAAGAAACTTACACCTGAACCTTCGCCCTCTGAATAATATCCTTCTTTCATCATCATATGCTTTGTCCGCCTTGGACTACTTAACATAACAATGTCGGAATCTCGGAGATTGGGTATTTGTTCCATGTTCATCGTGTCATTGCCGGCAACCAGGGACAGCCTGGTGGTAGTGTCGCTGCCCGGAAAGCAGGAGATGACAGGTTCGAGTCCCACTGGTTCCTTTTTTCCGACATGTTTGTTAATTTACAGATCAGCAGTTGCGATCTTAACAAATTTAATTTGTAGAGGGAGACTAACTGAAGAAACTTACACCTGAACCTTCACCCTTCTGAATAATATCCTTCTTTCATCATCATCTGCTTTGTCCGCCTTGGACTACTTAACATAACAATGTCGTAATCTCGGAGATTGGGTATTTGTTCCATGTTCATCGTGTCATTGCCGGCAACCAGGGACAGCCTGGTGGTAGTGTCGCTGCCCGGCAAGCAGTAGATGACAGGTTCAAGTCCCACTGGTTCCTTTTTTCCGACATGTTTGTTAATTTACAGATCAGCAGTTGCGATCTTAACAAATTTAATTTGTAGAGGGAGACAAACTGAAGAAACTTACACCTGAACCTTCACCCCTCTGAATAATATCCTTCTTTCATCATCATATGCTTTGTCCGCCTTGGACTACTTAACATAACAATGTCGGAATCTCGGAGCTTGGGTATTTGTTCCATGTTCATTGTGTCATTGCCGGTAACCAGGGACAGCCTGGTGGTAGTGTCGCTGCCCGGAAAGCAGTAGATAACAGGTTCGAGTCCCACTGGTTCCTTTTTTCTGACATGTTTGTTAATTTACAGATCAGCAGTTGCGATCTTAACAAATTTAATTTGTAGAGGGAGACAATCTGAAGAAACTTACACCTGAACCTTCATCCCTCTGAATAATATCCTTCTTTCATCATCCTATGCTTTGTCCGCCTTGGACTACTTAACATAACAATGTCGGAATCTTGGAGCTTGGGTATTTGTTCCATGTTCATCGTGTAATTGCCGGCAACCAGGGACAGTCTGGTGGTAGTGTCGCTCCCCGGAAAGCAGTAGATGACAGGTTCGAGTCCCACTGGTTCCTTTTTTCCGACATGTTTGTTAATTTACAGATCACCAGTTGCGATCTTAAGAAATTTAATTTGTAGAGGGAGACAAACTGAAGAAACTTACACCTGAACCTTCACCCCTCTGAATAATATCCTTCTTTCATCATCATATGCTTTGTCCGCCTTGGACTACTTAACATAACAATGTCGGAATCTCGGAGCTTGGGTATTTGTTCCATGTTCATTGTGTCATTGCCGGTAACCAGGGACAGCCTGGTGGTAGTGTCGCTGCCCGGAAAGCAGTAGATGACAGGTTCGAGTCTCACTGGTTCCTGTTTTCCGACATGTTTGTTAATTTACAGATCAGCAGTTGCGATCTTAACAAATTTAATTTGTAGAGGGAGACAAACTGAAGAAACTTACACCTGAACCTTCACCCTTCTAAATAATATCCTTCTTTCATCATCATATGTGACCGTGCACCTCAAAACGAACATAAAGTCGCACACACTGATTTAGCGTTAGGACTGAAAATAAGTGAAATGGGTCAACCTAGCCGAACTTGACTTTTTCATATTTTCTGAAAGAGCGGGTCTTCTTTTACATTATGCTTAAAGTTGGTATCATAAAACGGGCGGGAAAATGTGTTTTTTAGCAGTTTATCTCGAACATTTTTGGTATAATTGTGTGATTAGGTGTGTCTTTAGAATCCCTTTTTCATTTCTGAAAAACCTTGTCACACTCTTCACTTTCAACCCTAATAACTTTTGAAAGGATAGTGCTACTGCTTTGAAAGTTGACATTAATTATGGACGGAATGTGTTAATGAGGCATGCCTAATTTCAGTTTAATCTGATAATCCCTTCATTGTTGTTACTCTGTTGGTTTACTTCCTGTTTTTTTGTCCCATTCATCGCACAGCCAGCACGGTTTGGTAAAGATTAAGCGCTTGAATAGACACTGTACTTCAGAGCCTCTTTTCTCAGTTCACACTTTTCCTGAGTTTGTGCTTTCTTTCCAATATTTAGATAGGTTAGGAGAGTCCATTTGATTTGAGTTATACATCATTTTAAAGCTTAAAGTCTGCTCTTTCAAAATATGGCCTTAACTTAAAATTCATGTCTGGCGACTTTTTGTTTGTTTTGAGGTGCAGAGTCACATATGCTCTTTCCGCCTTGGACTACTTAACATAATAATAATAATAATAATAATTGATATGGTATATATAGCGCCAAATCCACTCTGCAGAGTGCTCTAGGCGCGGAAGGAAGAGAAAGTGAAGGAGATAAAGGACATACAAATATCAAGTACATGTAATGAGTAGTCAAATTGAGGCTTTAAACAAGTGAGTTTTTAGACTGCTTTTAAAGGAGTCTGATGAAGAACATTTTTTTACGGCTGAAGGTAAGTTATTCCATAAGATGGGAGCAGCATGGCCAAAGGCACGTGTGCCCCATATTGTAGTGAATCTTGGAATTATCAGAGAACCGGAGTTGGATGAGCGTAAAGATCTAGCAGGGATGTAATTATGGAGTAAGTCAATGTTATACTGAGGAGCAGTGCCCTGAATGCAATGAAAAGTCAAAAGTCAAATCTTGAAAATAATGCGATCTTTGACTGGTAACCAATGAAGTGATCTCAAAATAGGGGTGATGTGAGTGTGCTTCTTGGATAGTGTGATGATGCGTGCTGCCGCATTTTGAAGCCTCTGTAGCATTGAGAGCTGAGTTTGTGGTAAGTTAGATAAGACAGAGTTTCCAAAATCGAGCCTAGAGGATATCAAGGCATGGACTATTTTTTCGGTAGAAGAGCGGTTCAAATATTTTCTAATGAAGCCGATAATGCGAAGTTGGTATCTTACAGATCTACAAATGCTAGAAACTTGATGAGACATAGTCATATTACAATCTAGCATTACACCCAGGTTGCGACAGGTTTGGGACACACTAATTGACATGCCGGAAAAGGAGATAAAATTAATGTCAAGTTTACCTAATTGTGTCTTCGAACCAAACATTAAAAACTCAGATTTATCCGTATTCAATTTCAAAGAATGTGAGTTCAGCCATGAATAAACATCGTTCATTGCACTCTCAAGCTGACTCAAAGCATGTAAGGCATCGGCCTGGTTAGGTTTGAAAGACAAATACAATTGAATGTCATCAGCGTATATGTGATAATTAATTTTGTGCTGGCGCAGTAAGTGTCCCAGGCTAATAAGATAGATGGAAAACAAGGTGGGCCCGCCCACAGAGCCCTGTGGAACACCGCATTTGAGAGGCATAGCATTTGATTTACAGCTTTCAGAATTTCGGAATCTCGGAAATCTCGGAATCTCGGAATCTCGGAAATTGGGTATTTGTTCCATGTTCATCGTGTCATTGCCGGCAACCAGAGACAGCCTGGTGGTAGTGTCGCTGCCCGGAAAGCAGTAGATGGCAGGTTCGAGTCCCACTGGTTCCTTTTTTCCGACATGTTTGTTAATTTACAGATCAGCAATTGCGATCTTAACAAATTTAATTTGTAGAGGGAGACAAACTGAAGAAACTTACACCTGAACCTTCACCCCTCTGAATAATATCCTTCTTTCATCATCATATGCTTTGTCCGCCTTGGACTACTTAACATAACAATGTCGGAATCTCGGAGCTTGGGTATTTGTTCCATGTTCATTGTGTCATTGCCGGTAACCAGGGACAGCCTGGTGGTAGTGTCGCTGCCCGGAAAGCAGTAGATGACAGGTTCGAGTCCCACTGGTTCCTTTTTTCCGACATGTTTGATAATTTACAGATCAGCAGTTGCGATCTTAACAAATTTAATTTGTAGAGGGAGACAAACTGAAGAAACTTACACCTGAATCTTCACCCTTCTGAATAATATCCTTCTTTCATCATCGTATGCTTTGTCCGCCTTGGACTACTTAACATAACAATGTCGGAATCTCGGAGATTGGGTATTTGTTCCATGTTCATCGTGTCATTGCCGGCAACCAGGGACAGCCTGGTGGTAGTGTCGCTGTCCGGAAAGCAGTAGATGACAGGTTCGAGTCCCACTGGTTCCTTTTTTCCGACATGTTTGTTAATTTACAGATCAGCAGTTGCGATCTTAACAAATTTAATTTGTAGAGGGAGACAAACTGAAGAAACTTACACCTGAACCTTCGCCCTCTGAATAATATCCTTCTTTCATCATCATATGCTTTGTCCACCTTGGACTACTTAACATAACAATGTCGGAATCTCGGAGATTGGGTATTTGTTCCATGTTCATCGTGTCATTGCCGACAACCAGGGACAGCCTGGTGGTAGTGTCGCTGCCCGGAAAGCAGTAGATGACAGGTTCGAGTCCCACTGGTTCCTTTTTTCCCGACATGTTTGTTAATTTACAGATCAGCAGTTGCCATCTTAACAAATTTAATTTGTAGAGGGAGACAAACTGAAGAAACTTACACCTGAACCTTCATCCCTCTGAATAATATCCTTCTTTCATCATCATCTGCTTTGTCCGCCTTGGACTAATTAACATAACAATGTCGTAATCTCGGAGATTGGGTATTTGTTCCATGTTCATCGTGTCATTGCCGGCAACCAGGGACAGCCTGGTGGTAGTGTCGCTGCCCGGCAAGCAGTAGACGACAGGTTCAAGTCCCACTGGTTCCTTTTTTCCGACATGTTTGTTAATTTACAGATGAGCAGTTGCGATCTTAACAAATTTAATTTGTAGAGGGAGACAAACTGAAGAAACTTACACCTGAACCTTCACCACTCTGAATAATATCCTTCTTTCATGATCATATGCTTTCTCCGCCTTGGACTACTTAACATAACAATGTCGGAATCTCGGAGCTTGGGTATTTGTTCCATGTTCATTGTGTCATTGCCGGTAACCAGGGACAGCCTGGTGGTAGTGTCGCTGCCCGGAAAACAGTAGATGACAGGTTCGAGTCCCACTGGTTCCTTTTTTCCGACATGTTTGATAATTTACAGATCAGCAGTTGCGATCTTAACAAATTTAATTTGTAGAGGGAGACAAACTGAAGAAACTTACACCTGAATCTTCACCCTTCTGAATAATATCCTTCTTTCATCATCGTATGTTTTGTCCGCCTTGGACTAATTAACATAACAATGTCGAAATCTCGGAGATTGGGTATTTGTTCCATGTTCATCCTGTCATTGCCGGCAACCAGGGACAGCCTGGTGGTAGTGTCGTTGTCCGGAAAGCAGTAGATGACAGGTTCGAGTCCCACTGGTTCCTTTTTTCCGACATGTTTGATAATTTACAGATCAGCAGTTGCGATCTTAACAAATTTAATTTGTAGAGGGAGACAAACTGAGGAAACTTACACCTGAACCTTCGCCCTCTGAATAATATCCTTCTTTCATCATCCTATGCTTTGTCCGCCTTGGACTTCTTAACATAACAATGTCGGAATCTCGGAGATTGGGTATTTGTTCCATGTTCATCGTGTCATTGCCGGCAACCAGGGACAGCCTGGTGGTAGTGTCGTTGTCCGGAAAGCAGTAGATGACAGGTTCGAGTCCCACTGGTTCCTTTTTTCCGACATGTTTGTAAATTTACAGATCAGCAGTTGCGATCTTAACAAATTTAATTTGTAGAGGGAGACAAACTGAAGAAACTTACACCTGAACCTTCACCCTTCTGAATAATATCCTTCTTTCATCATCGTATGCTTTGTCCGCCTTGGACTAATTAACATAACAATGTCGGAATCTCGGAGATTGGGTATTTGTTCCATGTTCATCGTGTCATTGCCGGCAACCAGGGACAGCCTGGTGGTAGTGTCGTTGTCCGGAAAGCAGTAGATGACAGGTTCGAGTCCCACTGGTTCCTTTTTTCCGACATGTTTGTTAATTTACAGATCAGCAGTTGCGATCTTAACAAATTTAATTTGTAGAGGGAGACAAACTGAAGAAACTTACACCTGAACCTTCACCCTTCTGAATAATATCCTTCTTTCATCATCATATGCTTTGTCCACCTTGGACTACTTAACATAACAATGTCGGAATCTCGGAGATTGGGTATTTGTTCCATGTTCATCGTGTCATTGCCGGCAACCAGGGACAGCCTGGTGGTAGTGTCGCTGCCCGGAAAGCAGTAGATGACAGGTTCGAGTCCCACTGGTTCCTTTTTTCCGACATGTTTGTTAATTTACAGATCAGCAGTTGCGATCTTAACAAATTTAATTTGTAGAGGGAGACAAACTGAAGAAACTTACACCTGAACCTTCGCCCTCTGAATAATATCCTTCTTTCATCATCATATGCTTTGTCCACCTTGGACTACTTAACATAACAATGTCGGAATCTCGGAGATTGGGTATTTGTTCCATGTTCATCGTGTCATTGCCGACAACCAGGGACAGCCTGGTGGTAGTGTCGCTGCCCGGAAAGCAGTAGATGACAGGTTCGAGTCCCACTGGTTCCTTTTTTCCCGACATGTTTGTTAATTTACAGATCAGCAGTTGCGATCTTAACAAATTTAATTTGTAGAGGGAGACAAGCTGAAGAAACTTACACCTGAACCTTCGCCCTCTGAATAATATCCTTCTTTCATCATCATATGCTTTGTCCGCCTTGGACTACTTAACATAACAATGTCGGAATCTCGGAGATTGGGTATTTGTTCCATGTTCATCGTGTCATTGCCGGCAACCAGGGACAGCCTGGTGGTAGTGTCGCTGCCCGGAAAGCAGGAGATGACAGGTTCGAGTCCCACTGGTTCCTTTTTTCCGACATGTTTGTTAATTTACAGATCAGCAGTTGCGATCTTAACAAATTTAATTTGTAGAGGGAGACTAACTGAAGAAACTTACACCTGAACCTTCACCCTTCTGAATAATATCCTTCTTTCATCATCATCTGCTTTGTCCGCCTTGGACTACTTAACATAACAATGTCGTAATCTCGGAGATTGGGTATTTGTTCCATGTTCATCGTGTCATTGCCGGCAACCAGGGACAGCCTGGTGGTAGTGTCGCTGCCCGGCAAGCAGTAGATGACAGGTTCAAGTCCCACTGGTTCCTTTTTTCCGACATGTTTGTTAATTTACAGATCAGCAGTTGCGATCTTAACAAATTTAATTTGTAGAGGGAGACAAACTGAAGAAACTTACACCTGAACCTTCACCCCTCTGAATAATATCCTTCTTTCATCATCATATGCTTTGTCCGCCTTGGACTACTTAACATAAAAATGTCGGAATCTCGGAGCTTGGGTATTTGTTCCATGTTCATTGTGTCATTGCCGGTAACCAGGGACAGCCTGGTGGTAGTGTCGCTGCCCGGAAAGCAGTAGATAACAGGTTCGAGTCCCACTGGTTCCTTTTTTCCGACATGTTTGTTAATTTACAGATCAGCAGTTGCGATCTTAACAAATTTAATTTGTAGAGGGAGACAATCTGAAGAAACTTACACCTGAACCTTCACCCTTCTGAATAATATCCTTCTTTCATCATCGTATGCTTTGTCCGCCTTGGACTAATTAACATAACAATGTCGGAATCTCGGAGATTGGGTATTTGTTCCATGTTCATCGTGTCATTGCCGGCAACCAGGGACAGCCTGGTGGTAGTGTCGTTGTCCGGAAAGCAGTAGATGACAGGTTCGAGTCCCACTGGTTCCTTTTTTCCGACATGTTTGTTAATTTACAGATCAGCAGTTGCGATCTTAACAAATTTAATTTGTAGAGGGAGACAAACTGAAGAAACTTACACCTGAACCTTCACCCTTCTGAATAATATCCTTCTTTCATCATCATATGCTTTGTCCACCTTGGACTACTTAACATAACAATGTCGGAATCTCGGAGATTGGGTATTTGTTCCATGTTCATCGTGTCATTGCCGGCAACCAGGGACAGCCTGGTGGTAGTGTCGCTGCCCGGAAAGCAGTAGATGACAGGTTCGAGTCCCACTGGTTCCTTTTTTCCGACATGTTTGTTAATTTACAGATCAGCAGTTGCGATCTTAACAAATTTAATTTGTAGAGGGAGACAAACTGAAGAAACTTACACCTGAACCTTCGCCCTCTGAATAATATCCTTCTTTCATCATCATATGCTTTGTCCACCTTGGACTACTTAACATAACAATGTCGGAATCTCGGAGATTGGGTATTTGTTCCATGTTCATCGTGTCATTGCCGACAACCAGGGACAGCCTGGTGGTAGTGTCGCTGCCCGGAAAGCAGTAGATGACAGGTTCGAGTCCCACTGGTTCCTTTTTTCCCGACATGTTTGTTAATTTACAGATCAGCAGTTGCGATCTTAACAAATTTAATTTGTAGAGGGAGACAAGCTGAAGAAACTTACACCTGAACCTTCGCCCTCTGAATAATATCCTTCTTTCATCATCATATGCTTTGTCCGCCTTGGACTACTTAACATAACAATGTCGGAATCTCGGAGATTGGGTATTTGTTCCATGTTCATCGTGTCATTGCCGGCAACCAGGGACAGCCTGGTGGTAGTGTCGCTGCCCGGAAAGCAGGAGATGACAGGTTCGAGTCCCACTGGTTCCTTTTTTCCGACATGTTTGTTAATTTACAGATCAGCAGTTGCGATCTTAACAAATTTAATTTGTAGAGGGAGACTAACTGAAGAAACTTACACCTGAACCTTCACCCTTCTGAATAATATCCTTCTTTCATCATCATCTGCTTTGTCCGCCTTGGACTACTTAACATAACAATGTCGTAATCTCGGAGATTGGGTATTTGTTCCATGTTCATCGTGTCATTGCCGGCAACCAGGGACAGCCTGGTGGTAGTGTCGCTGCCCGGCAAGCAGTAGATGACAGGTTCAAGTCCCACTGGTTCCTTTTTTCCGACATGTTTGTTAATTTACAGATCAGCAGTTGCGATCTTAACAAATTTAATTTGTAGAGGGAGACAAACTGAAGAAACTTACACCTGAACCTTCACCCCTCTGAATAATATCCTTCTTTCATCATCATATGCTTTGTCCGCCTTGGACTACTTAACATAACAATGTCGGAATCTCGGAGCTTGGGTATTTGTTCCATGTTCATTGTGTCATTGCCGGTAACCAGGGACAGCCTGGTGGTAGTGTCGCTGCCCGGAAAGCAGTAGATAACAGGTTCGAGTCCCACTGGTTCCTTTTTTCCGACATGTTTGTTAATTTACAGATCAGCAGTTGCGATCTTAACAAATTTAATTTGTAGAGGGAGACAATCTGAAGAAACTTACACCTGAACCTTCATCCCTCTGAATAATATCCTTCTTTCATCATCCTATGCTTTGTCCGCCTTGGACTACTTAACATAACAATGTCGGAATCTCGGAGCTTGGGTATTTGTTCCATGTTCATCGTGTCATTGCCGGCAACCAGGGACAGTCTGGTGGTAGTGTCGCTCCCCGGAAAGCAGTAGATGACAGGTTCGAGTCCCACTGGTTCCTTTTTTCCGACATGTTTGTTAATTTACAGATCACCAGTTGCGATCTTAAGAAATTTAATTTGTAGAGGGAGACAAACTGAAGAAACTTACACCTGAACCTTCACCCCTCTGAATAATATCCTTCTTTCATCATCATATGCTTTGTCCGCCTTGGACTACTTAACATAACAATGTCGGAATCTCGGAGCTTGGGTATTTGTTCCATGTTCATTGTGTCATTGCCGGTAACCAGGGACAGCCTGGTGGTAGTGTCGCTGCCCGGAAAGCAGTAGATGACAGGTTCGAGTCTCACTGGTTCCTGTTTTCAGACATGTTTGTTAATTTACAGATCAGCAGTTGCGATCTTAACAAATTTAATTTGTAGAGGGAGACAAACTGAAGAAACTTACACCTGAACCTTCACCCTTCTAAATAATATCCTTCTTTCATCATCATATGTGACCGTGCACCTCAAAACGAACATAAAGTCGCACACACTGATTTAGCGTTAGGACTGAAAATAAGTGAAATGGGTCAACCTAGCCGAACTTGACTTTTTCATATTTTCTGAAAGAGCGGGTCTTCTTTTACATTATGCTTAAAGTTGGTATCATAAAACGGGCGGGAAAATGTGTTTTTTAGCAGTTTATCTCGAACATTTTTGGTATAATTGTGTGATTAGGTGTGTCTTTAGAATCCCTTTTTCATTTCTGAAAAACCTTGTCACACTCTTCACTTTCAACCCTAATAACTTTTGAAAGGATAGTGCTACTGCTTTGAAAGTTGACATTAATTATGGACGGAATGTGTTAATGAGGCATGCCTAATTTCAGTTTAATCTGATAATCCCTTCATTGTTGTTACTCTGTTGGTTTACTTCCTGTTTTTTTGTCCCATTCATCGCACAGCCAGCACGGTTTGGTAAAGATTAAGCGCTTGAATAGACACTGTACTTCAGAGCCTCTTTTCTCAGTTCACACTTTTCCTGAGTTTGTGCTTTCTTTCCAATATTTAGATAGGTTAGGAGAGTCCATTTGATTTGAGTTATACATCATTTTAAAGCTTAAAGTCTGCTCTTTCAAAATATGGCCTTAACTTAAAATTCATGTCTGGCGACTTTTTGTTTGTTTTGAGGTGCAGAGTCACATATGCTCTTTCCGCCTTGGACTACTTAACATAATAATAATAATAATAATAATTGATATGGTATATATAGCGCCAAATCCACTCTGCAGAGTGCTCTAGGCGCGGAAGGAAGAGAAAGTGAAGGAGATAAAGGACATACAAATATCAAGTACATGTAATGAGTAGTCAAATTGAGGCTTTAAACAAGTGAGTTTTTAGACTGCTTTTAAAGGAGTCTGATGAAGAACAATTTTTTACGGCTGAAGGTAAGTTATTCCATAAGATGGGAGCAGCATGGCCAAAGGCACGTGTGCCCCATATTGTAGTGAATCTTGGAATTATCAGAGAACCGGAGTTGGATGAGCGTAAAGATCTAGCAGGGATGTAATTATGGAGTAAGTCAATGTTATACTGAGGAGCAGTGCCCTGAATGCAATGAAAAGTCAAAAGTCAAATCTTGAAAATAATGCGATCTTTGACTGGTAACCAATGAAGTGATCTCAAAATAGGGGTGATGTGAGTGTGCTTCTTGGATAGTGTGATGATGCGTGCTGCCGCATTTTGAAGCCTCTGTAGCATTGAGAGCTGAGTTTGTGGTAAGTTAAATAAGACAGAGTTTCCAAAATCGAGCCTAGAGGATATCAAGGCATGGACTATTTTTTCGGTAGAAGAGCGGTTCAAATATTTTCTAATGAAGCCGATAATGCGAAGTTGGTATCTTACAGATCTACAAATGCTAGAAACTTGATGAGACATAGTCATATTACAATCTAGCATTACACCCAGGTTGCGACAGGTTTGGGACACACTAATTGACATGCCGGAAAAGGAGATAAAATTAATGTCAAGTTTACCTAATTGTGTCTTCGAACCAAACATTAAAAACTCAGATTTATCCGTATTCAATTTCAAAGAATGTGAGTTCAGCCATGAATAAACATCGTTCATTGCATTCTCAAGCTGACTCAAAGCATGTAAGGCATCGGCCTGGTTAGGTTTGAAAGACAAATACAATTGAATGTCATCAGCGTATATGTGATAATTAATTTTGTGCTGGCGCAGTAAGTGTCCCAGGCTAATAAGATAGATGGAAAACAAGGTGGGCCCGCCCACAGAGCCCTGTGGAACACCGCATTTGAGAGGCATAGCATTTGATTTACAGCTTTCAGAATTTCGGAATCTCGGAAATCTCGGAATCTCGGAATCTCGGAAATTGGGTATTTGTTCCATGTTCATCGTGTCATTGCCGGCAACCAGGGACAGCCTGGTGGTAGTGTCGCTGCCCGGAAAGCAGTAGATGACAGGTTCGAGTCCCACTGGTTCCTTTTTTCCGACATGTTTGTTAATTTACAGATCAGCAGTTGCGATCTTAACAAATTTAATTTGTAGAGGGAGACAAACTGAAGAAACTTACACCTGAACCTTCGCCCTCTGAATAATATCCTTCTTTCATCATCATATGCTTTGTCCACCTTGGACTACTTAACATAACAATGTCGGAATCTCGGAGATTGGGTATTTGTTCCATGTTCATTGTGTCATTGCCGACAACCAGGGACAGCCTGGTGGTAGTGTCGCTGCCCGGAAAGCGGTAGATGACAGGTTCGAGTCCCACTGGTTCCTTTTTTCCCGACATGTTTGTTAATTTACAGATCAGCAGTTGCGATCTTAACAAATTTAATTTGTAGAGGGAGACAAACTGAAGAAACTTACACCTGAACCTTCGCCCTCTGAATAATATCCTTCTTTCATCATCATATGCTTTGTCCGCCTTGGACTACTTAACATAACAATGTCGGAATCTCGGAGATTGGGTATTTGTTCCATGTTCATCGTGTCATTGCCGGCAACCAGGGACAGCCTGGTGGTAGTGTCGCTGCCCGGAAAGCAGGAGATGACAGGTTCGAGTCCCACTGGTTCCTTTTTTCCGACATGTTTGTTAATTTACAGATCAGCAGTTGCGATCTTAACAAATTTAATTTGTAGAGGGAGACTAACTGAAGAAACTTACACCTGAACCTTCATCCCTCTGAATAATATCCTTCTTTCATCATCATCTGCTTTGTCCGCCTTGGACTACTTAACATAACAATGTCGTAATCTCGGAGATTGGGTATTTGTTCCATGTTCATCGTGTCATTGCCGGCAACCAGGGACAGCCTGGTGGTAGTGTCGCTGCCCGGCAAGCAGTAGATGACAGGTTCAAGTCCCACTGGTTCCTTTTTTCCGACATGTTTGTTAATTTACAGATCAGCAGTTGCGATCTTAACAAATTTAATTTGTAGAGGGAGACAAACTGAAGAAACTTACACCTGAACCTTCACCCCTCTGAATAATATCCTTCTTTCATCATCATATGCTTTGTCCGCCTTGGACTACTTAACATAACAATGTCGGAATCTCGGAGCTTGGGTATTTGTTCCATGTTCATTGTGTCATTGCCGGTAACCAGGGACAGCCTGGTGGTAGTGTCGCTGCCCGGAAAGCAGTAGATAACAGGTTCGAGTCCCACTGGTTCCTTTTTTCCGACATGTTTGTTAATTTACAGATCAGCAGTTGCGATCTTAAGAAATTTAATTTGTAGAGGGAGACAAACTGAAGAAACTTACACCTGAACCTTCACCCCTCTGAATAATATCCTTCTTTCATCATCATATGCTTTGTCCGCCTTGGACTACTTAACATAACAATGTCGGAATCTCGGAGCTTGGGTATTTGTTCCATGTTCATTGTGTCATTGCCGGTAACCAGGGACAGCCTGGTGGTAGTGTCGCTGCCCGGAAAGCAGTAGATGACAGGTTCGAGTCTCACTGGTTCCTGTTTTCCGACATGTTTGTTAATTTACAGATCAGCAGTTGCGATCTTAACAAATTTAATTTGTAGAGGGAGACAAACTGAAGAAACTTACACCTGAACCTTCACCCTTCTAAATAATATCCTTCTTTCATCATCATATGTGTGGCGCTCCGTCGGAATGAGTCAAAAGTCGCAAAAAATGAAATCGTAGTTATGCCTATATGTGAATTCTACAGACTCTAAGCTTTACACTGATATGTAATACAACTCATTTCGACATCCCTGTAGATCATAAAAACGAATATTAACTACGCTTACGATGTCAGTCCTTTTTCTAAATAACGGAGAAAATCGCTCTCAAAGTTCAGGGTAGGTTCAAGCTCACAACCTGTTTCTTTCGCGGGACGAAACAATACAACAGTCCTGCTTAACGACGGCGTTTACGCTCCATCGCACGCACTACCGTATAAGGCGATAGCTTGGGTGTGTAAGATAATTAACCAATCGCAGGACAGGTCTATCATTAACGATTCTGACCAATACGGTCGTCCGATGTAAACTTCGGTGCGTTTGTGTCCGTGCCGCTGCCGCCGCATGAATGAGTCGGTACGCGTTGTGTGTCGGCTGCGGTGTAGTTTGCCGCAAGTTTTTAACTCACAAACAATAGGAAACAGTAGAAAGAAAAGAGGCACGCAATGCGTATTACGAAAAGCGGCTATAGCGAGAGCGTTGATCGCTTCCATTCTCCTCCCATGTTGTTGTCAATGGAAACTATAGAGGATGCGTTTAGCAAGTACCAATACCTAAATCGAACCTGAGTACCTATTGTAGCATAGGCGGGCACGCAATGCGTCTTACGAGAAGCGTCTTTTAGCGAGGGCGTTGATTGCTTCCATTCTCCTCCCATGTAGTTGTTGTCAATGGAAACTAAAGAGGATGCGTTTAGCAAGTACCAATACCTAGATAGAACCTGAGAACCCATTGTAGGCGGGGTTCAAAATGAAGTTAATTAACGATAGTCGTCTTTTGAGATCGTATTCTTTGCGTGTACTTAAAACCCTTAAATTACGCACATGGTCGTAATGTTGCAGAACATCAAAGACTGCTTTCGTGTCTGTTCTGCTGCAGCTGTATACAGCCGTAACATTCTGAATTCCCGCCATATTAGGCACATCGGCGTTGCGTCCACAGAATTATCGCTTATCAAGCTTGCCAATGTTGCACGTACTATACGTATCAGAAGCAAAGGTTGATGTAGGCCTGACAGCTTCACGTTGGGTTTATAATTATGACTGTATCATGAATATACTTCTTATTCTCGGTCACTTTTGTAATACCATAGCATATAAAGACTCGTTAACTTGTAGCTTAAGCTTATCTTTTTCTTTTTTAACATCACATTTGTTTTTTTCACATGCATTTGTGAAGTTGAGTATAGATAATTATAATGACATACATTCTAAATTGATAGTTAGGCCTTCCTCATTTCGTTTTGTATTCACAAACCTTACTAAAATAAATGATTGCTTGATTACTTTCGGGTAAAGGAAACACCGGAAAAGGAACCGCATTTAATGTGTGTGTGTTGTTCGTTGTTGTTTTTTAACGAACCTAAGCTAATAGCGAACCATATTTCATTGTATGATTAACGAACCTTCAGAATAATCAATTGTATTACCCCCCCCCCCCCAAAAAAAAAAACAAACAAACAAACAAACATTTCAATGTCATGTGTTGTCAATAGTGATAAAAGGCCCGTTTTTATTTAGTAGTATGTCTCAGTACTCCTGTGTTTATTTTTAAGGATGTGCCTCTCCTTATGATTGCGATTGATGTTCAGCTATTTCTTTCCCGCAAGCTTGAAAAGGAAGCAGCTAAAATTCAGGCAAGGAGACTAGTTTTCTTCCATGAGATACAATCATTATTGTATCAGGCACTATACAAAACGGTTGAAATCTGCTGAAAGTCGAACTTCGTTTTTTTTTTTTTTTTTTTTTTTTTTTAGATTCCATTTCAAGCGGGGATAGACTAGAAATTAGTTTGTCTATACTGGCAGGAGACATTAGTTTTACAGTACATACTCCGCATTTAGATAGTCGCCATATTTTCGTGGTCAGAATCAGATACACACGTGATATTATCATAAAAATGAAAATACAAAACAACTAACACGCCATAATCGTACAAATATTATGAACTTCAATGAATTAGTGACTATACTTACCTGTAATAGTCCGCATAAAAAACAAGCACGCCATTCAAATAATTTGATAGAATTAATAGAACATACAGCGATATCATGCGTGGCAGATCAAATCAAGTTCAATTGGTGAGAAAGCTAAATGAAGTTAAAAAGTTGACTTCTTTACGTTTCTCTTTCATTTTATGAAAACAGAATTACATTGTATATCTACTGAAACGGATTGTCTCTGTTGCGAGCGATCGCCATATAAAGCATTTTTAGTCTTCTGAGCAAATCCGAATCCCTATATACTTTAATTTTTGCTTGATAATGTAACAACCCTTGTAACTTTACAAAGGACTCGCAAATTCAAAGTTTCAAAACGTATACTAAAACATTACATTGTACACGGTGTATTTCAAAAAACGTTTTGAATGCGTTGTGTGTTAGCATGTTAATGGAATCAATCTGCCTTTTATTTTCCGTACGTAAAGCGCACAGAAACGTAACCAAATGTTACCAAATACAGTGGAATGCATTGTACGGGGTGGTATCATCATTAGAAGTATATCCCATTCCTTTTTCCTTTTATTTGCTTGAAGCAGTAGTCAAACCATGTGTCATTATCGCAGCGGCATCACTTAGGAATTAGAATGTATGAAGATAATCGTTACTCATTTATTTCATGCTATGATAGCATTTACATTTTCCAACTGTTATTGACAGTATTATGGTACTGTATGGTTACGATTACGAATGTTGGTTATGAATTCAAAAGACTGGTTCATTAATCGACCCATAAAGGAAATAGCTGTTTTGAAAGTAGTTCGGTACAAGTTCGAAACGCAAACGAAATCATCGTCATAGGGGGAACTGATAGCTCTAGAAAACTTGTTTAGGCCAGTAAAGATTGCCGTGTGCAATCCTTGTAGAAAGTTTTGACTATGGCCATCTTTTGAGCATTTTGAGAAATTATATAACGAATTATTTGTTTGGATTATGCCAAGAATGAGTTTCAACTATGAAAATAAAAAGGCGCGGTTACCTCAACAATGTCGTAGTTCGATTAGACATGATGGGTAAAGTGAATTCATGACTTGTTGATTAATCCTTGCTGATTGATGATCATTTCTGTATTAAAAACCATCAGATAAGTCTCGTAGATGATACCTCTGTAATCGTAGTCAAAATTCGTTTGAGCAATGAGACGAAAACCAACAAAACAAAATGCCATGTACCATCGCTCGAGTTTCCAACATTTGTCGTCACCCGACCAACAATAAGTGACGAATCAAATGGAACATTTAATTGTGGGAAAGCGGACTGCGTTACGATTTTTAAACGTTGCGAGCAATTCTTTAAAGAAAAAAGAGAAAATGAGGCAAAGTTCAAGAAATTAGAAAAAGCACGTAAATGCAGGCGATCATGTTTAATAGTCAAAGTAAGAGATTACAATCGGCCATGCGGATGTATATGACTGCCTTATTTACATGTCTGATTTCTATAAACTATGTTATATTTAAATTCAAGTTCCCTTCCCTCCTTGATAAAAGTTATGTTGGGTTTTCGCTAAAGGCATTTATTAGGACACGCTATAAAAACGACAACAAATGACTACTATACATCAAAAGATGACCTATGCATGAACCACAATAATTCTGTACGTTCTGATATAATGCAACTGCTTGTTTGTCTGTTTGTTTGTTTGTTTGCTTGTTTGTTTTGAATTACCATGGTCTTTGTCGGGGGAAAGATGAAGAAAAATAGTAGAGTGTATCACTCTCAAATCCGGATGATTGCGATAAGTGTGTATTCCCGCCCTTTCTATACAGGTAAACGATTTAAGCTTGGTATGCTATTATAAAAGCCTTGTGTCACGCAGAAGAACTGATTCCGCGATCACTTTCAACCTTTCATAAAATTCACGTTTTAAGATAGTAACGATAGCTTGTAGGAGATAAAGTAAGTTGGCGTCCCTGGCTGTGGTTCTGAACACAAAAGGGGACTGAAAAAAAATCTTTTACAAATTAGCAGACATAATGCCGATCCTCCAACACTGTCGCTCCGTTACGTCACTAATTCTGCTATCAATAGCGAAAAAAAGAATTGTACTGGTTGCGTGATTATCCACCCCGTGATAGCAGGAAGTTACCTTTCATTGTTCAAGGCTTCGTTGATGCCGGGTTTACTCGGATACAAGGCGTGAACAGTGTCGTCCGAGTTCTTTCATTCGGAATTCCTCAGAATACACAATTCAATAGGCAATTAGCGCTGCTACTTCGCAAAGCTGTTAGCCAAATTCTTTGCAGACTTGACCTCTCACATGTCAGCTACACGTAAGACACGACAAACAACTATCATTACGCACATTCTGATTAAACAAAAATGAAGAAAAACACTTTTGAGTAGCGACATAGCTTTCTGTCACTTTCTCATAGGTCCTACTTCTAATACACAAATGACAAGAGTCAGAATATCCTCCAAAGGGTACACGAGCTATTTGGGCATTGATAATGTTTGTCGTCCGATTTCTCTTCATGCCGTTGCGGCTCAAACCATCATAAGAAAATAGGGCAATAAGTTTTATTAACCGGGGAAATAAAATTACGCATTACACACATTTGGCTTAAATTATCATGCGAATTGTCGACTTTATAAAGACGAGAATAATTGACAACTTATGCCATGCTATATCTCCAAAGATGAACTTTAAACAGCAAGTCACATACCAGGGAACGACAGTTATACATAATTATTTGAATGAATTCATTAATGAGGCCAATAAAAGTTGTAAAAGTACACACACACATAGAGAGAGGTTTCAAGTTCGATATGTGATCATGTATTAGCTCATTGATAAAGTATCATAAATTTTGCGTGATCATTCGTTGGAATTTTTTTTTCAGCGCCATTTGTGCGTCACATCAATCACCACTTCATGAAATGTGCATGTATCAAACGCAACTCGCTGGTCATGCAATCGATAGCTTTGGTCAGCTCACTGTTATTGCGTAATTAAGCCCTCGCCGCCGCCGACGCCGCCGCGCGCACCATGCTTTGTTTTGTCTTCAATGGGGTCAAGAGCAATGCTTCATTAGCATACGCCCTAGCAACGGAGGCGGAGTCTCAATCGGGCAAGAACAATAGGTGCGAAACGCAGCGCAAAGGCGAGCGTTCGAAAAAAATGTAACCGAAAAAAATTGTTTCAGAAAAACTGTGATTTGGGACACTTGTCCTCATTTTTACACGCTGAAATTTTCTGTACAAATAGATAAAACGTCAAGGAATCAAAATCCGTCACAAAAAATTTTCGACCCGAGTAGTGCTTCCCCTTCATTTTCGGCTCATTACGGGAAAAGTCCCCGTGCGACTTATGACTCATTTTGTCGGAGCGCCACACATATGCTCTTTCCGCCTTGGACTACTTAACATAATAATAATAATAATAATAATTGATATGATATATATAGCGCCAAATCCACTCTGCAGAGTGCTCTAGGCGCGGAAGGAAGAGAAAGTGAAGGAGATAAAGGACATACAAATATCAAGTACATGTAATGAGTAGTCAAATTGAGGCTTTAAACAAGTGAGTTTTTAGACTGCTTTTAAAGGAGTCTGATGAAGAACAATTTTTTACGGCTGAAGGTAAGTTATTCCATAAGATGGGAGCAGCATGGCCAAAGGCACGTGTGCCCCATATTGTAGTGAATCTTGGAATTATCAGAGAACTGGAGTTGGATGAGCGTAAAGATCTAGCAGGGATGTAATTATGGAGTAAGTCAATGTTATACTGAGGAGCAGTGCCCTGAATGCAATGAAAAGTCAAAAGTAAAATCTTGAAAATAATGCGATCTTTGACTGGTAACCAATGAAGTGATCTCAAAATAGGGGTGATGTAAGTGTGCTTCTTGGATAGTGTGATGATGCGTGCTGCCGCATTTTGAAGCCTCTGTAGCATTGAGAGCTGAGTTTGTGGTAAGTTAAATAAGACAGAGTTTCCAAAATCGAGCCTAGAGGATATCAAGGCATGGACTATTTTTTCGGTAGAAGAGCGGTTCAAATATTTTCTAATGAAGCCGATAATGCGAAGTTGGTATCTTACAGATCTACAAATGCTAGAAACTTGATGAGACATAGTCATATTACAATCTAGCATTACACCCAGGTTGCGACAGGTTTGGGACACACTAATTGACATGCCGGAAAAGGAGATAAAATTAATGTCAAGTTTACCTAATTGTGTCTTCGAACGAAACATTAAAAACTCAGATTTATCCGTATTCAATTTCAAAGAATGTGAGTTCAGCCATGAATAAACATCGTTCATTGCATTCTCAAGCTGACTCAAAGCATGTAAGGCATCGGCCTGGTTAGGTTTGAAAGACAAATACAATTGAATGTCATCAGCGTATATGTGATAATTAATTTTGTGCTGGCGCAGTAAGTGTCCCAGGCTAATAAGATAGATGGAAAACAAGGTGGGCCCGCACACAGAGCCCTGTGGAACACCGCATTTGAGAGGCATAGCATTTGATTTACAGCTTTCAGAATTTCGGAATCTCGGAAATCTCGGAATCTCGGAATCTCGGAAATTGGGTATTTGTTCCATGTTCATCGTGTCATTGCCGGCAACCAGGGACAGCCTGGTGGTAGTGTCGCTGCCCGGAAAGCAGTAGATGGCAGGTTCGAGTCCCACTGGTTCCTTTTTTCCGACATGTTTGTTAATTTACAGATCAGCAATTGCGATCTTAACAAATTTAATTTGTAGAGGGAGACAAACTGAAGAAACTTACACCTGAACCTTCACCCCTCTGAATAATATCCTTCTTTCATCATCATATGCTTTGTCCGCCTTGGACTACTTAACATAACAATGTCGGAATCTCGGAGCTTGGGTATTTGTTCCATGTTCATTGTGTCATTGCCGGTAACCAGGGACAGCCTGGTGGTAGTGTCGCTGCCCGGAAAGCAGTAGATGACAGGTTCGAGTCCCACTGGTTCCTTTTTTCCGACATGTTTGTTAATTTACAGATCAGCAGTTGCGATCTTAACAAATTTAATTTGTAGAGGGAGACTAACTGAAGAAACTTACACCTGAACCTTCATCCCTCTGAATAATATCCTTCTTTCATCATCATCTGCTTTGTCCGCCTTGGACTACTTAACAAAACAATGTCGTAATCTCGGAGATTGGGTATTTGTTCCATGTTCATTGTGTCATTGCCGGCAACCAGGGACAGCCTGGTGGTAGTGTCGCTGCCCGGCAAGCAGTAGATGACAGGTTCAAGTCCCACTGGTTCCTTTTTTCCGACATGTTTGTTAATTTACAGATCAGCAGTTGCGATCTTAACAAATTTAATTTGTAGAGGGAGACAAACTGAAGAAACTTACACCTGAACCTTCACCCCTCTGAATAATATCCTTCTTTCATCATCATATGCTTTGTCCGCCTTGGACTACTTAACATAACAATGTCGGAATCTCGGAGCTTGGGTATTTGTTCCATGTTCATTGTGTCATTGCCGGTAACCAGGGACAGCCTGGTGGTAGTGTCGCTGCCCGGAAAGCAGTAGATAACAGGTTCGAGTCCCACTGGTTCCTTTTTTCCGACATGTTTGTTAATTTACAGATCAGCAGTTGCGATCTTAACAAATTTAATTTGTAGAGGGAGACAATCTGAAGAAACTTACACCTGAACCTTCATCCCTCTGAATAATATCCTTCTTTCATCATCCTATGCTTTGTCCGCCTTGGACTACTTAACATAACAATGTCGGAATCTCGGAGCTTGGGTATTTGTTCCATGTTCATCGTGTCATTGCCGGCAACCAGGGACAGTCTGGTGGTAGTGTCGCTCCCCGGAAAGCAGTAGATGACAGGTTCGAGTCCCACTGGTTCCTTTTTTCCGACATGTTTGTTAATTTACAGATCACCAGTTGCGATCTTAAGAAATTTAATTTGTAGAGGGAGACAAACTGAAGAAACTTACACCTGAACCTTCACCCCTCTGAATAATATCCTTCTTTCATCATCATATGCTTTGTCCGCCTTGGACTACTTAACATAACAATGTCGGAATCTCGGAGCTTGGGTATTTGTTCCATGTTCATTGTGTCATTGCCGGTAACCAGGGACAGCCTGGTGGTAGTGTCGCTGCCCGGAAAGCAGTAGATGACAGGTTCGAGTCCCACTGGTTCCTTTTTTCCGACATGTTTGTTAATTTACAGATCAGCAGTTGCGATCTTAACAAATTTAATTTGTAGAGGGAGACTAACTGAAGAAACTTACACCTGAACCTTCATCCCTCTGAATAATATCCTTCTTTCATCATCATCTGCTTTGTCCGCCTTGGACTACTTAACATAACAATGTCGTAATCTCGGAGATTGGGTATTTGTTCCATGTTCATTGTGTCATTGCCGGCAACCAGGGACAGCCTGGTGGTAGTGTCGCTGCCCGGCAAGCAGTAGATGACAGGTTCAAGTCCCACTGGTTCCTTTTTTCCGACATGTTTGTTAATTTACAGATCAGCAGTTGCGATCTTAACAAATTTAATTTGTAGAGGGAGACAAACTGAAGAAACTTACACCTGAACCTTCACCCCTCTGAATAATATCCTTCTTTCATCATCATATGCTTTGTCCGCCTTGGACTACTTAACATAACAATGTCGGAATCTCGGAGCTTGGGTATTTGTTCCATGTTCATTGTGTCATTGCCGGTAACCAGGGACAGCCTGGTGGTAGTGTCGCTGCCCGGAAAGCAGTAGATAACAGGTTCGAGTCCCACTGGTTCCTTTTTTCCGACATGTTTGTTAATTTACAGATCAGCAGTTGCGATCTTAACAAATTTAATTTGTAGAGGGAGACAATCTGAAGAAACTTACACCTGAACCTTCATCCCTCTGAATAATATCCTTCTTTCATCATCCTATGCTTTGTCCGCCTTGGACTACTTAACATAACAATGTCGGAATCTCGGAGCTTGGGTATTTGTTCCATGTTCATCGTGTCATTGCCGGCAACCAGGGACAGTCTGGTGGTAGTGTCGCTCCCCGGAAAGCAGTAGATGACAGGTTCGAGTCCCACTGGTTCCTTTTTTCCGACATGTTTGTTAATTTACAGATCACCAGTTGCGATCTTAAGAAATTTAATTTGTAGAGGGAGACAAACTGAAGAAACTTACACCTGAACCTTCACCCCTCTGAATAATATCCTTCTTTCATCATCATATGCTTTGTCCGCCTTGGACTACTTAACATAACAATGTCGGAATCTCGGAGCTTGGGTATTTGTTCCATGTTCATTGTGTCATTGCCGGTAACCAGGGACAGCCTGGTGGTAGTGTCGCTGCCCGGAAAGCAGTAGATGACAGGTTCGAGTCTCACTGGTTCCTGTTTTCCGACATGTTTGTTAATTTACAGATCAGCAGTTGCGATCTTAACAAATTTAATTTGTAGAGGGAGACAAACTGAAGAAACTTACACCTGAACCTTCACCCTTCTAAATAATATCCTTCTTTCATCATCATATGCTCTTTCCGCCTTGGACTACTTAACATAATAATAATAATAATAATAATTGATATGATATATATAGCGCCAAATCCACTCTGCAGAGTGCTCTAGGCGCGGAAGGAAGAGAAAGTGAAGGAGATAAAGGACATACAAATATCAAGTACATGTAATGAGTAGTCAAATTGAGGCTTTAAACAAGTGAGTTTTTAGACTGCTTTTAAAGGAGTCTGATGAAGAACAATTTTTTACGGCTGAAGGTAAGTTATTCCATAAGATGGGAGCAGCATGGCCAAAGGCACGTGTGCCCCATATTGTAGTGAATCTTGGAATTATCAGAGAACCGGAGTTGGATGAGCGTAAAGATCTAGCAGGGATGTAATTATGGAGTAAGTCAATGTTATACTGAGGAGCAGTGCCCTGAATGCAATGAAAAGTCAAAAGTAAAATCTTGAAAATAATGCGATCTTTGACTGGTAACCAATGAAGTGATCTCAAAATAGGGGTGATGTGAGTGTGCTTCTTGGATAGTGTGATGATGCGTGCTGCCGCATTTTGAAGCCTCTGTAGCATTGAGAGCTGAGTTTGTGGTAAGTTAAATAAGACAGAGTTTCCAAAATCGAGCCTAGAGGATATCAAGGCATGGACTATTTTTTCGGTAGAAGAGCGGTTCAAATATTTTCTAATGAAGCCGATAATGCGAAGTTGGTATCTTACAGATCTACAAATGCTAGAAACTTGATGAGACATAGTCATATTACAATCTAGCATTACACCCAGGTTGCGACAGGTTTGGGACACACTAATTGACATGCCGGAAAAGGAGATAAAATTAATGTCAAGTTTACCTAATTGTGTCTTCGAACGAAACATTAAAAACTCAGATTTATCCGTATTCAATTTCAAAGAATGTGAGTTCAGCCATGAATAAACATCGTTCATTGCATTCTCAAGCTGACTCAAAGCATGTAAGGCATCGGCCTGGTTAGGTTTGAAAGACAAATACAATTGAATGTCATCAGCGTATATGTGATAATTAATTTTGTGCTGGCGCAGTAAGTGTCCCAGGCTAATAAGATAGATGGAAAACAAGGTGGGCCCGCACACAGAGCCCTGTGGAACACCGCATTTGAGAGGCATAGCATTTGATTTACAGCTTTCAGAATTTCGGAATCTCGGAAATCTCGGAATCTCGGAATCTCGGAAATTGGGTATTTGTTCCATGTTCATCGTGTCATTGCCGGCAACCAGGGACAGCCTGGTGGTAGTGTCGCTGCCCGGAAAGCAGTAGATGGCAGGTTCGAGTCCCACTGGTTCCTTTTTTCCGACATGTTTGTTAATTTACAGATCAGCAATTGCGATCTTAACAAATTTAATTTGTAGAGGGAGACAAACTGAAGAAACTTACACCTGAACCTTCACCCCTCTGAATAATATCCTTCTTTCATCATCATATGCTTTGTCCGCCTTGGACTACTTAACATAACAATGTCGGAATCTCGGAGCTTGGGTATTTGTTCCATGTTCATTGTGTCATTGCCGGTAACCAGGGACAGCCTGGTGGTAGTGTCGCTGCCCGGAAAGCAGTAGATGACAGGTTCGAGTCCCACTGGTTCCTTTTTTCAGACATGTTTGTTAATTTACAGATCAGCAGTTGCGATCTTAACAAATTTAATTTGTAGAGGGAGACAAACTGAAGAAACTTACACCTGAACCTTCATCCCTCTAAATAATATACTTCTTTCATCATCCTATGCTTTGTCCGCCATGGACTACTTAACATAACAATGTCGGAATCTCGGAGCTTGGGTATTTGTTCCATGTTCATCGTGTCATTGCCGGCAACCAGGGACAGTCTGGTGGTAGTGTCGCTGCCCGGAAAGCAGTAGATGACAGGTTCGAGTCCCACTGGTTCCTTTTTTCCGACATGTTTGTTAATTTACAGATCAGCAGTTGCGATCTTAACAAATTTAATTTGTAGAGGGAGACAAACTGAAGAAACTTACACCTGAACCTTCACCCTTCTGAATAATATCGTTCTTTCATCATCATATGCTTTGTCCGCAATGGACTACTTAACATAACAATGTCGGAATGTCGGAGCTTGGGTATTTATTCCATGTTCATCAGGTCATTGCCGGCAACCAGGGACAGCCTGGTGGTAGTGTCGCTGCCCGAAAAGCAGTAGATGGCAGGTTCGAGTCCCACTGGTTCCCTTTTTCCGACATGTTTGTTAATTTACAGATCAGCAGTTGCGATCTTAACAAATTTAATTTGTAGAGGGAGACAAACTGAAGAAACTTACACCTGAACCTTCATCCCTCTGAATAATATCCTTCTTTCATCATTCTATGCTTTGTCCGCCATGGACTACTTAACATAACAATGTCGGAATCTCGGAGCTTGGGTATTTGTTCCATGTTCATCGTGTCATTGCCGGTAACCAGGGACAGCCTGGTGGTAGTGTCGCTGCCCGGAAAGCAGTAGATGACAGGTTCGAGTCCCACTGGTTCCTTTTTTCCGACATGTTTGATAATTTACAGATCAGCAGTTGCGATCTTAACGAATTTAATTTGTAGAGGAAGACAAACTGAAGAAACTTACACCTGAACCTTAACCCTTCTGAATAATATAATTCTTTCATCATCATATGCTCTTTCCGCCTTGGACTACTTGTCCATGTTCATCGTGTCACTTAACATAACAATGTCGGAATCTCGGAGCTTGGGTATTTGTTCCATGTTCATCGTGTCATTGCCGGCAACCAGGGACAGCCTGGTGGTAGTGTCGCTGCCCGGAAAGCAGTAGATGACAGGTTCGAGTCCCACTGGTTCCTTTTTTCCGACATGTTTGTTAATTTACAGATCAGCAGTTGCGATCTTAACAAATTTAATTTGTAGAGGGAGACAAACTGAGGAAACTTACACCTGAACCTTCGCCCTCTGAATAATATCCTTCTTTCATCATCATCTGCTTTGTCCGCCTTGGATTACTTAACATAACAATGTCGGAATCTCGGAGCTTGGGTATTTGTTCCATGTTCATCGTGTCATTGCCGGCAACCAGGGACAGCCTGGTGGTAGTGTCGCTGCCTGGAAAGCAGGAGATGACAGGTTCGAGTCCCACTGGTTCCTTTTTCCGACATGTTTGTTAATTTACAGATCAGCAGTTGCGATCTTAACAAATTTAATTTGTAGAGGGAGACAAACTGAAGAAACTTACACATGAATCTTCACCCTTCTGAATAATATCCTTCTTTCATCATCATCTGCTTTGTCCGCCTTGGACTACTAACATAACAATGTCGTAATCTCGGAGATTGGGTATTTGTTCCATGTTCATCCTGTCATTGCCGGCAACCTGGGACAGCCTGGTGGTAGTGTCGCTGCCCGGCAAGCAGTAGATGACAGGTTCAAGTCCCACTGGTTCCTTTTTTCCGACATGTTTGTTAATTTACAGATCAGCAATTGCGATCTTAACAAATTGAATTTGTAGAGGGAGACAAACTGAAGAAACTTACACCTGAACCTTCACCCCTCTGAATAATATCCTTCTTTCATCATCATATGCTTTGTCCGCCTTGGACTACTTAACATAACAATGTCGGAATCTCGGAGCTTGGGTATTTGTTCCATGTTCATTGTGTCATTGCCGGTAACCAGGGACAGCCTGGTGGTAGTGTCGCTGCCCGGAAAGCAGTAGATGACAGGTTCGAGTCCCACTGGTTCCTTTTTTCCGACATGTTTGTTAATTTACAGATCAGCAGTTGCGATCTTAAGAAATTTAATTTGTAGAGGGAGACAAACTGAAGAAACTTACACCTGAACCTTCACCCCTCTGAATAATATCCTTCTTTCATCGTCATATGCTTTGTCCGCCTTGGACTACTTAACATAACAATGTCGGAATCTCGGAGCTTGGGTATTTGTTCCATGTTCATTGTGTCATTGCCGGTAACCAGGGACAGCCTGGTGGTAGTGTCGCTGCCCGGAAAGCAGTAGATGACAGGTTCGAGTCCCACTGGTTCCTTTTTTCCGACATGTTTATTAATTTACAGATCAGCAGTTGCGATCTTAAGAAATTTAATTTGTAGAGGGAGACAAACTGAAGAAACTTACACCTGAACCTTCATCCCTCTGAATAATATCCTTCTTTCATTATCCTATGCTTTGTCCGCCATGGACTACTTAACATAACAATGTCGGAATCTCGGAGCTTGGGTATTTGTTCCATGTTCATCGTGTCATTGCCGGCAACCAGGGACAGTCTGGTGGTAGTGTCGCTGCCCGGAAAGCAGTAGATGACAGGTTCGAGTCCCACTGGTTCCTTTTTTCCGACATGTTTGTTAATTTACAGATCAGCAGTTGCGATCTTAACAAATTTAATTTGTAGAGGGAGACAAACTGAAGAAACTTACACCTGAACATTCACCCCTCTGAATAATATCCTTCCTTCATCATCATATGCTTTGTCCGCCTTGGACTACTTAACATAACAATGTCGGAATCTCGGAAATTGGGTATTTGTTCCATGTTCATTGTGTCATTGCCGGTAACCAGGGACAGCCTGGTGGTAGTGTCGCTGCCCGGAAAGCAGTAGATGACAGGTTCGAGTCCCACTGGTTCCTTTTTTCCGACATGTTTGTTAATTTACAGATCAGCAGTTGCGATCTTAACAAATTTAATTTGTAGAGGGAGACAAACTGAAGAAACTTACACCTGAACCTTCACCCTTCTAAATACTATCCTTCTTTCATTATCATATGCTCTTTCCGCCTTGGACTACTTGTCCATGTTCATCGTGTCACTTAACATAACAATGTCGGAATCTCGGAGCTTGGGTATTTGTTCCATGTTCATCGTGTCATTGCCGGCAACCAGGGACAGCCTGGAGGTAGTGTCGCTGCCCGGAAAGCAGTAGATGACAGGTTCGAGTCCCACTGGTTCCTTTTTTTCCGACATGTTTGTTAATTTACAGATCAGCAGTTGCGATCTTAACAAATTCAATTTGTAGAGGGAGACAAACTGAAGAAACTTACACCTGAACCTTCATCCCTCTGAATAATATCCTTCTTTCATCATCCTATGCTTTGTCCGCCTTGGACTACTTAACATAACAATGTCGGAATCTCGGAGATTGGGTATTTGTTCCATGTTCATCGTGTCATTGCCGGCAACCAGGGACAGCCTGGTGGTAGTGTCGCTGCCCGGAAAGCAGGAGATGACAGGTTCGAGTCCCACTGGTTCCTTTTTTTCCGACATGTTTGTTAATTTACAGATCAGCAGTTGCGATCTTAACAAATTCAATTTGTAGAGGGAGACAAACTGAAGAAACTTACACATGAATCTTCACCCTTCTAAATAATATCCTTCTTTCATCATCATCTGCTTTGTCCGCCTTGGACTACTTAACATAACAATGTCGTAATCTCGGAGATTGGGTATTTGTTCCATGTTCATCGTGTCATTGCCGGCAACCAGGGACAGCCTGGTGGTAGTGTCGCTGCCCGGAAAGCAGTAGATGACAGGTTCAAGTCCCACTGGTTCCTTTTTTCCGACATGTTTGTTAATTTACATATCAGCAGTTGCGATCTTAACAAATTTGATTAGTAGAGGGAGACAAACTGAAGAAACTTACACCTGAACCTTCACCCCTCTGAATAATATCCTTATTTCATCATCATACGCTTTGTCCGCAATGGACTACTTAACATAACAATGTCGGAATGTCGGAGCTTGGGTATTTATTCCATGTTCATCAGGTCATTGCCGGCAACCAGGGACAGCCTGGTGGTAGTGTCGCTGCCCGAAAAGCAGTAGATGGCAGGTTCGAGTCCCACTGGTTCCCTTTTTCCGACATGTTTGTTAATTTACAGATCAGCAGTTGCGATCTTAACAAATTTAATTTGTAGAGGGAGACAAACTGAAGAAACTTACACCTGAACCTTCATCCCTCTGAATAATATCCTTCTTTCATCATTCTATGCTTTGTCCGCCATGGACTACTTAACATAACAATGTCGGAATCTCGGAGCTTGGGTATTTGTTCCATGTTCATCGTGTCATTGCCGGTAACCAGGGACAGCCTGGTGGTAGTGTCGCTGCCCGGAAAGCAGTAGATGACAGGTTCGAGTCCCACTGGTTCCTTTTTTCCGACATGTTTGATAATTTACAGATCAGCAGTTGCGATCTTAACAAATTTAATTTGTAGAGGAAGACAAACTGAAGAAACTTACACCTGAACCTTCACCCTTCTGAATAATATAATTCTTTCATCATCATATGCTCTTTCCGCCTTGGACTACTTGTCCATGTTCATCGTGTCACTTAACATAACAATGTCGGAATCTCGGAGCTTGGGTATTTGTTCCATGTTCATCGTGTCATTGCCGGCAACCAGGGACAGCCTGGTGGTAGTGTCGCTGCCCGGAAAGCAGTAGATGACAGGTTCGAGTCAAACTGGTTCCTTTTTTCCGACATGTTTGTTAATTTACAGATCAGCAGTTGCGATCTTAACAAATTTAATTTGTAGAGGGAGACAAACTGAGGAAACTTACACCTGAACCTTCGCCCTCTGAATAATATCCTTCTTTCATCATCATCTGCTTTGTCCGCCTTGGATTACTTAACATAACAATGTCGGAATCTCGGAGCTTGGGTATTTGTTCCATGTTCATCGTGTCATTGCCGGCAACCAGGGACAGCCTGGTGGTAGTGTCGCTGCCCGGAAAGCAGGAGATGACAGGTTCGAGTCCCACTGGTTCCTTTTTTCCGACATGTTTGTTAATTTACAGATCAGCAGTTGCGATCTTAACAAATTTAATTTATAGAGGGAGACAAACTGAAGAAACTTACACATGAATCTTCACCCTTCTGAATAATATCCTTCTTTCATCATCATCTGCTTTGTCCGCCTTGGACTACTAACATAACAATGTCGTAATCTCGGAGATTGGGTATTTGTTCCATGTTCATCCTGTCATTGCCGGCAACCTGGGACAGCCTGGTGGTAGTGTCGCTGCCCGGCAAGCAGTAGATGACAGGTTCAAGTCCCACTGGTTCCTTTTTTCCGACATGTTTGTTAATTTACAGATCAGCAATTGCGATCTTAAGAAATTTAATTTGTAGAGGGAGACAAACTGAAGAAACTTACACCTGAACCTTCACCCCTCTGAATAATATCCTTCTTTCATCATCATATGCTTTGTCCGCCTTGGACTACTTAACATAACAATGTCGGAATCTCGGAGCTTGGGTATTTGTTCCATGTTCATTGTGTCATTGCCGGTAACCAGGGCAGCCTGGTGGTAGTGTCGCTGCCCGGAAAGCAGTAGATGACAGGTTCGAGTCTCACTGGTTCCTGTTTTCCGACATGTTTGTTAATTTACAGATCAGCAGTTGCGATCTTAACAAATTTAATTTGTAGAGGGAGACAAACTGAAGAAACTTACACCTGAACCTTCACCCTTCTAAATAATATCCTTCTTTCATCATCATATGCTCTTTCCGCCTTGGACTACCTAACATAATAATAATAATAATAATAATAATTGATATGATATATATAGCGCCAAATCCACTCTGCAGAGTGCTCTAGGCGCGGAAGGAAGAGAAAGTGAAGGAGATAAAGGACATACAAATATCAAGTACATGTAATGAGTAGTCAAATTGAGGCTTTAAACAAGTGAGTTTTTAGACTGCTTTTAAAGGAGTCTGATGAAGAACAATTTTTTACGGCTGAAGGTAAGTTATTCCATAAGATGGGAGCAGCATGGCCAAAGGCACGTGTGCCCCATATTGTAGTGAATCTTGGAATTATCAGAGAACTGGAGTTGGATGAGCGTAAAGATCTAGCAGGGATGTAATTATGGAGTAAGTCAATGTTATACTGAGGAGCAGTGCCCTGAATGCAATGAAAAGTCAAAAGTAAAATCTTGAAAATAATGCGATCTTTGACTGGTAACCAATGAAGTGATCTCAAAATAGGGGTGATGTGAGTGTGCTTCTTGGATAGTGTGATGATGCGTGCTGCCGCATTTTGAAGCCTCTGTAGCATTGAGAGCTGAGTTTGTGGTAAGTTAAATAAGACAGAGTTTCCAAAATCGAGCCTAGAGGATATCAAGGCATGGACTATTTTTTCGGTAGAAGAGCGGTTCAAATATTTTCTAATGAAGCCGATAATGCGAAGTTGGTATCTTACAGATCTACAAATGCTAGAAACTTGATGAGACATAGTCATATTACAATCTAGCATTACACCCAGGTTGCGACAGGTTTGGGACACACTAATTGACATGCCGGAAAAGGAGATAAAATTAATGTCAAGTTTACCTAATTGTGTCTTCGAACGAAACATTAAAAACTCAGATTTATCCGTATTCAATTTCAAAGAATGTGAGTTCAGCCATGAATAAACATCGTTCATTGCATTCTCAAGCTGACTCAAAGCATGTAAGGCATCGGCCTGGTTAGGTTTGAAAGACAAATACAATTGAATGTCATCAGCGTATATGTGATAATTAATTTTGTGCTGGCGCAGTAAGTGTCCCAGGCTAATAAGATAGATGGAAAACAAGGTGGGCCCGCACACAGAGCCCTGTGGAACACCGCATTTGAGAGGCATAGCATTTGATTTACAGCTTTCAGAATTTCGGAATCTCGGAAATCTCGGAATCTCGGAATCTCGGAAATTGGGTATTTGTTCCATGTTCATCGTGTCATTGCCGGCAACCAGGGACAGCCTGGTGGTAGTGTCGCTGCCCGGAAAGCAGTAGATGGCAGGTTCGAGTCCCACTGGTTCCTTTTTTCCGACATGTTTGTTAATTTACAGATCAGCAATTGCGATCTTAACAAATTTAATTTGTAGAGGGAGACAAACTGAAGAAACTTACACCTGAACCTTCACCCCTCTGAATAATATCCTTCTTTCATCATCATATGCTTTGTCCGCCTTGGACTACTTAACATAACAATGTCGGAATCTCGGAGCTTGGGTATTTGTTCCATGTTCATTGTGTCATTGCCGGTAACCAGGGACAGCCTGGTGGTAGTGTCGCTGCCCGGAAAGCAGTAGATGACAGGTTCGAGTCCCACTGGTTCCTTTTTTCCGACATGTTTGTTAATTTACAGATCAGCAGTTGCGATCTTAACAAATTTAATTTGTAGAGGGAGACTAACTGAAGAAACTTACACCTGAACCTTCATCCCTCTGAATAATATCCTTCTTTCATCATCATCTGCTTTGTCCGCCTTGGACTACTTAACATAACAATGTCGTAATCTCGGAGATTGGGTATTTGTTCCATGTTCATCGTGTCATTGCCGGCAACCAGGGACAGCCTGGTGGTAGTGTCGCTGCCCGGCAAGCAGTAGATGACAGGTTCAAGTCCCACTGGTTCCTTTTTTCCGACATGTTTGTTAATTTACAGATCAGCAGTTGCGATCTTAACAAATTTAATTTGTAGAGGGAGACAAACTGAAGAAACTTACACCTGAACCTTCACCCCTCTGAATAATATCCTTCTTTCATCATCATATGCTTTGTCCGCCTTGGACTACTTAACATAACAATGTCGGAATCTCGGAGCTTGGGTATTTGTTCCATGTTCATTGTGTCATTGCCGGTAACCAGGGACAGCCTGGTGGTAGTGTCGCTGCCCGGAAAGCAGTAGATAACAGGTTCGAGTCCCACTGGTTCCTTTTTTCCGACATGTTTGTTAATTTACAGATCAGCAGTTGCGATCTTAACAAATTTAATTTGTAGAGGGAGACAATCTGAAGAAACTTACACCTGAACCTTCATCCCTCTGAATAATATCCTTCTTTCATCATCCTATGCTTTGTCCGCCTTGGACTACTTAACATAACAATGTCGGAATCTCGGAGCTTGGGTATTTGTTCCATGTTCATCGTGTCATTGCCGGCAACCAGGGACAGTCTGGTGGTAGTGTCGCTCCCCGGAAAGCAGTAGATGACAGGTTCGAGTCCCACTGGTTCCTTTTTTCCGACATGTTTGTTAATTTACAGATCACCAGTTGCGATCTTAAGAAATTTAATTTGTAGAGGGAGACAAACTGAAGAAACTTACACCTGAACCTTCACCCCTCTGAATAATATCCTTCTTTCATCATCATATGCTTTGTCCGCCTTGGACTACTTAACATAACAATGTCGGAATCTTGGAGCTTGGGTATTTGTTCCATGTTCATTGTGTCATTGCCGGTAACCAGGGACAGCCTGGTGGTAGTGTCGCTGCCCGGAAAGCAGTAGATGACAGGTTCGAGTCTCACTGGTTCCTGTTTTCCGACATGTTTGTTAATTTACAGATCAGCAGTTGCGATCTTAACAAATTTAATTTGTAGAGGGAGACAAACTGAAGAAACTTACACCTGAACCTTCACCCTTCTAAATAATATCCTTCTTTCATCATCATATGCTCTTTCCGCCTTGGACTACTTAACATAATAATAATAATAATAATAATTGATATGATATATATAGCGCCAAATCCACTCTGCAGAGTGCTCTAGGCGCGGAAGGAAGAGAAAGTGAAGGAGATAAAGGACATACAAATATCAAGTACATGTAATGAGTAGTCAAATTGAGGCTTTAAACAAGTGAGTTTTTAGACTGCTTTTAAAGGAGTCTGATGAAGAACAATTTTTTTACGGCTGAAGGTAAGTTATTCCATAAGATGGGAGCAGCATGGCCAAAGGCACGTGTGCCCCATATTGTAGTGAATCTTGGAATTATCAGAGAACCGGAGTTGGATGAGCGTAAAGATCTAGCAGGGATGTAATTATGGAGTAAGTCAATGTTATACTGTGGAGCAGTGCCCTGAATGCAATGAAAAGTCAAAAGTAAAATCTTGAAAATAATGCGATCTTTGACTGGTAACCAATGAAGTGATCTCAAAATAGGGGTGATGTGAGTGTGCTTCTTGGATAGTGTGATGATGCGTGCTGCCGCATTTTGAAGCCTCTGTAGCATTGAGAGCTGAGTTTGTGGTAAGTTAAATAAGACAGAGTTTCCAAAATCGAGCCTAGAGCAGTCAGGACCACTTGTTGTTTTCGGCAAGTGAAAATCTTTCCATTATAGGCAAGTAAATGGATTCTGCCGTTGGCGGCGCTGTGCGATTATGCGACGATCGACGCAAAGCTATCGCTTAGCTATCGGCGATCGCTGCGTAACAGGAACAAAAGTCCAGTCGTTTCATGAAAAACAACGTACGACGTGCTTTCTCACTGTTTGATTTTTCGCAGTGCGAGCCATTCGCAGTGCGTTGCGCAACACCAGTGAGTGTCATCGTTTCGGGAAGGATATGAGCCACCTAAATTCTGCAGGTCAATAGTTCTGCATTAATACTAGCATAAGATTTGACGAGGATTAGTCAAAATACTTTGTAATGACTTTCCTACCTTGATTTAGCATCCATGATGACCAAACACTCCATGTACGATTATCAGAGATCGATGATGATGATGGGAGGATTCCTTTGTGTATGAACACCATTATGATCAACAGGCATATGGAACAACCACTCATTTTCACACGGTTTACAGCACTCTTATGGATGATAGAATCACGGTAAATTTTCCATCCATTAAGTACTTGTGATATTGAACCACGAAAAATAAAATGTTCGTTCATAACGTGCTTGGACAAAATATGGCGCGGCTTCATCGTAGAAGGCATCGAAACTAATGACAGAAAAAATGCAATCACGAAGTAGATGGCGAAAAATAAAATAAAATCCAAGTGAATGTAATCCCGTTGACAGTGACATGCATGTAATCCGAGCTTGTTTATAAAACTTTATAATCAATGTGGTAGTTATAATTCACACTATCCTCCAAAGTGAGTGCGAATAGGAGCGAGAGGAGGGTGAAGTACCCCTTCCTACAAAAAACACTCAGATGTACAACAAAATTGCTCCCCGGGCCCATCAGTCTGCCACATGTGCACATCCCGCGCGAAATCTTCCAAGAGAGTGCGAAGGCATGGGAGAGGAGGGAGGGTGAAGTAGGGTCTATTATATAACACTCAGTGTAAAACAAAGGAAGTCCAGTCAGTCTGACACATGCATCCCGCGCATGCAAACAAGCGAAGTTTGCTTCTTACTTTCCCGCCGATTATGTCGATGGAGTCGTGACAATTAACATCAATCCACGGACAAAAGAAACAAATCAAAACAAAACAAAAGAGTTATCATCTCTGTATCCTACACGGCGGCATCATCAGCGATTGTCAGCACCCAGACATCAGGTAAGGCATTAACCACTTCCATGCGATAAACTGTAATGTCTTGACAGTGAATGTACCTGAATGTATACTAGGCGATTCACTATGTAACAGTCATCGTTGTCACGGTGAAAGGGCGCGGGCGGGAAGAACTACCAGAGCGGCTTGGGTCACGACCCCACCAACAAACAGCTCTTGACCGCTGATGCTGACCATGCAAACTAGGCTGTGAAGGCAGCTCCCCCAATGATATATATATTTTTTTTTTGTTTACAGCAAATGCGCATACCGTACGTATTAAATCTGCTAGATACACTCTTGCTTTGATCACATGGATTTGGAGTGCAGAATTAAAGAGTGCACCTGAAGACATTATGACTGACAAAGAAGCCAATTTTGGTTCTATTTGGGTGGGCTAATCATACATAGATTAAATTGTTCATACATTTACATATGAAAACTATGAGTCTTATAAAGTTGAATCAGTAGGAGGACATTTTAAACTGAAAATGATCCTACGAAATCAAAACTCGAAACTAAGAAACATTCCTAAGCAATTTATTCCTGATATCCGAGTATGCAATGAGCATTTCATTCATCGCTTATATCATCAAGAACATTAAAGAGCTTAATACTGCTCCACGAGTTATAGTTAATTAAATCGGGGGTTTGTAGGTTAGGCTGGCCTGCTTTTTAGAACCACAGAAGTCAGGAAACGCTTTTGAGTGATTGTGCGATGATCATCATCGCCAGATCGCCAGGCATGACCGCTTGGGGGGGGGGGGGGGGGGTGTCTACACCTATAATGAGTAGTTCAATTCAACTTATGTCAGTATGTTTTAATGTGGTAATGAATTCTGTAGTTGCATTGGCATCATGTCCATTATATTAATTGCCACATTATTAATTCCATATGCGAAATATAGCTGTAATTATGACATGTGAGAATAAAAAAAATCTATCAATACTGTATAGTTCTCAATTAGGTATGATATCAGGCGCTGGTGCATGTACGCCTACAAAGGAACATAATTAGACCTACTGCAAATAAATCTAATCTAATAGTATTAGATTTATACAAAACCACTACATGTATCTGCTATTCCTATGTTGTTGAATAACACCTGGTCTTACTGTGGTGTAAGTGCTTTGCGTTAACTTTTTTTTTCCCCAAAAATCAAGTCCTTGTGCACTGTGTATCGGGAAGCTCTGGTTCGTCTTGTCGAAGTTCAAAATCAACAAAAAGAACAAGAACTAATCATCTAAAAAAAAGGAGTTTTGTGTTCTGAAGTTTATACACTTGGATCGATCTCAATTCAGCACCACTGAGCACCGGAAACAACATCCCTCGGTGTTTCATTTTTTTTCAGTGTAGATACAGATTTATACTGTACATGTACAACGATATACTAATCATTCATCAAAAATCATATAGCGTTGCTCTTTCGTCTCAATACAAAAGTAGTTTCATGTAAATGTATTTTTTAACTATTCTCTAATGGGCATGCATCCCTGTTTATAGATTTATGAATGTAATTAATGTGGAGGTGATCGATAGCTTGTATGCACTTTCGCCCTGTTTAAGTTGTAGTCAGAAAATACATAGTGCTCTTTTTTCATAATAAATGACATTGTATTATGTCTTTATTTGCAGTAACAGTATTGCCCGCTTTGAAGATTCCAGCGAGGTTCACTGTAGACGCTGAAAAGATGCCCAAAGTGAAGGAGAAGAGACTGTAAGTATTACATAAATTATACTGTATGCCTAATACATTGTAATGAGGAAGAAATGATAGAGTGATTTACATGATGCAGCTATACCAATGAGTCAAGGGGCGAGCCTTTTACCGCCTTGCTTTTAGTGTTAAATAGAGTAATGTTTGTGCTAAGCGATACGTCTGATACAGCGAGACTACGTATTCGTGGACCCTTCACGACCGTGCATCCATTGAACGTAGTCTCGCCGCATCAGACGTATCACTGAGCAAAGATAATAGTCACGCCGCATCCAGAGACGTTTTGCGGATAAAAGCAAAGAGGCCATCAGTGTGTGGGATTTAAATGGGATGGCTAGTAACCGATCAGTGGGAATCAGTGGGAATGCTGAGGGATGATTGTTCCAATCCTTGTGGGATTTATTTAAGAGTACATTATATATCTACTGTTGTGTGAAAATTATTTGCTTCAGAACGGTCTCATATTCAAGTAATGTGCAGATTAATGCCCCGTCACTGACCAGGGACGCTTACCTGGAAACATTAGCTGTTGGTTGCTGTATGACTCCCCCGTAACAGGTGATCCCCTCACAGTTAAATGCCACTGTCCCCTCCCACCCAAATCCTGTCCAATTAATTGCTAATAAAAGATAACTCTCACAATATTGTAGATTTCCTTTGCACGCGAAGCCATGCTTGAACAAGTCAGGTAAGTGATAATCAGTGGCATGGTCTACCACGCATCGCAATGGTGTTGCTTTGTTAGCAACGATATTTTCATAATCATCCACAGCTGTAGTGTTATTCATCATAGATGTAGACATGATAGATCAACAGTAATTGAATCGAAGTTGTGACTTGTCTTCCGTGTATACAATATGGTGATTGTGCACTTTCTTCTTCTTCTTCTTTCTTATTTTCTTTTTGCTCACAGAGTTTTGGGAAGGAGACTGTGCTTCCGAGAGGAGAAGCAGAAAAGGAGCGAAGCCAAGAGTAAGCGAACCAAGAGTCTGTTTGGGAAAGCCAAAGAACTTACGACCATCGTAGGGTGTGACGTATTCCTTTTCGTGCAGGATGAATACCAGAAAGTCACTTATTGGGGAACAGATAATGCTCTTGCTATGTTTAAGCCCATTTTAGATAAGATGTCCAGCAGTACTAATCGTAAGCCTGTGCAGAATATCACATTCGTGACGCCTGTGAAGACGTCGGGCAGCCACATGAATAGTTCTATTCCAAGTGACAGCACAGCTGAGGACTTGCACAGCTTCTTATCATCATGCCTGAGTGATTCTATGCCACTTGCAATACCCATATCACCAGTGCCCACTCATGACGATCGAAACAGGTCAGTGCAACAACATTATTGTAAAACTCCAAAGCTTGCATCTAAGGCAAACACATCCAACATTTCAACCCCAAGAACACCTCGCACAACACCAAAGCGTGCAGCCATGTTCAATACTCATTCAACTCCAAAAACATCCCACACAACATCGAAGAATGCAACCAAAGACAATGTTGTATCTCAAACGTCAACACCGAAAACACCCCGTACATCACCAAAGCGAGCTGCCTGCTCAAGCGCAACCTTAAGACGAAGAACACCCTGCACAACACCAAAGAATACATCCAGAGACAATACACATCAAAATTCAAGACCAAAAACGCCATGCACAACACCAAAGCATGCAGCCAGTTCAAGCACACCCTCAAAACAAAGAACACCTCACAACACACCAAAGAATGTAGCCAGAGGCAATACACCACAAAAGTCGACACCAAAAACACCCCGCACAGCACCAAAGCATGCAATCCTAGAGTCCACCCCCGAAGATGCACTTCCCACACACCAGTGCCGAACACCAAGGTGTACGTCCACATGGAACAAGTCACTACCCCACACATCCTCCGATACGCCTGGAAGAAAGACAGCTAGCACCCCAAACAGTACAGCACTTCACGCATCTCCTGATATTCATCACAAAGCTACCCCCAACAAATCACTCAAATCCATGGAAGAAAAGGAACGAACAAAAGAAAAGAAAAGAAAGAAGAAAGACATATACATTGTCGAGGCCATTGAAGATGACCGAGTAATTGATGGCAACACACACTACTTTGTTAAATGGAAGCAATGGCCAAGAAAATATAACACGTGGGAACCAAAGGAACACATCCTAGATGAAAGACTGATAACATTCTATGAAAATAAGAAACACAGGGAAAACAGGCAGGATGTTTAGAAACTTGTATTATTGGGTAGCATCTGACCCATTGATTTATTGTTTGTCTTGTACAACACGCACAGGTATAACATGCAAAGAGTAAGATAATTCACTTTGGTCAACATAACATTGTACATAATTATCAATATCAAGAAATTATAGATACTGTCATGGCTGTACCGTGTACTTGATTATCAGAGTATGGGTTTGTATTGAATCATTGCCCAAGACCCTGATGTACGTACACGAAAAGGTAATTTTCTCATCCTGTCTGTAACCAGTGATGTAATTCCTCTGGATTAAAAACTGGAGGCGTTATTATTGAGAAACTCACAACCTTTTTAGAACTTAGTATTAGCTGTGTAATGAAATTTAAATCACTAGTATCATAGTTAGTGTTCAATCATGATGAAGGATGCAGGGTTCTTACTCTGTTCTATACATGCACGACCTTAAAAAACGAAATCAAACCCAACACGGCATGTATGCATTTACATGTATGATACACTTGCCACACAAAATGTACACCATGCAGCTGTGTATCATACGTGTTTTGTTTTGTTTTGTTTTTTGATGCATCTAAGCAATACTGGTACACTGCAAAAAGTCCGGTGTTAAATATGAAACACCGAGCTGGTGTTAAATTTGTGTTAGATTAACACCTCCGGGTGTCATTTCAAAATTATATATTTTGAACAATTTCTTAGTTACTGCACTTTTTGTTAATTTTGAACTTCAACAAGACGATAAAGAATTTTCCGATAAAGTACTTGATTTTCGAAAAAAAAAATGTGAAAACACATTTACACCACAGTAACACCAGGTGGTGTGGTCTCCTATTGAAGCTGGACGGGTGTTATACCATTGAAATTAACACCACCAATATCAAATCAACACCATGCGGTGTCATTATTGAATTAACTCTAGCGCAGTGTCAAAAATATCACCAGCCAAAGTGTCAAATTAACACCACGAAGTGCCAGGTGAACACTTTTTAACACCATCACAATACATTTTCTACACCTGTGGGCGTGGTCCTCTATTGAAGTTTGACCGGTGTTTTTACAGTGTATACTCAATAAAGTATTGTGTGCCCTTTAGTTTTTGTAACTTCTGAAGACATAGGTCAATATGAAAAACTACAACTTTACCTTCAAGAAACTTCAATCAGTATGAATGCACGAGGCACACTCTCCCTAACATCACACAGATCTGTATAAAAAAAAAAAAAAATGTCTGTAAGGTGTACGATATTTACAAGATGTAGGCCTACATCTACACTGTACATGTGCTGCGCCTTGAACAAAGTCACCGCAATGTCTTACAATAAAATGTATTATGAGTATACAATGTATAGCATATGACATTTTTTTTTTTGTTGCAACTCAATTCATAGTGTCTTTGTTTACAATACATCATGAATTAATCAATAATCCACAGTACATTGTGAAAAAAAAAAGAAAATCATTACATCATGGTATTGATTTTCTTCACTCGGTGAACTTAGCCTCTTAAATGTACTTAATGTCCTCGCAGGTTAATGACAAACGTCATGTACTGTATGTAAGACCATTCCTCTTTCCAATACAGTATGTATAAATCTTCACATAGCTTTTGTTTCCACAATGATGCGAATTCAAATTTCCTCAAGCAGTAATGATTTGTGAAAAGAATCATATATATATTATACATAAGCAATGTACACACGTTTCATCTGCAAATATACATCATGTACACAATGTCATGTACATTGCAGGCCTACATTTATAGCTATGTAAGTAGTATATGCTGATTTGGAGGAGAGCGGTAATGGTACAGCACCAGGTGGTTCGTGTACATGTACTTTCAATCTCTTTGCACCCCGTTGATAAATCAACAAATGTATGTCTGCAGTATACAATGTGTTTGTACATTTATCTACAGGTAATACAATGCATCTAAACATCAGGTATCTGAAAATTGCATTTTTTCTCAATCACTTTCATGTTGTAATCATGCAAACTGCATCGTCAAGTAGTGAGAGATGGAAAAAAAAATCCTTCCAACATGAAGGCAGCTACAGGCTGTACTGTTTAGTCATATTTTGAGCAGTCCATATATCCGTTATATTGTACAATATGTAGTATTCTTCCTAATCATATGGTACTAATGAACATACCCATGTACAATGATAGGTATAAGTTCAAGATGACTAAATGTATAAGTCTTTAAAGCGGTGTATACAACGTATTTTCTATACTACATTTTGTATCTGATGAACATGCATGTCTCTTAAGAATAAAATGTATACATCAACATGAAAAGTTGACCTTCAAAGTGCATGATTATGTTCTCATCGCTGTTCTGTCATATTGTATGCACTATACAGTATCATAATTACTTTTAAATGATAAGACAGACAAAATCATCAAATACGTATAAAACATCTGTATTTGCATTACATCCTTGCATGTACACTAATGTCTTGTATTGTACATGAACGCACAGTCACACTCTAGATCATACGCATTTGCAGAAATCATGCAGGACAATGGACTTAGTAGGCTTACAGGGTTGAACATCTTCACAATTTGAAATAGACTAATAAACTTCATTGTATATCTCGACAAGCAATATGAAAATAACGCATATCAAATTTGCTTTCACGAAGAAAAACAACTATACAGTATCACACTGTAATGCATGAAGATTGTATGTAATGGTGCATGTATGATTGATGCTCCTTTTCAACACATGTATTTTGGAACAATTTCCAAGATTGTGAAGTATAATATTCAACAGAAGTTTTGCAATGAGAAATGAGAAGACAAAAGATAGTCTGACCGTACATATAAATTGAATATAACAACATTCATCGTTGCTCCCCTATTCTCTGATCGTGCAAGATGACTCTTTTACGAGTACTTGGAGACATGACTGTATATCTCTATCATGATAGACCAACTATTCTTATGACAGAACAATAGCAACACACATACGAAACTACACCGTATACCCTCTTGAAACATGACAGAACTCATCTTCACTCACTTTCCTCACCTTGTGCTGACGCAAGTTCCTGCTGTGACACTTCCTCTTCTACTCGTAAGAAGAAATTGATAAAGTCTTCTCTTTTTCTGTTCTTAATTGTCTCCCACTCCGAAAGGAGCATTGTCTGGATGCCTTCATCATCAATGGCATCGATTGATGCAAGTACTCGAGCAGCAATGACCTCTTTTTTCTGATTTCGGATGTTGGTGTGATATTCCCGTTCTGCTTCCGTAATGTAGACTTGCTCGGGTTCAGAGACGCTGTCACCGTGTACGGGAAGTCCATAGAGCTTGCTGGCAAAGTGCTTCCTTCGCTTTGTACCCATCTCTGTCAGGTGTACTAGCTGAGGATCAAGTTTATCGGAACTGACTGACCTGAAAGAAGCATCAGCTGTAAGAGGATCATCCAAGAAGTGACTCTCTCTAAGGCAAGTTCTCCATGCTGTAACCTCGTCCTCACGAACCCCGTGGGAGCTAACATACTGCTCAGCATCCGGATCTTCTCTCCGCATGCGACCATAGACGGCTGAACGCAACTGTGTTAACAAAAATGAATGACATTCATATGATTATATAACACAATATAACTTTTAAAATGCAGAACATTCCATTTGGGGCAGGAACATTAGATCCAAAACAAAATGACGAAAGGATTTTCTTTGACTCAAGACTACTTGGAGTTCTTCTAGACATAGACAGCGTACTCAAAACTTGCCACAACATACTACACGTTGTACCCTGAACGCAAACACTGTATCCCCTCATAATAATTCTCCTTGACATTTTGTATATACTTTGTAAAGAAACACAAGTACATATATTTTGTGCCACAATACAAGTAGCCCAATGATCATACATAGGACTACATTTTGTACATCCATTGCTTTTGTTATACATGTCTGTTAGTGTTTGCAAAAATTCCCACCCACCCTAGGTTGCAGGCATCAACCTTTGTTGGTCGTAAAGGAGTCTGCGCGCGCCAAGACTACCACAGGCACCGCTGCACTGCAGCCTCTCCCAAAGAAGCTATGATACAGGGCCTATGAGACACTGCAAGACATGCCGGAGTGGCGTATGTAATAGTCTTAGCGCAGACTAGTTTACGACCAACGAGGGTTTGTGCCTGGAAACTACCCAACCCCCTCCCCCAGTCATGTGAAAGAAGAAGGTTGCACATGTAAACAGTAATATTACATGTAGGATTACATTATTATTATTACAAGTTGGTATACAGTATGTATGTAACTATGAAGTGGCTTGCAAAAGCTTGGTGTTTTACCTCGTCAAACTTGTGGAGATTCCTAAAAATCCGTTGCCAGTCTGCATTGGTAGGCACCCCTTTTGGCACCCACGACTTGCTCTTCTTATTCAGGGCTTCGAGAACAAAGTCCATATCCTCAGATCTCTCCTTGTCACCTGATGTGGAGATGGCTTGGTACTTGGACAAGAAGTTCTGAAGCAACGGGGGTGCAGCAAGGAAATTCGCCAGCTCGATCATTTCAATTTGCTGGTATTTCGGATGATTTCTACAGTGAAATATGGGAGCATATTTCACCCTTCCTGTTAATCAATAAATAAGGAAAACAAACAATCAACCATACAATGTGCCAATGGGACATCAACATACATACTGTTCAAGATGTGTAATGTGTGTATTGTATAAGTCAAGATGTTCAACAGAATAAAATGGATGTTATTATGTTCACCATTAAGTAACAATTCAAAACAGCAAATTTTCAATGGACATTGGTTGTTGACCTTCACATGAACATGAACAATTTATACATTAGTACATACAATGTACATGTAAAGACATGATGTACATGATCCTACGCGTTTACATATAGATGCCAGTCCCATGCGTTACTTGTACCAAGGAACTTCTGTGTCTGAAGCTCCTTGCTTCTACATACTGCACATCATGTCATGTGTACACTGTAGGCTCCTATAGTTTATCCAAGGGCCAGATTTTGTTATTATGACATCAACAAACACGTAAATTATAAAAAAAACTATACATGTAGAAGAGCGCTCAACAGTGCTCAAACAGCTCAGACCTCCGCCAAGCAGTTCACTTCCATCCCTACACGCACTGTGTGAGAATCACTTACATATGCTGTACAATATATAGGTGTCATAACCCATTAACCTTGGTAAATGACCTAAAAACAAAGAATACTGTAAAAATAATCTTCTACATCCATACCAAAAGATATAGCAAAAACACCCCTTACCTGCAAGTACCAATGCCATGTCGTTACATCGAATCCCACGACGCAAGTTGAAGATTGCAGTGGCATAGGTAAGCATTTGTTCTTCCAAATACTTGAAGCGGGGATTCTGAACTCTGCTGCTCCACCTGAAAAAATTCTCTGCTGATGGCTTTGTTCCAGTTAATTTGCATTCCCTCACATATGGCAGGACTAGCTCGTCGACTGAACCCAGATATAAAATCTGGAGCAGTTCCCAAGACTTGTGATGGTCTGCTGCTGATTTCGCATACTTTTGTGCATTTTCAGAGCAAAAGCCCATGCATCTAGCTAGATCCTTGACAAACACATCCCAGTTCAATTTGAAAAATGATCTGATCATATTCATTTCAAAATGGCCATGGCCAATCTTAAGAAGGACCCAGTCAAATTCAAGGATGTATGGTAGGTCTGTTTCACAGGTTTCAGCAAATTCTGCGTGGTCCTTACAATGCAATATGTACTTTTTTCTTTCAAAGATTGCTTTGTGGCAAATTTGGCACGTGTAAGTGTCTTTAAGGACCTTCTGTGCTATTGTGAAGGGTAGCCCATCACATGTAATGGCCACCCATTCACGCTGCCCATTTGCACAGTACTTGGAAATTTTCACTTGACGTCCGATATCACGGAAAACTGTAATGATACTTGAATGAGAATTTGGGTTCACAAATATAGGCTCTCCGGCACGGACATTTACACTGCCTGTGTTAGCCTTTTTCCCAGGCTCAGTATCAAGGTACGAAAACGTAATTTCACAGAACGATTTTTTTTCCTTTGGCTTGTTTGGTGGCGAAGAATAAGATGGACCAGGCTCAGGAACGGTAGGCACGGCATTTAAACTTGATCCACACGAAACGCACACTCTCTTTGTCTTCAGGTTATTGGTTCCACAAACCCAACACAATTTCCAGCCTTTTCTTTGCACATTTGATGCGACCTCATCGTCTACATGGTCCTGCCATTTTTCGTCTTTAAACACTTGTTGGGAATCCACAACAGTCAATCTTTCTTGAATTAGACAGTACAGTTGTTTATAATGTGTTGAATTCACAGCTTTATTAAAACTGCTTTCATTGTCTAATATCTCTCCAACTGCCTCAGTAAGATTATCGTCTGTCTGCCATTTTCCCCCTTTCAAGTCTTCCCGGCACTGTAAATGTCCATCAGGTTGTACTTCGGCAAAACAAACACTTGTGATAACACTCGATTTTACTTTATTATCAGATCGAATATGGTAAGTTTTACCTATGACCTGATCATTGTCAAATGCGACAATGACATCTCCAACAGGTGGGGGCAAAGGGTCTGCAGCCTGTGACTTTAGCCAGTTGGTGACATACGTGTGACTTCCTGCTGGCGATGACGAAGCATTGGTGTTACAAACAAGCTTACTCCTTGCAACAGAGTATGAAACAAGATTTTCCGACAAAGATAGAGGAAGAACTACTTTCTTGTTTTGTAGATGATAAATATGTTCAATTGCCTTAGCAAGGTCCACTTGTCTACTATTGTCAACTGTATGCTTAGGGTCTGTCAGGCCTTTCAGAAACGCAGTTACGACTGGGTTCCTGGAATTGTTCCACTTATTCACATCAAAATCGCATAATTCTCCAACGCTGTTGGCAGGAAGTTGTTTGATGTCATTTTTTACTGCAGTACGTTGACTTTGACCTAAAAAATGGGCGACTTCAGCTAATTCTTCGGTGTTCAATGTTTTCAGCTGTTCCAATACAGAGAGTACAGAGCTTTGTGTAGAAGTGCTAGAAATGACTCTGCCAGTTATAGTAGACTCTGTGTCTGTTGTGCTCCCAGACGTGGTACTACCAGATCCAGTACTTTTACTACTAGTTGATGGGCCGGCAGTCTGAGAATTGTCACTCTTACTTGCGCTTGCTGCTGCACTGTCGGTATCAAGTTTAATACTACCTTCACAACGTGACTGAAAATATTCTTTGCAGACTTTGCAAAGCAGATAACTTTTAGCTAATCGTTTGGCAGTACTACCTCCAGATAACACCTTTGCCTTGTCTTTGTTCTCTTTAGCCCATTCAGAGCGAACTTCAGCACTAAGTTTACTCACAAAAACGCCATCCCGTTCAAGGTCAATAGCAGCTCCTGCTGCAACAACATGATGAAGTTGGTTGGAACATCGACGAACAAAAATGAATTTTCCTTTAGCGTCCCTCTTCCTCAACGACGTCATTGAAAAAAAAAACACCAAAAAACATACACTTATTCTTTGGACCAGCTAGCTGACTGAATAGACATTCAATACAAGAAGAACACAAAAATCCGAAATTCGATAGTAATGGTGATCGACGGTATACCTATAGCATGTATAGCGAGAATGACACGAATGAGGCGAAGGTAGGTGGCCACAGTCACGCCACACGTGCCATTTACTACATATATTGCGATGTGTACAAAAATATACTATCAGCCATTCACTATGACGATCATTACGTCACTTCATCATGTCAGTCAATGACCTCTGTTTTTATACCTATAGTTTCCACCTCCATAATGAGTCACCGGCCTCCGTCATCCCCTGAGTATACATGTTCCCCCAAAATGCTAGAATGATCACATTGTTCCCTCCCTGTATCAGGCAACAGCTAGCCCCATTTCGTCATCTTAACGTGTTAAAGACCATGGATACAATCAAACCACGATTTACGACCAGGTTGAGTCAACCTCAAACATCCTGCCCTATCCCATTCATTACTTAGAATCCCAAATCCAAGAATACCTACACTACCTCTCCGCCTTCCAATTATTGCTCCGATAACAACCTAAGTTTTGCCCATAATAAAAACATGCCAACTGAAAACCTTTTTTTTTTTTGTTTGTCAAGACTTCATCGATCCTCATTCACCCATTCATATATTATGTGCGTCTATATAGGCACTAATCATGTGTAATTACGCAGGTAATTTCTGCGGTGTTCATCATGTACAATACTAGTCTATGTCAATGTTAATCAGTCTCGCATCTTTTTAAGCGTGTATTGGTTTGTGCATGTGTGTTATACATGTATACGATTTTGTATAAATTCTACTGTACTCTAGTGTTTTATCATGTATTTGTATGCAGGACTCCCCTGTAAAGCACTTGAGAAACTCATGGGGGACTACCCTTGAGCTGTTTTATTTTTCGGTTATCTGCGAAACTTCGCTTCCGCGCAGAGGATATCAACACATAGAATGGGTAAAAAATCATTGCATCTCTCCACAAAATCTGCCATACATTTTAGTTCATTAAAGTGGCAAAATTGTGGTGCCCGGAATCTGAAAATGACACACACTTCAGGGATTATTCAGGTGTAGCGTAATTATTGTAAGATATGTAGCGATGACGCACTTTTTGATCAGAAGGGTACCTACTGTAGTATAATTATGATGTGATTTAATTGTCTATAATTATAATATAGCAAGCAGTCTGAATTTGAGCACTTTGTCTCCCAACATGCTCAATTCTTCTGCATGGGATGATATATCGGAAGTGAACTTGGGGTATCCAGTTTCAGAAAGCAGATATTCTTTTTCTCCTTCTTCTTCTTCTTCTTTGTTACAGACCGATAAAAATCAGTTGCATTTGTTGAGCAGTCCGACGCACTTACAATTAGACGGCTAGTCACGACTATGACTATGAAAGAAAAAAAAAATCAAGTCACTCTAGTCACAACAATCACGACTGCTAGCATAGGGAACGTGTACAACCAGAGGGCCTACAGAACTACTTAGTATCACATGACGGGACTGCCCACGAAAATTTGAGTCGTTGACAATTAGCTCTGTCGCTGTCAGCATTGTGAATTTCTTTTCAATCCTTTGTTTCTTAGCAGTGCACATTCGAGTTTTATGTCCAGATAGGGACCTACTGATGTATTTGAGACTACGAAGTAGCCTTTATGACCAAAATATCTGCTATCACTTCGGAGCAGAAACAACCACCACCTGACCACAGAAATTCCACTTTCCGTCTCTTCTTACAGCTGGACTGGTGCATTTCCTTCGTAGGTGAATAATGTACTAGTAGATGGGTGCAATGGTCGCTCGCCAACTGCTTTGCAGTCCTTCACTTGTACACTCATATTGTGCACAGGATAGTGATGAAGTAAAGTTGTATAGTAATCATGAGGTCTTTATCTACATCAACACTGCAAATTTGACCAGATTTCTTTCGCATACACACACAACATACTAGTACTACGTGGGAAACTAGTAGGGAAACAATAATGTCCCTCCACGCACCGCACCGCGCTGGGTAAGGTGCCACCCCCATTGTAACGTGTCGACTAGCCAAGCATCACACACGCATATTTCACCAGTCCTGCACACGAACGTTCGGCGCGAACCCAATGCACAACTGTTTCAGTGTCCGGGGTACACACCCACACACACACACACACACCACACATACGATAGGAAGTGACGCACGTATATTTTCATTAGACGACTGGCAAATAAGACTATTCGGAAAACGACCGTTTCGTTTTCGAAAAATTTTTTCTCAACATCGCTATGCTTTTTAAACGATTTCGCCGAAGGTTACAGGGCAATTTTCCCCTAAATAATTGAGAGAGGAGTTTATTAATGTAGCATACCGTGTTGAGAATTTTGAAATGTACAGTCCACAACTTTGCTCAAATTGTTCAGCGATATACAAAGACTCCTCTAGGGGAATATATATCCATAGAGAAAGCACGCACGTTCGTGACAGTGGTATCGTCGGTAGTATCGTTTACGGGCCGCAGTGCGAAATTGTTGCCACTTCTGGCAAAATTTGAGACTTGTCGTTTTCGACAAGTGGTCCTGACTGCTCTGTAGCATTGAGAGCTGAGTTTGTGGTAAGTTAAATAAGACAGAGTTTCCAAAATCGAGCCTAGAGGATATCAAGGCATGGACTATTTTTTCGGTAGAAGAGCGGTTCAAATATTTTCTAATGAAGCCGATAATGCGAAGTTGGTATCTTACAGATCTACAAATGCTAGAAACTTGATGAGACATAGTCATATTACAATCTAGCATTACACCCAGGTTGCGACAGGTTTGGGACACACTAATTGACATGCCGGAAAAGGAGATAAAATTAATGTCAAGTTTACCTAATTGTGCCCTGTGGAACACCGCATTTGAGAGGCATAGCATTTGATTTACAGCTTTCAGAATTTCGGAATCTCGGAAATCTCGGAATGTCGGAATCTCGGAGCTTGGGTATTTGTTCCATGTTCATTGTGTCATTGCCGGTAACCAGGGACAGCCTGGTGGTAGTGTCGCTGCCCGGAAAGCAGTAGATAACAGGTTCGAGTCCCACTGGTTCCTTTTTTCCGACATGTTTGTTAATTTACAGATCAGCAGTTGCGATCTTAACAAATTTAATTTGTAGAGGGAGACAATCTGAAGAAACTTACACCTGAACCTTCATCCCTCTGAATAATATCCTTCTTTCATCATCCTATGCTTTGTCCGCCTTGGACTACTTAACATAACAATGTCGGAATCTCGGAGCTTGGGTATTTGTTCCATGTTCATCGTGTCATTGCCGGCAACCAGGGACAGTCTGGTGGTAGTGTCGCTCCCCGGAAAGCAGTAGATGACAGGTTCGAGTCCCACTGGTTCCTTTTTTCCGACATGTTTGTTAATTTACAGATCACCAGTTGCGATCTTAAGAAATTTAATTTGTAGAGGGAGACAAACTGAAGAAACTTACACCTGAACCTTCACCCCTCTGAATAATATCCTTCTTTCATCATCATATGCTTTGTCCGCCTTGGACTACTTAACATAACAATGTCGGAATCTTGGAGCTTGGGTATTTGTTCCATGTTCATTGTGTCATTGCCGGTAACCAGGGACAGCCTGGTGGTAGTGTCGCTGCCCGGAAAGCAGTAGATGACAGGTTCGAGTCTCACTGGTTCCTGTTTTCCGACATGTTTGTTAATTTACAGATCAGCAGTTGCGATCTTAACAAATTTAATTTGTAGAGGGAGACAAACTGAAGAAACTTACACCTGAACCTTCACCCTTCTAAATAATATCCTTCTTTCATCATCATATGCTCTTTCCGCCTTGGACTACTTAACATAATAATAATAATAATAATAATTGATATGATATATATAGCGCCAAATCCACTCTGCAGAGTGCTCTAGGCGCGGAAGGAAGAGAAAGTGAAGGAGATAAAGGACATACAAATATCAAGTACATGTAATGAGTAGTCAAATTGAGGCTTTAAACAAGTGAGTTTTTAGACTGCTTTTAAAGGAGTCTGATGAAGAACAATTTTTTTACGGCTGAAGGTAAGTTATTCCATAAGATGGGAGCAGCATGGCCAAAGGCACGTGTGCCCCATATTGTAGTGAATCTTGGAATTATCAGAGAACCGGAGTTGGATGAGCGTAAAGATCTAGCAGGGATGTAATTATGGAGTAAGTCAATGTTATACTGTGGAGCAGTGCCCTGAATGCAATGAAAAGTCAAAAGTAAAATCTTGAAAATAATGCGATCTTTGACTGGTAACCAATGAAGTGATCTCAAAATAGGGGTGATGTGAGTGTGCTTCTTGGATAGTGTGATGATGCGTGCTGCCGCATTTTGAAGCCTCTGTAGCATTGAGAGCTGAGTTTGTGGTAAGTTAAATAAGACAGAGTTTCCAAAATCGAGCCTAGAGGATATCAAGGCATGGACTATTTTTTCGGTAGAAGAGCGGTTCAAATATTTTCTAATGAAGCCGATAATGCGAAGTTGGTATCTTACAGATCTACAAATGCTAGAAACTTGATGAGACATAGTCATATTACAATCTAGCATTACACCCAGGTTGCGACAGGTTTGGGACACACTAATTGACATGCCGGAAAAGGAGATAAAATTAATGTCAAGTTTACCTAATTGTGTCTTCGAACCAAACATTAAAAACTCAGATTTATCCGTATTCAATTTCAAAGAATGTGAGTTCAGCCATGAATAAACATCGTTCATTGCATTCTCAAGCTGACTCAAAGCATGTAAGGCATCGGCCTGGTTAGGTTTGAAAGACAAATACAATTGAATGTCATCAGCGTATATGTGATAATTAATTTTGTGCTGGCGCAGTAAGTGTCCCAGGCTAATAAGATAGATGGAAAACAAGGTGGGCCCGCACACAGAGCCCTGTGGAACACCGCATTTGAGAGGCATAGCATTTGATTTACAGCTTTCAGAATTTCGGAATCTCGGAAATCTCGGAATCTCGGAATCTCGGAAATTGGGTATTTGTTCCATGTTCATCGTGTCATTGCCGGCAACCAGGGACAGCCTGGTGGTAGTGTCGCTGCCCGGAAAGCAGTAGATGGCAGGTTCGAGTCCCACTGGTTCCTTTTTTCCGACATGTTTGTTAATTTACAGATCAGCAATTGCGATCTTAACAAATTTAATTTGTAGAGGGAGACAAACTGAAGAAACTTACACCTGAACCTTCACCCCTCTGAATAATATCCTTCTTTCATCATCATATGCTTTGTCCGCCTTGGACTACTTAACATAACAATGTCGGAATCTCGGAGCTTGGGTATTTGTTCCATGTTCATTGTGTCATTGCCGGTAACCAGGGACAGCCTGGTGGTAGTGTCGCTGCCCGGAAAGCAGTAGATGACAGGTTCGAGTCCCACTGGTTCCTTTTTTCCGACATGTTTGTTAATTTACAGATCAGCAGTTGCGATCTTAACAAATTTAATTTGTAGAGGGAGACTAACTGAAGAAACTTACACCTGAACCTTCATCCCTCTGAATAATATCCTTCTTTCATCATCATCTGCTTTGTCCGCCTTGGACTACTTAACATAACAATGTCGTAATCTCGGAGATTGGGTATTTGTTCCATGTTCATCGTGTCATTGCCGGCAACCAGGGACAGCCTGGTGGTAGTGTCGCTGCCCGGCAAGCAGTAGATGACAGGTTCAAGTCCCACTGGTTCCTTTTTTCCGACATGTTTGTTAATTTACAGATCAGCAGTTGCGATCTTAACAAATTTAATTTGTAGAGGGAGACAAACTGAAGAAACTTACACCTGAACCTTCACCCCTCTGAATAATATCCTTCTTTCATCATCATATGCTTTGTCCGCCTTGGACTACTTAACATAACAATGTCGGAATCTCGGAGCTTGGGTATTTGTTCCATGTTCATTGTGTCATTGCCGGTAACCAGGGACAGCCTGGTGGTAGTGTCGCTGCCCGGAAAGCAGTAGATAACAGGTTCGAGTCCCACTGGTTCCTTTTTTCCGACATGTTTGTTAATTTACAGATCAGCAGTTGCGATCTTAACAAATTTAATTTGTAGAGGGAGACAATCTGAAGAAACTTACACCTGAACCTTCATCCCTCTGAATAATATCCTTCTTTCATCATCCTATGCTTTGTCCGCCTTGGACTACTTAACATAACAATGTCGGAATCTCGGAGCTTGGGTATTTGTTCCATGTTCATCGTGTCATTGCCGGCAACCAGGGACAGTCTGGTGGTAGTGTCGCTCCCCGGAAAGCAGTAGATGACAGGTTCGAGTCCCACTGGTTCCTTTTTTCCGACATGTTTGTTAATTTACAGATCACCAGTTGCGATCTTAAGAAATTTAATTTGTAGAGGGAGACAAACTGAAGAAACTTACACCTGAACCTTCACCCCTCTGAATAATATCCTTCTTTCATCATCATATGCTTTGTCCGCCTTGGACTACTTAACATAACAATGTCGGAATCTCGGAGCTTGGGTATTTGTTCCATGTTCATTGTGTCATTGCCGGTAACCAGGGACAGCCTGGTGGTAGTGTCGCTGCCCGGAAAGCAGTAGATGACAGGTTCGAGTCTCACTGGTTCCTGTTTTCCGACATGTTTGTTAATTTACAGATCAGCAGTTGCGATCTTAACAAATTTAATTTGTAGAGGGAGACAAACTGAAGAAACTTACACCTGAACCTTCACCCTTCTAAATAATATCCTTCTTTCATCATCATATGCTCTTTCCGCCTTGGACTACTTAACATAATAATAATAATAATAATAATTGATATGATATATATAGCGCCAAATCCACTCTGCAGAGTGCTCTAGGCGCGGAAGGAAGAGAAAGTGAAGGAGATAAAGGACATACAAATATCAAGTACATGTAATGAGTAGTCAAATTGAGGCTTTAAACAAGTGAGTTTTTAGACTGCTTTTAAAGGAGTCTGATGAAGAACAATTTTTTTACGGCTGAAGGTAAGTTATTCCATAAGATGGGAGCAGCATGGCCAAAGGCACGTGTGCCCCATATTGTAGTGAATCTTGGAATTATCAGAGAACCGGAGTTGGATGAGCGTAAAGATCTAGCAGGGATGTAATTATGGAGTAAGTCAATGTTATACTGAGGAGCAGTGCCCTGAATGCAATGAAAAGTCAAAAGTAAAATCTTGAAAATAATGCGATCTTTGACTGGTAACCAATGAAGTGATCTCAAAATAGGGGTGATGTGAGTGTGCTTCTTGGATAGTGTGATGATGCGTGCTGCCGCATTTTGAAGCCTCTGTAGCATTGAGAGCTGAGTTTGTGGTAAGTTAAATAAGACAGAGTTTCCAAAATCGAGCCTAGAGGATATCAAGGCATGGACTATTTTTTCGGTAGAAGAGCGGTTCAAATATTTTCTAATGAAGCCGATAATGCGAAGTTGGTATCTTACAGATCTACAAATGCTAGAAACTTGATGAGACATAGTCATATTACAATCTAGCATTACACCCAGGTTGCGACAGGTTTGGGACACACTAATTGACATGCCGGAAAAGGAGATAAAATTAATGTCAAGTTTACCTAATTGTGTCTTCGAACCAAACATTAAAAACTCAGATTTATCCGTATTCAATTTCAAAGAATGTGAGTTCAGCCATGAATAAACATCGTTCATTGCATTCTCAAGCTGACTCAAAGCATGTAAGGCATCGGCCTGGTTAGGTTTGAAAGACAAATACAATTGAATGTCATCAGCGTATATGTGATAATTAATTTTGTGCTGGCGCAGTAAGTGTCCCAGGCTAATAAGATAGATGGAAAACAAGGTGGGCCCGCACACAGAGCCCTGTGGAACACCGCATTTGAGAGGCATAGCATTTGATTTACAGCTTTCAGAATTTCGGAATCTCGGAAATCTCGGAATCTCGGAATCTCGGAAATTGGGTATTTGTTCCATGTTCATCGTGTCATTGCCGGCAACCAGGGACAGCCTGGTGGTAGTGTCGCTGCCCGGAAAGCAGTAGATGGCAGGTTCGAGTCCCACTGGTTCCTTTTTTCCGACATGTTTGTTAATTTACAGATCAGCAATTGCGATCTTAACAAATTTAATTTGTAGAGGGAGACAAACTGAAGAAACTTACACCTGAACCTTCACCCCTCTGAATAATATCCTTCTTTCATCATCATATGCTTTGTCCGCCTTGGACTACTTAACATAACAATGTCGGAATCTCGGAGCTTGGGTATTTGTTCCATGTTCATTGTGTCATTGCCGGTAACCAGGGACAGCCTGGTGGTAGTGTCGCTGCCCGGAAAGCAGTAGATGACAGGTTCGAGTCCCACTGGTTCCTTTTTTCCGACATGTTTGTTAATTTACAGATCAGCAGTTGCGATCTTAACAAATTTAATTTGTAGAGGGAGACAAACTGAAGAAACTTACACCTGAACCTTCATCCCTCTAAATAATATACTTCTTTCATCATCCTATGCTTTGTCCGCCATGGACTACTTAACATAACAATGTCGGAATCTCGGAGCTTGGGTATTTGTTCCATGTTCATCGTGTCATTGCCGGCAACCAGGGACAGTCTGGTGGTAGTGTCGCTGCCCGGAAAGCAGTAGATGACAGGTTCGAGTCCCACTGGTTCCTTTTTTCCGACATGTTTGTTAATTTACAGATCAGCAGTTGCGATCTTAACAAATTTAATTTGTAGAGGGAGACAAACTGAAGAAACTTACACCTGAACCTTCACCCTTCTGAATAATATCGTTCTTTCATCATCATATGCTTTGTCCGCAATGGACTACTTAACATAACAATGTCGGAATGTCGGAGCTTGGGTATTTATTCCATGTTCATCAGGTCATTGCCGGCAACCAGGGACAGCCTGGTGGTAGTGTCGCTGCCCGAAAAGCAGTAGATGGCAGGTTCGAGTCCCACTGGTTCCCTTTTTCCGACATGTTTGTTAATTTACAGATCAGCAGTTGCGATCTTAACAAATTTAATTTGTAGAGGGAGACAAACTGAAGAAACTTACACCTGAACCTTCATCCCTCTGAATAATATCCTTCTTTCATCATTCTATGCTTTGTCCGCCATGGACTACTTAACATAACAATGTCGGAATCTCGGAGCTTGGGTATTTGTTCCATGTTCATCGTGTCATTGCCGGTAACCAGGGACAGTCTGGTGGTAGTGTCGCTGCCCGGAAAGCAGTAGATGACAGGTTCGAGTCCCACTGGTTCCTTTTTTCCAACATGTTTGATAATTTACAGATCAGCAGTTGCGATCTTAACAAATTTAATTTGTAGAGGAAGACAAACTGAAGAAACTTACACCTGAACCTTAACCCTTCTGAATAATATAATTCTTTCATCATCATATGCTCTTTCCGCCTTGGACTACTTGTCCATGTTCATCGTGTCACTTAACATAACAATGTCGGAATCTCGGAGCTTGGGTATTTGTTCCATGTTCATCGTGTCATTGCCGGCAACCAGGGACAGCCTGGTGGTAGTGTCGCTGCCCGGAAAGCAGTAGATGACAGGTTCGAGTCCCACTGGTTCCTTTTTTCCGACATGTTTGTTAATTTACAGATCAGCAGTTGCGATCTTAACAAATTTAATTTGTAGAGGGAGACAAACTGAGGAAACTTACACCTGAACCTTCGCCCTCTGAATAATATCCTTCTTTCATCATCATCTGCTTTGTCCGCCTTGGATTACTTAACATAACAATGTCGGAATCTCGGAGCTTGGGTATTTGTTCCATGTTCATCGTGTCATTGCCGGCAACCAGGGACAGCCTGGTGGTAGTGTCGCTGCCTGGAAAGCAGGAGATGACAGGTTCGAGTCCCACTGGTTCCTTTTTTCCGACATGTTTGTTAATTTACAGATCAGCAGTTGCGATCTTAACAAATTTAATTTGTAGAGGGAGACAAACTGAAGAAACTTACACATGAATCTTCACCCTTCTGAATAATATCCTTCTTTCATCATCATCTGCTTTGTCCGCCTTGGACTACTAACATAACAATGTCGTAATCTCGGAGATTGGGTATTTGTTCCATGTTCATCCTGTCATTGCCGGCAACCTGGGACAGCCTGGTGGTAGTGTCGCTGCCCGGCAAGCAGTAGATGACAGGTTCAAGTCCCACTGGTTCCTTTTTTCCGACATGTTTGTTAATTTACAGATCAGCAATTGCGATCTTAACAAATTGAATTTGTAGAGGGAGACAAACTGAAGAAACTTACACCTGAACCTTCACCCCTCTGAATAATATCCTTCTTTCATCATCATATGCTTTGTCCGCCTTGGACTACTTAACATAACAATGTCGGAATCTCGGAGCTTGGGTATTTGTTCCATGTTCATTGTGTCATTGCCGGTAACCAGGGACAGCCTGGTGGTAGTGTCGCTGCCCGGAAAGCAGTAGATGACAGGTTCGAGTCCCACTGGTTCCTTTTTTCCGACATGTTTGTTAATTTACAGATCAGCAGTTGCGATCTTAAGAAATTTAATTTGTAGAGGGAGACAAACTGAAGAAACTTACACCTGAACCTTCACCCCTCTGAATAATATCCTTCTTTCATCGTCATATGCTTTGTCCGCCTTGGACTACTAAACATAACAATGTCGGAATCTCGGAGCTTGGGTATTTGTTCCATGTTCATTGTGTCATTGCCGGTAACCAGGGACAGCCTGGTGGTAGTGTTGCTGCCCGGAAAGCAGTAGATGACAGGTTCGAGTCCCACTGGTTCCTTTTTTCCGACATGTTTGTTAATTTACAGATCAGCAGTTGCGATCTTAACAAATTTAATTTGTAGAGGGAGACAAACTGAAGAAACTTACACCTGAACATTCACCCCTCTGAATAATATCCTTCCTTCATCATCATATGCTTTGTCCGCCTTGGACTACTTAACATAACAATGTCGGAATCTCGGAGCTTGGGTATTTGTTCCATGTTCATTGTGTCATTGCCGGTAACCAGGGACAGCCTGGTGGTAGTGTCGCTGCCCGGAAAGCAGTAGATGACAGGTTCGAGTCCCACTGGTTCCTTTTTTCCGACATGTTTGTTAATTTACAGATCAGCAGTTGCGATCTTAACAAATTTAATTTGTAGAGGGAGACAAACTGAAGAAACTTACACCTGAACCTTCACCCTTCTGAATAATATCCTTCTTTCATTATCATATGCTCTTTCCGCCTTGGACTACTTGTCCATGTTCATCGTGTCACTTAACATAACAATGTCGGAATCTCGGAGCTTGGGTATTTGTTCCATGTTCATCGTGTCATTGCCGGCAACCAGGGACAGCCTGGAGGTAGTGTCGCTGCCCGGAAAGCAGTAGATGACAGGTTCGAGTCCCACTGGTTCCTTTTTTCTGACATGTTTGTTAATTTACAGATCAGCAGTTGCGATCTTAACAAATTTAATTTGTAGAGGGAGACAAACTGAGAAAACTTACACCTGAACCTTCGCCCTCTGAATAATATCCTTCTTTCATCATCCTATGCTTTGTCCGCCTTGGACTACTTAATATAACAATGTCGGAATCTCGGAGATTGGGTATTTGTTCCATGTTCATCGTGTCATTGCCGGCAACCAGGGACAGCCTGGTGGTAGTGTCGCTGCCCGGAAAGAAGGAGATGACAGGTTCGAGTCCCACTGGTTCCTTTTTTTCCGACATGTTTGTTAATTTACAGATCAGCAGTTGCGATCTTAACAAATTCAATTTGTAGAGGGAGACAAACTGAAGAAACTTACACCTGAACCTTCATCCCTCTGAATAATATCCTTCTTTCATCATCCTATGCTTTGTCCGCCTTGGACTACTTAACATAACAATGTCGGAATCTCGGAGATTGGGTATTTGTTCCATGTTCATCGTGTCATTGCCGGCAACCAGGGACAGCCTGGTGGTAGTGTCGCTGCCCGGAAAGCAGGAGATGACAGGTTCGAGTCCCACTGGTTCCTTTTTTTCCGACATGTTTGTTAATTTACAGATCAGCAGTTGCGATCTTAACAAATTCAATTTGTAGAGGGAGACAAACTGAAGAAACTTACACATGAATCTTCACCCTTCTAAATAATATCCTTCTTTCATCATCATCTGCTTTGTCCGCCTTGGACTACTTAACATAACAATGTCGTAATCTCGGAGATTGGGTATTTGTTCCATGTTCATCGTGTCATTGCCGGCAACCAGGGACAGCCTGGTGGTAGTGTCACTGCCCGGAAAGCAGTAGATGACAGGTTCAAGTCCCACTGGTTCCTTTTTTCCGACATGTTTGTTAATTTACATATCAGCAGTTGCGATCTTAACAAATTTGATTAGTAGAGGGAGACAAACTGAAGAAACTTACACCTGAACCTTCACCCCTCTGAATAATATCCTTATTTCATCATCATACGCTTTGTCCGCAATGGACTACTTAACATAACAATGTCGGAATCTCGGAGCTTGGGTATTTGTTCCATGTTCATTGTGTCATTGCCGGTAACCAGGGACAGCCTGGTGGTAGTGTCGCTGCCCGGAAAGCAGTACGGCCGTGATAAGGCAAAGGAACGTAACTCAAAATTTGGGCATTCTGAGTTATGAGCATATGGCTCCTAAATAAAATGTGCTCTTTTTAATGGTGAATGTCTCAATTCTCAAATGTTTACCATTTCAGAGATAAAAAGCGTATCTCACACACCTTTTTCACAACGTTGCCGTTTCCAGCTAGGCAAAACAACGTAAGCTGAGATACGTATAGAAATGACAAAGAAAGCATTTTCGCTGTTACGGCAAATGAACGTATCTTTACATACACTGTTTTTTCATGGTGGTTTCTCAAGAAGAAAGAAGGAAATTGCGACGCCAAAAGAACGTATGTCATCATACAGCGCTTTGCTGTATAAAATCAGGGCCATGCGCGCTACAGTCAGCACGGCAAAAGAACGTATGTCATCATACGGCGCTTTGTTGTATAAAATCAGGGCCATGTGCGCTACAGTCAGCACGGCAAAACAACGTATCAACATCGTGGCCATCACAACACACGCTACACTGCATATAAACTCTATGTGCAAGACCTACGGCTACCTGCTGCAGATCCATTTCAGCCGCGGCAGGGAGTGTAGTGCCGCCGCTGATGCCGGGCCGCTTGCGACAACAGCTGCAGCAGTGCTGCAGCAGAGTACTGGTTGACTGGCAGGCAAGCTTTGCTGCAGTGTGAACCATGAAGTCATGCCAGTTGTTCTGTTTTGCAGTCATGGAATGGATATTCTCCTGGCCAGTTAATGCTACCACAAAGAAAATCAGCGGTAACACCGGTAAGTTTTATTTTGTTTTTATCAGGTCTAAGTTTGATCCAGCCCGACCAGACGCCGTGCGAAGTACGGCGATTGGGCTGTACAGAGTGGACGACAGTACGCTATGCTAGTAGGGTCCAGTACATTGTACTTTCAATTATAGTTTTCACTAAGATTTAAGAAAACGATGAGTAAAAAAAAATTAACAAAAAACACAGCAAGCTACGAAAATAAAGAGCAAACATAGATCTATGAGTATGACAGCCTTTCCTGTCGGTGGGCTTGGCAAAACGTGGCTCATTGATGTGGTTGTGGTTCTACTATTAAAGGACATAAAATGTAGGATACTTGTACTACTACTAGTGGTCTAGTAGATCAAGTAGTGACTCTCAAGAGAAATTTACCTATGCGCAAAGGAAGTGGACCCCAATATACTGTTATGATCATCGACATCATTCGACTTGAGGTCTTCTACCTCAAATTCAGTTTTGTAAAGTAACAGCTTTATAGTAAACAGTAGACTCGACTTCAAGCAAATGACAATAAAGCTTGATACTGATGAATTCCATTTAGTCTTTAGTGGCTACATGAACTGATGGCAGACGATATGTTCTAATAATGACATTAACATCATTACTTTGGCAAGAAAAGTAGGGATAAAATGTAATGTTTGGTCTACATCTTTGGTTAAACATAAGTAGTCTTAGATCTTATTTGTTATTTCTTGAAAGGATGAAGAATGTGATTGTGGTGTTTTCATGCATACAGGAATTTACTCACTTAGAATTAGCCTAAAAAATAAGGTAATATTTAATGGTACTCTTTACCTGCTAACTATGGAGGCCTGATTTATTTTCTTTTTAATTCTTTGTGCAATTTTAGTCAGCTGTACATATTCTTTAGAACATTTTCTTTTTTCATTTCGATACGATATAATGCATTGTTGCCATGGTAGATCCTATACATGTTCCACCCCTCCCCCATAAAAATGTTGAGGGCAAAAGCTTATGGAATTCAAATATTTATTCTTAAGTTAGGTGGTTTTAAATACTATGTAAAGTTCAAATATTCAGACCCAATCGTCTACTCTAGGTGATATTAACATTCGTGTTGATATACATATTTGCTTGTCTCTCTTTTCAGTGTCCACACCAACCGCCAGCCTAGACCGGCACAGAAAAGGAATGCAGTGTATCAAGTACAATGAATGGTACACGTTGAATAATCACCTATTAATTCATACCAAAAAAAAGTATTAAGAGAAGGGGGCAGAAATGAATCCCACCTTTGTCATTATCTCTAGCGACACAAGCCGGCATTTGGAAAAAAAAAATAAAAATAAAAGAATGCAGAATCCAGGATGATGACTCTCTGATAATTTGAGAATACCACATTTCACAGTTCATTCCTTAGCGATAAAAAATAATAATATTAAATGAAAACTGATGAAATGGTAACCATAATCTGTCTCAAAACAAACACACAGCCTTGTGCATCCTCAAGGGGTATTTGTATGATGTTGAATAATAGATATTGTGAGTGTATTTCATTATTTGAAGAGTTTGTTTGCAAAATACGATAAGTCCATATTTGCCAAATGGAGATATTTGCGATTAAGGGTCAAGAAAAATAAAGAGAATAATAAGAAATTGTTTGCTTCTTTTGACCACAACTTCAAAAATGTTCCATTTTAGGGACTGACCAGTATATGATTTTAAAGATATCATATTGTACTTTATGAGAGAGACTGTACTTCAAAATCTTCAAAAACGGACTTATCGGTTTTGCGAACAAACTCTTCATAAATACTCATTCTCATATTCTTTGTTTTTTTAGGAGGGGGGGGGGGGTCTGTGAGAGAGGATTTGTTACAAACAACCATGTCTAATGAAGAATTTAATCACATAACTAAAGCAGAATTGAAATTCACTAGCTTTCTTTTATGGAAAATACAGAGTGCCTCATTTCATTTTGTGTTAATTATTCTCTTGCGTTTCTTTTTCATTTTCCTGCAGTGGTCTACCGAGCAGTTCGAAAGCAGAGAAAGGAGCAACTATACAAATTTCAGAACAGCTCTGCACGCCCGTCAGAATCTCATGAAAGATGGAGTGGATTGTGCACTAGATCAGTCAACTCTAAAGGAAAAATAAAAGCACTCGGATTGTTTATATAGGATCAAGTAAATCTTTCACAGTTAAATTAAGAACTCGCAAAACTCAACTGTGAAATGTTAATGACTATTCTTACGTTATCAAGGCACAAGAAAGATTTATTTTTTATATATTGATATGAAACTAAAGATTCTATTTCAAAAAAAAATATGATGAGGGCTTATTGCCCTTTGAAATGATGATTATCAAATTTAGGTAAAACTATCACTTGTTCATATCAAATATTGTTGTAAATGCTTGCCCTCAAAATCAATATCATGTTGATTGAAACTTGTCAACATATTTCAGAAAACCAGGGAAATAGTAACCTTTATTTCCTGCATAATTTTGATTTATTTTGAGCCTAATCTCTCCGGGAGCTCTCAGACAACGCAGATGTATTGCAGCACAGCAAATCGCTGTTGTGATCAGACGTTTATTGAAATGTGTTTAAAGTAAATACTGTTGCAAATTCTCAGTTCGTTTCAGCTACCTGATAATTGTTCTTTACCCAAGTATTTACTTCTTACTACACTTGATCTTCAACAACAGTAAGGATTAAAAATACATTGTGTGCTATTTATAATTTGTAATTTGTAGATGTTCTGATCTTCCAAGGTAAAAATTGATGCGAAGGTCTGATATGGTAATAGTATAACTAAGTATAACTAATCTCCAGAAAAAAAAATATGTTCTGTTCTATTGAAATTGAAAATTTTGGTCCCATGGTTCTGTTCAACTGTGGTACGTAATAATAAAGGCTACTTTACTCGGGAAGTAAATTACATTTTTTTTTCTTTTACCATCATGATAATGTTTATAGTTACTGCTGATTTGCTTTCAATGTGATAAAAGCATAATGGCATATCAAACTCTATCTTAGATTGTAAGAAGAAAGCGTAGATACCTATTTAATATTTTTAAGACTTGCAAATAATCGAATGATTTCTGTAATGCTGTTGTCTTTGAGAAACAGATGTACAGACATTTTTTTCCTATAAACCTTTAAGAAAATGTAAATCAGTCTCTGCATCTACGTTTCTGTCATGTCTATCTCAAAGTTATTCAACTGAGAGAATGTTTGCACCTCTGACAAGTCTGAGATGTGTGTGTGTGTGTGTGTGTGTGTGTGTGTGTTTTGTACTTGCTTGGTTGTGTGTGTGTGTGTGTGTGTGTGGTCAAGTTACACCTAAAAACATTAAAACCTGGATTCATACTTAACCTGATAAATCATTGTTATTATTGTTGTTGTTCAAAGAATTGAGGCATTTTAACCTTACGGATACAATTCATGCAATCAACCAAACATCAACAACTTATAACGATAAACAAAGTACTTAATATTATTTTGTCTGTTCAAATCCTTTCATCTCAATGGAAATCGTTAAATAAATCAAAGAAAAGATAGAAATTAAAACAGGAGTCTCAATATTAACACATGCGTGTATGTGTCTTTGAAACGAAGTGTATGTGCAGATGTCTATACAATTCTTTTTTATACCCATTTTATTTTAGTTTTTTTTTTTTGCCAGTTCCCATACAGTCGTAATAGTTGCCACTCATGCATTTTCATACTAAAAATTAAACATACTTCAAGTTCATCTTAATTGTAGCACATGGCATAAGAAGTGTAAGGAAATCCATTCTCAGACTTTACCCAAACTCGTAGTTTAGTTGTCAATATTAATCCAAATCCATGCTTTTGTTAAAACAACATGAATGATAAACCACTTATGCTCCCAATGAAAAAAATCTGACATCAAGAGATAAAAAACATACACTTAAAGATAATAAAAAAGAATGGACATCTCAATAAACTATAAACTGTGTATGCAAATGAAGTAAAACAAAAATATACGGTAATTGGTAGATAACAAATTACATTTTAGTACATAATCGGTAAGTTTTCAGAAAAAAAAATGAAAATGTTCAATTCCATCGATAATCAACGTGTTTTACTATTCCTTATGTATATTTAAAAACACATAACGGGACTTTTATCATCCAGTTAACAAAATTGTCAAAGTAAATAAATCATAGAGATCGTTGCCATAGAGTTGGGATACGTCATTCTGCCTAATTACATTGATGAAAGGGTTGAGGCGCAGATATTTGTACGTCAAGATACGTTCTTTTGGCATACTGAAGTGGCTTCGCGGGAGAATGCTTACGCGCCGTAAGTCAGGATACGTTCTTTTGCCTAATTGATATGTTGCCGCGTGAGGATTCTCGCACAACGTAAGTAAGGATACGCTCTTTTGGCAAACTAGAATTACTCATCAGCACAGTGCTGTGATTCGGTAAAATGCTATATCTATTCTAAACATGGCAATTACTCTAAAACGGGAAGTCCTATTTTACTGAAATTTTCCCGAGATATTCTTTATTAATGCCTAAGAAACTTCGCTTCTTCAAAAGTGTTTTGCTCCTATGACGGAAAAATGGGAACCAATTGAATTTTCAAAGTCGTTTTTCTCAGAACATGATATTCTGAGTTACGTTGTTTTGCCTTATTACGGCCGAGTAGATAACAGGTTCGAGTCCCACTGGTTCCTTTTTTCCGACATGTTTGTTAATTTACAGATCAGCAGTTGCGATCTTAACAAATTTAATTTGTAGAGGGAGACAATCTGAAGAAACTTACACCTGAACCTTCATCCCTCTGAATAATATCCTTTTTTCATCATCCTATGCTTTGTCCGCCTTGGACTACTTAACATAACAATGTCGGAATCTCGGAGCTTGGGTATTTGTTCCATGTTCATCGTGTCATTGCCGGCAACCAGGGACAGTCTGGTGGTAGTGTCGCTCCCCGGAAAGCAGTAGATGACAGGTTCGAGTCCCACTGGTTCCTTTTTTCCGACATGTTTGTTAATTTACAGATCACCAGTTGCGATCTTAAGAAATTTAATTTGTAGAGGGAGACAAACTGAAGAAACTTACACCTGAACCTTCACCCCTCTGAATAATATCCTTCTTTCATCATCATATGCTTTGTCCGCCTTGGACTACTTAACATAACAATGTCGGAATCTCGGAGCTTGGGTATTTGTTCCATGTTCATTGTGTCATTGCCGGTAACCAGGGACAGCCTGGTGGTAGTGTCGCTGCCCGGAAAGCAGTAGATGACAGGTTCGAGTCTCACTGGTTCCTGTTTTCCGACATGTTTGTTAATTTACAGATCAGCAGTTGCGATCTTAACAAATTTAATTTGTAGAGGGAGACAAACTGAAGAAACTTACACCTGAACCTTCACCCTTCTAAATAATATCCTTCTTTCATCATCATATGCTCTTTCCGCCTTGGACTACTTAACATAATAATAATAATAATAATAATTGATATGATATATATAGCGCCAAATCCACTCTGCAGAGTGCTCTAGGCGCGGAAGGAAGAGAAAGTGAAGGAGATAAAGGACATACAAATATCAAGTACATGTAATGAGTAGTCAAATTGAGGCTTTAAACAAGTGAGTTTTTAGACTGCTTTTAAAGGAGTCTGATGAAGAACAATTTTTTACGGCTGAAGGTAAGTTATTCCATAAGATGGGAGCAGCATGGCCAAAGGCACGTGTGCCCCATATTGTAGTGAATCTTGGAATTATCAGAGAACCGGAGTTGGATGAGCGTAAAGATCTAGCAGGGATGTAATTATGGAGTAAGTCAATGTTATACTGAGGAGCAGTGCCCTGAATGCAATGAAAAGTCAAAAGTAAAATCTTGAAAATAATGCGATCTTTGACTGGTAACCAATGAAGTGATCTCAAAATAGGGGTGATGTGAGTGTGCTTCTTGGATAGTGTGATGATGCGTGCTGCCGCATTTTGAAGCCTCTGTAGCATTGAGAGCTGAGTTTGTGGTAAGTTAAATAAGACAGAGTTTCCAAAATCGAGCCTAGAGGATATCAAGGCATGGACTATTTTTTCGGTAGAAGAGCGGTTCAAATATTTTCTAATGAAGCCGATAATGCGAAGTTGGTATCTTACAGATCTACAAATGCTAGAAACTTGATGAGACATAGTCATATTACAATCTAGCATTACACCCAGGTTGCGACAGGTTTGGGACACACTAATTGACATGCCGGAAAAGGAGATAAAATTAATGTCAAGTTTACCTAATTGTGTCTTCGAACCAAACATTAAAAACTCAGATTTATCCGTATTCAATTTCAAAGAATGTGAGTTCAGCCATGAATAAACATCGTTCATTGCATTCTCAAGCTGACTCAAAGCATGTAAGGCATCGGCCTGGTTAGGTTTGAAAGACAAATACAATTGAATGTCATCAGCGTATATGTGATAATTAATTTTGTGCTGGCGCAGTAAGTGTCCCAGGCTAATAAGATAGATGGAAAACAAGGTGGGCCCGCCCACAGAGCCCTGTGGAACACCGCATTTGAGAGGCATAGCATTTGATTTACAGCTTTCAGAATTTCGGAATCTCGGAAATCTCGGAATCTCGGAATCTCGGAAATTGGGTATTTGTTCCATGTTCATCGTGTCATTGCCGGCAACCAGGGACAGCCTGGTGGTAGTGTCGCTGCCCGGAAAGCAGTAGATGGCAGGTTCGAGTCCCACTGGTTCCTTTTTTCCGACTTGTTTGTTAATTTACAGATCAGCAATTGCGATCTTAACAAATTTAATTTGTAGAGGGAGACAAACTGAAGAAACTTACACCTGAACCTTCACCCCTCTGAATAATATCCTTCTTTCATCATCATATGCTTTGTCCGCCTTGGACTACTTAACATAACAATGTCGGAATCTCGGAGCTTGGGTATTTGTTCCATGTTCATTGTGTCATTGCCGGTAACCAGGGACAGCCTGGTGGTAGTGTCGCTGCCCGGAAAGCAGTAGATAACAGGTTCGAGTCCCACTGGTTCCTTTTTTCCGACATGTTTATTAATTTACAGATCAGCAGTTGCGATCTTAAGAAATTTAATTTGTAGAGGGAGACAAACTGAAGAAACTTACACCTGAACCTTCACCCCTCTGAATAATATCCTTCCTTCATCATCATATGCTTTGTCCGCCTTGGACTACTTAACATAACAATGTCGGAATCTCGAAGCTTGGGTATTTGTTCCATGTTCATTGTGTCATTGCCGGTAACCAGGGACAGCCTGGTGGTAGTGTCGCTGCCCGGAAAGCAGTAGATGACAGGTTCGAGTCCCACTGGTTCCTTTTTTCCGACATGTTTGTTAATTTACAGATCAGCAGTTGCGATCTTAACAAATTTAATTTGTAGAGGGAGACAAACTGAAGAAACTTACACCTGAACCTTCACCCTTCTGAATAATATCCTTCTTTCATCATCATATGCTCTTTCCGCCTTGGACTACTTGTCCATGTTCGTCGTGTCACTTAACATAACAATGTCGGAATCTCGGAGCTTGGGTATTTGTTCCATGTTCATCGTGTCATTGCCGGCAACCAGGGACAGCCTGGAGGTAATTTCGCTGCCCGGAAAGCAGTAGATGACAGGTTCGAGTCCCACTGGCTCCTTTTTTCTGACATGTTTGTTAATTTACAGATCAGCAGTTGCGATCTTAACAAATTTAATTTGTAGAGGGAGACAAACTGAGGAAACTTACACCTGAACCTTCGCCCTCTGAATAATATCCTTCTTTCATCATCGTATGCTTTGTCCGCCTTGGACTACTTAACATAACAATGTCGGAATCTCGGAGATTGGGTATTTGTTCCATGTTCATCGTGTCATTGCCGGCAACCAGGGACAGCCTGGTGGTAGTGTCGCTGCCCGGAAAGCAGGAGATGACAGGTTCGAGTCCCACTGGTTCCTTTTTTTCCGACATGTTTGTTAATTTACAGATCAGTAGTTGCGATCTTAACAAATTCAATTTGTAGAGGGAGACAAACTGAAGAAACTTACACATGAATCTTCACCCTTCTAAATAATATCCTTCTTTCATCATCATCTGCTTTGTCCGCCTTGGACTACTTAACATAACAATGTCGTAATCTCGGAGATTGGGTATTTGTTCCATGTTCATCGTGTCATTGCCGGCAACCAGGGACAGCCTGGTGGTAGTGTCGCTGCCCGGAAAGCAGTAGATGACAGGTTCAAGTCCCACTGGTTCCTTTTTTCCGACATGTTTGTTAATTTACATATCAGCAGTTGCGATCTTAACAAATTTGATTAGTAGAGGGAGACAAACTGAAGAAACTTACACCTGAACCTTCACCCCTCTGAATAATATCCTTATTTCATCATCATACGCTTTGTCCGCAATGGACTACTTAACATAACAATGTCGGAATCTCGGAGCTTGGGTATTTGTTCCATGTTCATTGTGTCATTGCCGGCAACCAGGGACAGCCTGGTGGTAGTGTCGCTGCCCGGAAAGCAGGAGATGACAGGTTCGAGTCCCACTGGTTCCTTTTTTCCGACATGTTTGTTAATTTACAGATCAGCAGTTGCGATCTTAACAAATTTGATTTGTAGAGGGAGACTAACTGAAGAAACTTACACCTGAACCTTCACCCCTTCTGAATAATATCCTTCTTTCATCATCATCTGCTTTGTCCGCCTTGGACTAACATAACAATGTCGGAATCTCGGAGATTGGGTATTTGTTCCATGTTCATCGTGTCATTGGCGGGAACCAGGGACAGCCTGGTGGTAGTGTCGGTGCCCGGAAAGCAGTAGATGACATGTTCAAGTCCCACTGGTTCCTTTTTTCCGACATGTTTGTTAATTTACATATCAGCAGTTGCGATCTTAACAAATTTAATTAGTAGAGGGAGACAAACTGAAGAAACTTACACCTGAACCTTCGCCCTCTGAATAATATCCTTCTTTCATCATCATATGCTTTGTCCGCAATGGACTACTTAACATAACAATGTCGTAATCTCGGAGCTTGGGTATTTTTTCCATGTTGATCGTGTCATTGCCGGCAACCAGGGACAGTCTGGTGGTAGTGTCGCTGCCCGAAAAGCAGTAGATGGCAGGTTCGAGTCCCACTGGTTCCTTTTTCTGACATGTTTGTTAATTTACAGATCAGCAGTTGCGATCTTAACAAATTTAATTTGTAGAGGGAGACAAACTGAGGAAACTTACACCTGAACCTTCGCCCTCTGAATAATATCCTTCTTTCATCATCGTATGCTTTGTCCGCATTGGACTACTTAACATAACAATGTCGGAATCTCGGAGATTGGGTATTCGTTTCATGTTCATCGTGTCATTGCCGGCAACCAGGGACAGCCTGGAGGTAGTGTCGCTGCCCGGAAAGCAGTAGATGACAGGTTCGAGTCCCACTGGTTCCTTTTTCTGACATGTTTGTTAATTTACAGATCAGCAGTTGCGATCTTAACAAATTTAATTTGTAGAGGGAGACAAACTGAGGAAACTTACACCTGAACCTTCGCCCTCTGAATAATATCCTTCTTTCATCATCGTATGCTTTGTCCGCATTGGACTACTTAACATAACAATGTCGGAATCTCGGAGATTGGGTATTTGTTCCATGTTCATCGTGTCATTGCCGGCAACCAGGGACAGCCTGGTGGTAGTGTCGCTGCCCGGAAAGCAGTAGATGACAGGTTCGAGTCCCACTGGTTCCTTTTTTCCGACATGTTTGTTAATTTACAGATCAGCAGTTGCGATCTTAACAAATTTAATTTGTAGAGGGAGACAAACTGAAGAAACTTACACCTGAACCTTCATCCCTCTGAATAATATCCTTCTTTCATCATCCTATGCTTTGTCCGCCATGGACTATTAACATAACAATGTCGGAATCTCGGAGCTTGGGTATTTTTTCCATGTTCATCGTGTCATTGCCGGCAACCAGGGACAGTCTGGTGGTAGTGTCGCTGCCCGGAAAGCAGTAGATGACAGGTTCGAGTCCCACTGGTTCCTTTTTTCCGACATGTTTGTTAATTTACAGATCAGCAGTTGCGATCTTAACAAATTTAATTTGTAGAGGGAGACAAACTGAAGAAACTTACACCTGAACCTTCACCCCTCTGAATAATATCCTTCCTTCATCATCATATGCTTTGTCCGCCTTGGACTACTTAACATAACAATGTCGGAATCTCGGAGCTTGGGTATTTGTTCCATGTTCATTGTGTCATTGCCGGTAACCAGGGACAGCCTGGTGGTAGTGTCGCTGCCCGGAAAGCAGTAGATGACAGGTTCGAGTCCCACTGGGCCTTTTTTCCGACATGTTTGTTAATTTACAGATCAGCAGTTGCGATCTTAACAAATTTAATTTGTAGAGGGAGACAAACTGAAGAAACTTACACCTGAACCTTCACCCTTCTGAATAATATCCTTCTTTCATCATCATATGCTCTTTCCGCCTTGGACTACTTGTCCATGTTCATCGTGTCACTTAACATAACAATGTCGGAATCTCGGAGCTTGGGTATTTGTTCCATGTTCATCGTGTCATTGCCGGCAACCAGGGACAGCCTGGAGGTAGTGTCGCTGCCCGGAAAGCAGTAGATGACAGGTTCGAGTCCCACTGGTTCCTTTTTTCTGACATGTTTGTTAATTTACAGATCAGCAGTTGCGATCTTAACAAATTTAATTTGTAGAGGGAGACAAACTGAGGAAACTTACACCTGAACCTTCGCCCTCTGAATAATATCCTTCTTTCATCATCGTATGCTTTGTCCGCCTTGGACTACTTAACATAACAATGTCGGAATCTCGGAGCTTGGGTATTTGTTCCATGTTCATCGTGTCATTGCCGGCAACCAGGGACAGCCTGGTGGTAGTGTCGCTGCCCGGAAAGCAGGAGATGACAGGTTCGAGTCCCACTGGTTCCTTTTTTTCCGACATGTTTGTTAATTTACAGATCAGCAGTTGCGATCTTACCAAATTCAATTTGTAGAGGGAGACAAACTGAAAAAACTTACACATGAATCTTCACCCTTCTAAATAATATCCTTCTTTCATCATCATCTGCTTTGTCCGCCTTGGACTACTTAACATAACAATGTCGTAATCTCGGAGATTGGGTATTTGTTCCATGTTTATCGTGTCATTGCCGGCAACCAGGGACAGCCTGGTGGTAGTGTCGCTGCCCGGAAAGCAGTAGATGACAGGTTCAAGTCCCACTGGTTCCTTTTTTTCCGACATGTTTGTTAATTTACAGATCAGCAGTTGCGATCTTACCAAATTCAATTTGTAGAGGGAGACAAACTGAAAAAACTTACACATGAATCTTCACCCTTCTAAATAATATCCTTCTTTCATCATCATCTGCTTTGTCCGCCTTGGACTACTTAACATAACAATGTCGTAATCTCGGAGATTGGGTATTTGTTCCATGTTTATCGTGTCATTGCCGGCAACCAGGGACAGCCTGGTGGTAGTGTCGCTGCCCGGAAAGCAGTAGATGACAGGTTCAAGTCCCACTGGTTCCTTTTTTCCGACATGTTTGTTAATTTACATATCAGCAGTTGCGATCTTAACAAATTTGATTAGTAGAGGGAGACAAACTGAAGAAACTTACACCTGAACCTTCACCTCTCTGAATAATATCCTTATTTCATCATCATACGCTTTGTCCGCAATGGACTACTTAACATAACAATGTCGGAATCTCGGAGCTTGGGTATTTGTTCCATGTTCATTGTGTCATTGCCGGCAACCAGGGACAGCCTGATGGTAGTGTCGCTGCCCGGAAAGCAGGAGATGACAGGTTCGAGTCCCACTGGTTCCTTTTTTCCGACATGTTTGTTAATTTACAGATCAGCAGTTGCGATCTTAACAAATTTGATTTGTAGAGGGAGACTAACTGAAGAAACTTACACCTGAACCTTCACCCCTCTGAATAATATCCTTCTTTCATCATCATCTGCTTTGTCCGCCTTGGACTAACATAACAATGCCGGAATCTCGGAGATTGGGTATTTGTTCCATGTTCATCGTGTCATTGCCGGCAACCAGGGACAGCCTGGTGGTAGTGTCGGTGCCCGGAAAGCAGTAGATGACATGTTCAAGTCCCACTGGTTCCTTTTTTTCCGACATGTTTGTTAATTTACATATCAGCAGTTGCGATCTTAACAAATTTAATTAGTAGAGGGAGACAAACTGAAGAAACTTACACCTGAACCTTCGCCCTCTGAATAATATCCTTCTTTCATCATCATATGCTTTGTCCGCAATGGACTACTTAACATAACAATGTCGTAATCTCGGAGCTTGGGTATTTTTTCCATGTTCATCGTGTCATTGCCGGCAACCAGGGACAGTCTGGTGGTAGTGTCGCTGCCCGAAAAGCAGTAGATGACAGGTTCGAGTCCCACTGGTTCCTTTTTTCTGACATGTTTGTTAATTTACAGATCAGCAGTTGCGATCTTAACAAATTTAATTTGTAGAGGGAGACAAACTGAGGAAACTTACACCTGAACCTTCGCCCTCTGAATAATATCCTTCTTTCATCATCGTATGCTTTGTCCGCCTTGGACTACTTAACATAACAATGTCGGAATCTCGGAGATTGGGTATTTGTTCCATGTTCATCGTGTCATTGCCGGCAACCAGGGACAGCCTGGTGGTAGTGTCGCTGCCCGGAAAGCAGTAGATGACAGGTTCAAGTCCCACTGGTTCCTTTTTTCCGACATGTTTGTTAATTTACATATCAGCAGTTGCGATCTTAACAAATTTGATTAGTAGAGGGAGACAAACTGAAGAAACTTACACCTGAACCTTCACCTCTCTGAATAATATCCTTATTTCATCATCATACGCTTTGTCCGCAATGGACTAGTTAACATAACAATGTCGGAATCTCGGAGCTTGGGTATTTGTTCCATGTTCATTGTGTCATTGCCGGCAACCAGGGACAGCCTGATGGTAGTGTCGCTGCCCGGAAAGCAGGAGATGACAGGTTCGAGTCCCACTGGTTCCTTTTTTCCGACATGTTTGTTAATTTACATATCAGCAGTTGCGATCTTAACAAATTTGATTAGTAGAGGGAGACAAACTGAAGAAACTTACACCTGAACCTTCACCTCTCTGAATAATATCCTTATTTCATCATCATACGCTTTGTCCGCAATGGACTAGTTAACATAACAATGTCGGAATCTCGGAGCTTGGGTATTTGTTCCATGTTCATTGTGTCATTGCCGGCAACCAGGGACAGCCTGATGGTAGTGTCGCTGCCCGGAAAGCAGGAGATGACAGGTTCGAGTCCCACTGGTTCCTTTTTTCCGACATGTTTGTTAATTTACAGATCAGCAGTTGCGATCTTAACAAATTTGATTTGTAGAGGGAGACTAACTGAAGAAACTTACACCTGAACCTTCACCCCTCTGAATAATATCCTTCTTTCATCATCATCTGCTTTGTCCGCCTTGGACTAACATAACAATGCCGGAATCTCGGAGATTGGGTATTTGTTCCATGTTCATCGTGTCATTGCCGGCAACCAGGGACAGCCTGGTGGTAGTGTCGGTGCCCGGAAAGCAGTAGATGACATGTTCAAGTCCCACTGGTTCCTTTTTTCCGACATGTTTGTTAATTTACATATCAGCAGTTGCGATCTTAACAAATTTAATTAGTAGAGGGAGACAAACTGAAGAAACTTACACCTGAACCTTCGCCCTCTGAATAATATCCTTCTTTCATCATCATATGCTTTGTCCGCAATGGACTACTTAACATAACAATGTCGTAATCTCGGAGCTTGGGTATTTTTTCCATGTTCATCGTGTCATTGCCAGCAACCAGGGACAGTCTGGTGGTAGTGTCGCTGCCCGAAAAGCAGTAGATGGCAGGTTCGAGTCCCACTGGTTCCTTTTTTCCGACATGTTTGTTAATTTACAGATCAGCAGTTGCGATCTTAACAAATTTAATTTGTAGAGGGAGACAAACTGAAGAAACTTACACCTGAACCTTCACCCTTCTGAATAATATCCTTCTTTCATCATCATATGCTCTTTCCGCCTTGGACTACTTGTCCATGTTCATCGTGTCACTTAACATAACAATGTCGGAATCTCGGAGCTTGGGTATTTGTTCCATGTTCATCGTGTCATTGCCGGCAACCAGGGACAGCCTGGAGGTAGTGTCGCTGCCCGGAAAGCAGTAGATGACAGGTTCGAGTCCCACTGGTTCCTTTTTTCTGACATGTTTGTTAATTTACAGATCAACAGTTGCGATCTTAACAAATTTAATTTGTAGAGGGAGACAAACTGAGGAAACTTACACCTGAACCTTCGCCCTCTGAATAATATCCTTCTTTCATCATCGTATGCTTTGTCCGCCTTGGACTACTTAACATAACAATGTCGGAATCTCGGAGATTGGGTATTTGTTCCATGTTCATCGTGTCATTGCCGGCAACCAGGGACAGCCTGGTGGTAGTGTCGCTGCCCGAAAAGCAGGAGATGACAGGTTCGAGTCCCACTGGTTCCTTTTTTTCCGACATGTTTGTTAATTTACAGATCAGCAGTTGCGATCTTAACAAATTCAATTTGTAGAGGGAGACAAACTGAAGAAACTTACACATGAATCTTCACCCTTCTAAATAATATCCTTCTTTCATCATCATCTGCTTTGTCCGCCTTGGACTACTTAACATAACAATGTCGTAATCTCGGAGATTGGGTATTTGTTCCATGTTCATCGTGTCATTGCCGGCAACCAGGGACAGCCTGGTGGTAGTGTCGCTGCCCGGAAAGCAGTAGATGACAGGTTCAAGTCCCACTGGTTCCTTTTTTCCGACATGTTTGTTAATTTACATATCAGCAGTTGCGATCTTAACAAATTTGATTAGTAGAGGGAGACAAACTGAAGAAACTTACACCTGAACCTTCACCCCTCTGAATAATATCTTTATTTCATCATCATACGCTTTGTCCGCAATGGACTACTTAACATAACAATGTCGGAATCTCGGAGCTTGGGTATTTGTTCCATGTTCATTGTGTCATTGCCGGCAACCAGGGACAGCCTGGTGGTAGTGTCGCTGCCCGGAAAGCAGGAGATGACAGGTTCGAGTCCCACTGGTTCCTTTTTTCCGACACGTTTGTTAATTTACAGATCAGCAGTTGCGATCTTAACAAATTTGATTTGTAGAGGGAGACTAACTGAAGAAACTTACACCTGAACCTTCACCCCTCTGAATAATATCCTTCTTTCATCATCATCTGCTTTGTCCGCCTTGGACTAACATAACAATGTCGGAATTTCGGAGATTGGGTATTTGTTCCATGTTCATCGTGTCATTGCCGGCAACCAGGGACAGCCTGGTGGTAGTGTCGGTACCCGGAAAGCAGTAGATGACATGTTCAAGTCCCACTGGTTCCTTTTTTCCGACACGTTTGTTAATTTACAGATCAGCAGTTGCGATCTTAACAAATTTGATTTGTAGAGGGAGACTAACTGAAGAAACTTACACCTGAACCTTCACCCCTCTGAATAATATCCTTCTTTCATCATCATCTGCTTTGTCCGCCTTGGACTAACATAACAATGTCGGAATTTCGGAGATTGGGTATTTGTTCCATGTTCATCGTGTCATTGCCGGCAACCAGGGACAGCCTGGTGGTAGTGTCGGTACCCGGAAAGCAGTAGATGACATGTTCAAGTCCCACTGGTTCCTTTTTTCCGACATGTTTGTTAATTTACAGATCAGCAGTTGCGATCTTAACAAATTTAATTTGTAGAGGGAGACAAACTGAAGAAACTTACACCTGAACCTTCACCCTTCTGAATAATATCCTTCTTTCATCATCATATGCTCTTTCCGCCTTGGACTACTTGTCCATGTTCATCGTGTCACTTAACATAACAATGTCGGAATCTCGGAGCTTGGGTATTTGTTCCATGTTCATCGTGTCATTGCCGGCAACCAGGGACAGCCTGGAGGTAGTGTCGCTGCCCGGAAAGCAGTAGATGACAGGTTCGAGTCCCACTGGTTCCTTTTTCTGACATGTTTGTTAATTTACAGATCAGCAGTTGCGATCTTAACAAATTTAATTTGTAGAGGGAGACAAACTGAGGAAACTTACACCTGAACCTTTGCCCTCTGAATAATATCCTTCTTTCATCATCGTATGCTTTGTCCGCCTTGGACTACTTAACATAACAATGTCGGAATCTCGGAGATTGGGTATTTGTTCCATGTTCATCGTGTCATTGCCGGCAACCAGGGACAGCCTGGTGGTAGTGTCGCTGCCCGGAAAGCAGTAGATGACAGGTTCGAGTCCCACTGGTTCCTTTTTTCCGACATGTTTGTTAATTTACAGATCAGCAGTTGCGATCTTAACAAATTTAATTTGTAGAGGGAGACAAACTGAAGAAACTTACACCTGAACCTTCATCCCTCTGAATAATATCCTTCTTTCATCATCCTATGCTTTGTCCGCCATGGACTACTTAACATAACAATGTCGGAATCTCGGAGCTTGGGTATTTGTTCCATGTTCATCGTGTCATTGCCGGCAACCAGGGACAGTCTGGTGGTAGTGTCGCTGCCCGGAAAGCAGTAGATGACAGGTTTGAGTCCCACTGGTTCCTTTTTTCCGACATGTTTGTTAATTTACAGATCAGCAGTTGCGATCTTAACAAATTTAATTTGTAGAGGGAGACAAACTGAAGAAACTTACACCTGAACCTTCACCCCTCTGAATAATATCCTTCCTTTATCATCATATGCTTTGTCCGCCTTGGACTACTTAACATAACAATGTCGGAATCTCGGAGCTTGGGTATTTGTTCCATGTTCATTGTGTCATTGCCGGTAACCAGGGACAGCCTGGTGGTAGTGTCGCTGCCCGGAAAGCAGTAGATGACAGGTTCGAGTCCCACTGGTTCCTTTTTTCCGACATGTTTGTTAATTTACAGATCAGCATTTGCGATCTTAACAAATTTAATTTGTAGAGGGAGACAAACTGAAGAAACTTACACCTGAACCTTCACCCTTCTGAATAATATCCTTCTTTCATCATCATATGAAGAGTTTGTTTGCAAAAGCCGATAAGTCCATATTTGCCAAATGGAGATATTTGCGATTAAAGGTCAAGAAAAATAAAGAGAATAATAAGAAAATGTTTGCTTCTTTTGACCATATCTTCAAAAATATAGCTTTATATGTAGTGACCAATATATCATTTAAAAGGTATTATTTTGTACTTTATGACAGAGATCGTACTTAAAAATCTTCAAAAATGGACTTATCGGTTTTTGCAAACAAACCCTTCATATGCTCTTTCCGCCTTGGACTACTTGTCCATGTTCATCGTGTCACTTAACATAACAATGTCGGAATCTCGGAGCTTGGGTATTTGTTCTATGTTCATCGTGTCATTGCCGGCAACCAGGGACAGCCTGGAGGTAGTGTCGCTGCCCGGAAAGCAGTAGATGACAGGTTCGAGTCCCACTGGTTCCTTTTTTCTGACATGTTTGTTAATTTACAGATCAGCAGTTGCGATCTTAACAAATTTAACTTGTAGAGGGAGACAAACTGAATAAACTTACACCTGAACCTTCGCCCTCTGAATAATATCCTTCTTTCATCATCGTATGCTTTGTCCGCCTTGGACTACTTAACATAACAATGTCGGAATCTCGGAGATTGGGTATTTGTTCCATGTTCATCGTGTCATTGCCGGCAACCAGGGACAGCCTGGTGGTAGTGTCGCTGCCCGGAAAGCAGGAGATGACAGGTTCGAGTCCCACTGGTTCCTTTTTTTCCGACATGTTTGTTAATTTACAGATCAGCAGTTGCGATCTTAACAAATTCAATTTGTAGAGGGAGACAAACTGAAGAAACTTACACATGAATCTTCACCCTTCTAAATAATATCCTTCTTTCATCATCATCTGCTTTGTCCGCCTTGGACTACTTAACATAACAATGTCGTAATCTCGGAGATTGGGTATTTGTTCCATGTTCATCGTGTCATTGCCGGCAAACAGGGACAGCCTGGTGGTAGTGTCGCTGCCCGGAAAGCAGTAGATGACAGGTTCAAGTCCCACTGGTTCCTTTTTTCCGACATGTTTGTTAATTTACATATCAGCAGTTGCGATCTTAACAAATTTGATTAGTAGAGGGAGACAAACTGAAGAAACTTACACCTGAACCTTCACCCCTCTGAATAATATCCTTATTTCATCATCATACGCTTTGTCCGCAATGGACTACTTAACATAACAATGTCGGAATCTCGGAGCTTGGGTATTTGTTCCATGTTCATTGTGTCATTGCCGGCAACCAGGGACAGCCTGGTGGTAGTGTTGCTGCCCGGAAAGCAGTAGATGACAGGTTCAAGTCCCACTGGTTCCTTTTTTCCGACATGTTTGTTAATTTACATATCAGCAGTTGCGATCTTAACAAATTTGATTAGTAGAGGGAGACAAACTGAAGAAACTTACACCTGAACCTTCACCTCTCTGAATAATATCCTTATTTCATCATCATACGCTTTGTCCGCAATGGACTACTTAACATAACAATGTCGGAATCTCGGAGCTTGGGTATTTGTTCCATGTTCATTGTGTCATTGCCGGCAACCAGGGACAGCCTGATGGTAGTGTCGCTGCCCGGAAAGCAGGAGATGACAGGTTCGAGTCCCACTGGTTCCTTTTTTCCGACATGTTTGTTAATTTACAGATCAGCAGTTGCGATCTTAACAAATTTGATTTGTAGAGGGAGACTAACTGAAGAAACTTACACCTGAACCTTCACCCCTCTGAATAATATCCTTCTTTCATCATCATCTGCTTTGTCCGCCTTGGACTAACATAACAATGCCGGAATCTCGGAGATTGGGTATTTGTTCCATGTTCATCGTGTCATTGCCGGCAACCAGGGACAGCCTGGTGGTAGTGTCGGTGCCCGGAAAGCAGTAGATGACATGTTCAAGTCCCACTGGTTCCTTTTTTCCGACATGTTTGTTAATTTACATATCAGCAGTTGCGATCTTAACAAATTTAATTAGTAGAGGGAGACAAACTGAAGAAACTTACACCTGAACCTTCGCCCTCTGAATAATATCCTTCTTTCATCATCATATGCTTTGTCCGCAATGGACTACTTAACATAACAATGTCGTAATCTCGGAGCTTGGGTATTTTTTCCATGTTCATCGTGTCATTGCCAGCAACCAGGGACAGTCTGGTGGTAGTGTCGCTGCCCGAAAAGCAGTAGATGGCAGGTTCGAGTCCCACTGGTTCCTTTTTTCCGACATGTTTGTTAATTTACAGATCAGCAGTTGCGATCTTAACAAATTTAATTTGTAGAGGGAGACAAACTGAAGAAACTTACACCTGAACCTTCACCCTTCTGAATAATATCCTTCTTTCATCATCATATGCTCTTTCCGCCTTGGACTACTTGTCCATGTTCATCGTGTCACTTAACATAACAATGTCGGAATCTCGGAGCTTGGGTATTTGTTCCATGTTCATCGTGTCATTGCCGGCAACCAGGGACAGCCTGGAGGTAGTGTCGCTGCCCGGAAAGCAGTAGATGACAGGTTCGAGTCCCACTGGTTCCTTTTTTCTGACATGTTTGTTAATTTACAGATCAACAGTTGCGATCTTAACAAATTTAATTTGTAGAGGGAGACAAACTGAGGAAACTTACACCTGAACCTTCGCCCTCTGAATAATATCCTTCTTTCATCATCGTATGCTTTGTCCGCCTTGGACTACTTAACATAACAATGTCGGAATCTCGGAGATTGGGTATTTGTTCCATGTTCATCGTGTCATTGCCGGCAACCAGGGACAGCCTGGTGGTAGTGTCGCTGCCCGAAAAGCAGGAGATGACAGGTTCGAGTCCCACTGGTTCCTTTTTTTCCGACATGTTTGTTAATTTACAGATCAGCAGTTGCGATCTTAACAAATTCAATTTGTAGAGGGAGACAAACTGAAGAAACTTACACATGAATCTTCACCCTTCTAAATAATATCCTTCTTTCATCATCATCTGCTTTGTCCGCCTTGGACTACTTAACATAACAATGTCGTAATCTCGGAGATTGGGTATTTGTTCCATGTTCATCGTGTCATTGCCGGCAACCAGGGACAGCCTGGTGGTAGTGTCGCTGCCCGGAAAGCAGTAGATGACAGGTTCAAGTCCCACTGGTTCCTTTTTTCCGACATGTTTGTTAATTTACATATCAGCAGTTGCGATCTTAACAAATTTGATTAGTAGAGGGAGACAAACTGAAGAAACTTACACCTGAACCTTCACCCCTCTGAATAATATCTTTATTTCATCATCATACGCTTTGTCCGCAATGGACTACTTAACATAACAATGTCGGAATCTCGGAGCTTGGGTATTTGTTCCATGTTCATTGTGTCATTGCCGGCAACCAGGGACAGCCTGGTGGTAGTGTCGCTGCCCGGAAAGCAGGAGATGACAGGTTCGAGTCCCACTGGTTCCTTTTTTCCGACATGTTTGTTAATTTACAGATCAGCAGTTGCGATCTTAACAAATTTGATTTGTAGAGGGAGACTAACTGAAGAAACTTACACCTGAACCTTCACCCCTCTGAATAATATCCTTCTTTCATCATCATCTGCTTTGTCCGCCTTGGACTAACATAACAATGTCGGAATTTCGGAGATTGGGTATTTGTTCCATGTTCATCGTGTCATTGCCGGCAACCAGGGACAGCCTGGTGGTAGTGTCGGTACCCGGAAAGCAGTAGATGACATGTTCAAGTCCCACTGGTTCCTTTTTTCCGACATGTTTGTTAATTTACATATCAGCAGTTGCGATCTTAACAAATTTAATTAGTAGAGGGAGACAAACTGAAGAAACTTACACCTGAACCTTCGCCCTCTGAATAATATCCTTCTTTCATCATCATATGGTTTGTCCGCAATGGACTACTTAACATAACAATGTCGTAATCTCGGAGCTTGGGTATTTTTTCCATGTTCATCGTGTCATTGCCGGCAACCAGGGACAGTCTGGTGGTAGTGTCGCTGCCCGAAAAGCAGTAGATGGCAGGTTCGAGTCCCACTGGTTCCTTTTTTCCGACATGTTTGTTAATTTACAGATCAGCAGTTGCGATCTTAACAAATTTAATTTGTAGAGGGAGACAAACTGAAGAAACTTACACCTGAACCTTCACCCTTCTGAATAATATCCTTCTTTCATCATCATATGCTCTTTCCGCCTTGGACTACTTGTCCATGTTCATCGTGTCACTTAACATAACAATGTCGGAATCTCGGAGCTTGGGTATTTGTTCCATGTTCATCGTGTCATTGCCGGCAACCAGGGACAGCCTGGAGGTAGTGTCGCTGCCCGGAAAGCAGTAGATGACAGGTTCGAGTCCCACTGGTTCCTTTTTCTGACATGTTTGTTAATTTACAGATCAGCAGTTGCGATCTTAACAAATTTAATTTGTAGAGGGAGACAAACTGAGGAAACTTACACCTGAACCTTCGCCCTCTGAATAATATCCTTCTTTCATCATCGTATGCTTTGTCCGCCTTGGACTACTTAACATAACAATGTCGGAATCTCGGAGATTGGGTATTTGTTCCATGTTCATCGTGTCATTGCCGGCAACCAGGGACAGCCTGGTGGTAGTGTCGCTGCCCGGAAAGCAGTAGATGACAGGTTCGAGTCCCACTGGTTCCTTTTTTCCGACATGTTTGTTAATTTACAGATCAGCAGTTGCGATCTTAACAAATTTAATTTGTAGAGGGAGACAAACTGAAGAAACTTACACCTGAACCTTCATCCCTCTGAATAATATCCTTCTTTCATCATCCTATGCTTTGTCCGCCATGGACTACTTAACATAACAATGTCGGAATCTCGGAGCTTGGGTATTTGTTCCATGTTCATCGTGTCATTGCCGGCAACCAGGGACAGTCTGGTGGTAGTGTCGCTGCCCGGAAAGCAGTAGATGACAGGTTTGAGTCCCACTGGTTCCTTTTTTCCGACATGTTTGTTAATTTACAGATCAGCAGTTGCGATCTTAACAAATTTAATTTGTAGAGGGAGACAAACTGAAGAAACTTACACCTGAACCTTCACCCCTCTGAATAATATCCTTCCTTTATCATCATATGCTTTGTCCGCCTTGGACTACTTAACATAACAATGTCGGAATCTCGGAGCTTGGGTATTTGTTCCATGTTCATTGTGTCATTGCCGGTAACCAGGGACAGCCTGGTGGTAGTGTCGCTGCCCGGAAAGCAGTAGATGACAGGTTCGAGTCCCACTGGTTCCTTTTTTCCGACATGTTTGTTAATTTACAGATCAGCATTTGCGATCTTAACAAATTTAATTTGTAGAGGGAGACAAACTGAAGAAACTTACACCTGAACCTTCACCCTTCTGAATAATATCCTTCTTTCATCATCATATGAAGAGTTTGTTTGCAAAAGCCGATAAGTCCATATTTGCCAAATGGAGATATTTGCGATTAAATTTCAAGAAAAATAAAGAGAATAATAAGAAAATGTTTGCTTCTTTTGACCATATCTTCAAAAATATAGCTTTATATGTAGTGACCAATATATCATTTAAAAGGTATTATTTTGTACTTTATGACAGAGATCGTTCTTAAAAATCTTCAAAAATGGACTTATCGGTTTTTGCAAACAAACCCTTCATATGCTCTTTCCGCCTTGGACTACTTGTCCATGTTCATCGTGTCACTTAACATAACAATGTCGGAATCTCGGAGCTTGGGTATTTGTTCCATGTTCATCGTGTCATTGCCGGCAACCAGGGACAGCCTGGAGGTAGTGTCGCTGCCCGGAAAGCAGTAGATGACAGGTTCGAGTCCCACTGGTTCCTTTTTTCTGACATGTTTGTTAATTTACAGATCAACAGTTGCGATCTTAACAAATTTAATTTGTAGAGGGAGACAAACTGAGGAAACTTACACCTGAACCTTCGCCCTCTGAATAATATCCTTCTTTCATCATCGTATGCTTTGTCCGCCTTGGACTACTTAACATAACAATGTCGGAATCTCGGAGATTGGGTATTTGTTCCATGTTCATCGTGTCATTGCCGGCAACCAGGGACAGCCTGGTGGTAGTGTCGCTGCCCGAAAAGCAGGAGATGACAGGTTCGAGTCCCACTGGTTCCTTTTTTTCCGACATGTTTGTTAATTTACAGATCAGCAGTTGCGATCTTAACAAATTCAATTTGTAGAGGGAGACAAACTGAAGAAACTTACACATGAATCTTCACCCTTCTAAATAATATCCTTCTTTCATCATCATCTGCTTTGTCCGCCTTGGACTACTTAACATAACAATGTCGTAATCTCGGAGATTGGGTATTTGTTCCATGTTCATCGTGTCATTGCCGGCAACCAGGGACAGCCTGGTGGTAGTGTCGCTGCCCGGAAAGCAGTAGATGACAGGTTCAAGTCCCACTGGTTCCTTTTTTCCGACATGTTTGTTAATTTACATATCAGCAGTTGCGATCTTAACAAATTTGATTAGTAGAGGGAGACAAACTGAAGAAACTTACACCTGAACCTTCACCCCTCTGAATAATATCTTTATTTCATCATCATACGCTTTGTCCGCAATGGACTACTTAACATAACAATGTCGGAATCTCGGAGCTTGGGTATTTGTTCCATGTTCATTGTGTCATTGCCGGCAACCAGGGACAGCCTGGTGGTAGTGTCGCTGCCCGGAAAGCAGGAGATGACAGGTTCGAGTCCCACTGGTTCCTTTTTTCCGACATGTTTGTTAATTTACAGATCAGCAGTTGCGATCTTAACAAATTTGATTTGTAGAGGGAGACTAACTGAAGAAACTTACACCTGAACCTTCACCCCTCTGAATAATATCCTTCTTTCATCATCATCTGCTTTGTCCGCCTTGGACTAACATAACAATGTCGGAATTTCGGAGATTGGGTATTTGTTCCATGTTCATCGTGTCATTGCCGGCAACCAGGGACAGCCTGGTGGTAGTGTCGGTACCCGGAAAGCAGTAGATGACATGTTCAAGTCCCACTGGTTCCTTTTTTCCGACATGTTTGTTAATTTACATATCAGCAGTTGCGATCTTAACAAATTTAATTAGTAGAGGGAGACAAACTGAAGAAACTTACACCTGAACCTTCGCCCTCTGAATAATATCCTTCTTTCATCATCATATGGTTTGTCCGCAATGGACTACTTAACATAACAATGTCGTAATCTCGGAGCTTGGGTATTTTTTCCATGTTCATCGTGTCATTGCCGGCAACCAGGGACAGTCTGGTGGTAGTGTCGCTGCCCGAAAAGCAGTAGATGGCAGGTTCGAGTCCCACTGGTTCCTTTTTTCCGACATGTTTGTTAATTTACAGATCAGCAGTTGCGATCTTAACAAATTTAATTTGTAGAGGGAGACAAACTGAAGAAACTTACACCTGAACCTTCACCCTTCTGAATAATATCCTTCTTTCATCATCATATGCTCTTTCCGCCTTGGACTACTTGTCCATGTTCATCGTGTCACTTAACATAACAATGTCGGAATCTCGGAGCTTGGGTATTTGTTCCATGTTCATCGTGTCATTGCCGGCAACCAGGGACAGCCTGGAGGTAGTGTCGCTGCCCGGAAAGCAGTAGATGACAGGTTCGAGTCCCACTGGTTCCTTTTTCTGACATGTTTGTTAATTTACAGATCAGCAGTTGCGATCTTAACAAATTTAATTTGTAGAGGGAGACAAACTGAGGAAACTTACACCTGAACCTTCGCCCTCTGAATAATATCCTTCTTTCATCATCGTATGCTTTGTCCGCCTTGGACTACTTAACATAACAATGTCGGAATCTCGGAGATTGGGTATTTGTTCCATGTTCATCGTGTCATTGCCGGCAACCAGGGACAGCCTGGTGGTAGTGTCGCTGCCCGGAAAGCAGTAGATGACAGGTTCGAGTCCCACTGGTTCCTTTTTTCCGACATGTTTGTTAATTTACAGATCAGCAGTTGCGATCTTAACAAATTTAATTTGTAGAGGGAGACAAACTGAAGAAACTTACACCTGAACCTTCATCCCTCTGAATAATATCCTTCTTTCATCATCCTATGCTTTGTCCGCCATGGACTACTTAACATAACAATGTCGGAATCTCGGAGCTTGGGTATTTGTTCCATGTTCATCGTGTCATTGCCGGCAACCAGGGACAGTCTGGTGGTAGTGTCGCTGCCCGGAAAGCAGTAGATGACAGGTTTGAGTCCCACTGGTTCCTTTTTTCCGACATGTTTGTTAATTTACAGATCAGCAGTTGCGATCTTAACAAATTTAATTTGTAGAGGGAGACAAACTGAAGAAACTTACACCTGAACCTTCACCCCTCTGAATAATATCCTTCCTTTATCATCATATGCTTTGTCCGCCTTGGACTACTTAACATAACAATGTCGGAATCTCGGAGCTTGGGTATTTGTTCCATGTTCATTGTGTCATTGCCGGTAACCAGGGACAGCCTGGTGGTAGTGTCGCTGCCCGGAAAGCAGTAGATGACAGGTTCGAGTCCCACTGGTTCCTTTTTTCCGACATGTTTGTTAATTTACAGATCAGCATTTGCGATCTTAACAAATTTAATTTGTAGAGGGAGACAAACTGAAGAAACTTACACCTGAACCTTCACCCTTCTGAATAATATCCTTCTTTCATCATCATATGAAGAGTTTGTTTGCAAAAGCCGATAAGTCCATATTTGCCAAATGGAGATATTTGCGATTAAAGGTCAAGAAAAATAAAGAGAATAATAAGAAAATGTTTGCTTCTTTTGACCATATCTTCAAAAATATAGCTTTATATGTAGTGACCAATATATCATTTAAAAGGTATTATTTTGTACTTTATGACAGAGATCGTACTTAAAAATCTTCAAAAATGGACTTATCGGTTTTTGCAAACAAACCCTTCATATGCTCTTTCCGAATTGGACTACTTGTCCATGTTCATCGTGTCACTTAACATAACAATGTCGGAATCTCGGAGCTTGGGTATTTGTTCCATGTTCATCGTGTCATTGCCGGCAACCAGGGACAGCCTGGAGGTAGTGTCGCTGCCCGGAAAGCAGTAGATGACAGGTTCGAGTCCCACTGGTTCCTTTTTTCTGACATGTTTGTTAATTTACAGATCAGCAGTTGCGATCTTAACAAATTTAACTTGTAGAGGGAGACAAACTGAATAAACTTACACCTGAACCTTCGCCCTCTGAATAATATCCTTCTTTCATCATCGTATGCTTTGTCCGCCTTGGACTACTTAACATAACAATGTCGGAATCTCGGAGATTGGGTATTTGTTCCATGTTCATCGTGTCATTGCCGGCAACCAGGGACAGCCTGGTGGTAGTGTCGCTGCCCGGAAAGCAGGAGATGACAGGTTCGAGTCCCACTGGTTCCTTTTTTTCCGACATGTTTGTTAATTTACAGATCAGCAGTTGCGATCTTAACAAATTCAATTTGTAGAGGGAGACAAACTGAAGAAACTTACACATGAATCTTCACCCTTCTAAATAATATCCTTCTTTCATCATCATCTGCTTTGTCCGCCTTGGACTACTTAACATAACAATGTCGTAATCTCGGAGATTGGGTATTTGTTCCATGTTCATCGTGTCATTGCCGGCAAACAGGGACAGCCTGGTGGTAGTGTCGCTGCCCGGAAAGCAGTAGATGACAGGTTCAAGTCCCACTGGTTCCTTTTTTCCGACATGTTTGTTAATTTACATATCAGCAGTTGCGATCTTAACAAATTTGATTAGTAGAGGGAGACAAACTGAAGAAACTTACACCTGAACCTTCACCCCTCTGAATAATATCCTTCTTTCATCATCATCTGCTTTGTCCGCCTTGGACTAACATAACAATGTCGGAATCTCGGAGATTGGGTATTTGTTCCATGTTCATCGTGTCATTGCCGGCAACCAGGGACAGCCTGGTGGTAGTGTCGGTGCCCGGAAAGCAGTAGATGACATGTTCAAGTCCCACTGGTTCCTTTTTCCGACATGTTTGTTAATTTACATATCAGCAGTTGCGATCTTAACAAATTTAATTAGTAGAGGGAGACAAACTGAAGAAACTTACACCTGAACCTTCGCCCTCTGAATAATATCCTTCTTTCATCATCATATGCTTTGTCCGCAATGGACTACTTAACATAACAATGTCGTAATCTCGGAGCTTGGGTATTTTTTCCATGTTCATCGTGTCATTGCCGGCAACCAGGGACAGTCTGGTGGTAGTGTCGCTGCCCGAAAAGCAGTAGATGGCAGGTTCGAGTCCCACTGGTTCCTTTTTTCCGACATGTTTGTTAATTTACAGATCAGCAGTTGCGATCTTAAGAAATTTAATTTGTAGAGGGAGACAAACTGAAGAAACTTACACCTGAACCTTCACCCTTCTGAATAATATCATTCTTTCATCATCATATGCTCTTTCCGCCTTGGACTACTTGTCCATGTTCATCGTGTCACTTAACATAACAATGTCGGAATCTCGGAGCTTGGGTATTTGTTCCATGTTCATCGTGTCATTGCCGGCAACCAGGGACAGCCTGGAGGTAGTGTCGCTGCCCGGAAAGCAGTAGATGACAGGTTCGAGTCCCACTGGTTCCTTTTTCTGACATGTTTGTTAATTTACAGATCAGCAGTTGCGATCTTAACAAATTTAATTTGTAGAGGGAGACAAACTGAGGAAACTTACACCTGAACCTTCGCCCTCTGAATAATATCCTTCTTTCATCATCGTATGCTTTGTCCGCCTTGGACTACTTAACATAACAATGTCGGAATCTCGGAGATTGGGTATTTGTTCCATGTTCATCGTGTCATTGCCGGCAACCAGGGACAGCCTGGTGGTAGTGTCGCTGCCCGGAAAGCAGTAGATGACAGGTTCGAGTCCCACTGGTTCCTTTTTTCCGACATGTTTGTTAATTTACAGATCAGCAGTTGCGATCTTAACAAATTTAATTTGTAGAGGGAGACAAACTGAAGAAACTTACACCTGAACCTTCATCCCTCTGAATAATATCCTTCTTTCATCATCCTATGCTTTGTCCGCCATGGACTACTTAACATAACAATGTCGGAATCTCGGAGCTTGGGTATTTGTTCCATGTTCATCGTGTCATTGCCGGCAACCAGGGACAGTCTGGTGGTAGTGTCGCTGCCCGGAAAGCAGTAGATGACAGGTTCGAGTCCCACTGGTTCCTTTTTTCCGACATGTTTGTTAATTTACAGATCAGCAGTTGCGATCTTAACAAATTCAATTTGTAGAGGGAGACAAACTGAAGAAACTTACACATGAATCTTCACCATTCTAAATAATATCCTTCTTTCATCATCATCTGCTTTGTCCGCCTTGGACTACTTAACATAACAATGTCGTAATCTCGGAGATTGGGTATTTGTTCCATGTTTATCGTGTCATTGCCGGCAACCAGGGACAGCCTGGTGGTAGTGTCGCTGCCCGGAAAGCAGTAGATGACAGGTTCAAGTCCCACTGGTTCCTTTTTTCCGACATGTTTGTTAATTTACATATCAGCAGTTGCGATCTTAACAAATTTGATTAGTAGAGGAGACAAACTGAAGAACCTTACACCTGAACCTTCACCCCTCTGAATAATATCCTTATTTCATCATCACACGCTTTGTCCGCAATGGACTACTTAACATAACAATGTCGGAATCTCGGAGCTTGGGTATTTGTTCCATGTTCATTGTGTCATTGCCGGCAACCAGGGACAGCCTGGTGGTAGTGTCGCTGCCCGGAAAGCAGGAGATGACAGGTTCGAGTCCCACTGGTTCCTTTTTTCCGACATGTTTGTTAATTTACAGATCAGCAGTTGCGATCTTAACAAATTTGATTTGTAGAGGGAGACTAACTGAAGAAACTTACACCTGAACCTTCACCCCTCTGAATAATATCCTTCTTTCATCATCATCTGCTTTGTCCGCCTTGGACTAACATAACAATGCCGGAATCTCGGAGATTGGGTATTTGTTCCATGTTCATCGTGTCATTGCCGGCAACCAGGGACAGCCTGGTGGTAGTGTCGGTGCCCGGAAAGCAGTAGATGACATGTTCAAGTCCCACTGGTTCCTTTTTTCCGACATGTTTGTTAATTTACATATCAGCAGTTGCGATCTTAACAAATTTAATTAGTAGAGGGAGACAAACTGAAGAAACTTACACCTGAACCTTCGCCCTCTGAATAATATCCTTCTTTCATCATCATATGCTTTGTCCGCAATGGACTACTTAACATAACAATGTCGTAATCTCGGAGCTTGGGTATTTTTTCCATGTTCATCGTGTCATTGCCAGCAACCAGGGACAGTCTGGTGGTAGTGTCGCTGCCCGAAAAGCAGTAGATGGCAGGTTCGAGTCCCACTGGTTCCTTTTTTCCGACATGTTTGTTAATTTACAGATCAGCAGTTGCGATCTTAACAAATTTAATTTGTAGAGGGAGACAAACTGAAGAAACTTACACCTGAACCTTCACCCTTCTGAATAATATCCTTCTTTCATCATCATATGCTCTTTCCGCCTTGGACTACTTGTCCATGTTCATCGTGTCACTTAACATAACAATGTCGGAATCTCGGAGCTTGGGTATTTGTTCCATGTTCATCGTGTCATTGCCGGCAACCAGGGACAGCCTGGAGGTAGTGTCGCTGCCCGGAAAGCAGTAGATGACAGGTTCGAGTCCCACTGGTTCCTTTTTTCTGACATGTTTGTTAATTTACAGATCAACAGTTGCGATCTTAACAAATTTAATTTGTAGAGGGAGACAAACTGAGGAAACTTACACCTGAACCTTCGCCCTCTGAATAATATCCTTCTTTCATCATCGTATGCTTTGTCCGCCTTGGACTACTTAACATAACAATGTCGGAATCTCGGAGATTGGGTATTTGTTCCATGTTCATCGTGTCATTGCCGGCAACCAGGGACAGCCTGGTGGTAGTGTCGCTGCCCGAAAAGCAGGAGATGACAGGTTCGAGTCCCACTGGTTCCTTTTTTTCCGACATGTTTGTTAATTTACAGATCAGCAGTTGCGATCTTAACAAATTCAATTTGTAGAGGGAGACAAACTGAAGAAACTTACACATGAATCTTCACCCTTCTAAATAATATCCTTCTTTCATCATCATCTGCTTTGTCCGCCTTGGACTACTTAACATAACAATGTCGTAATCTCGGAGATTGGGTATTTGTTCCATGTTCATCGTGTCATTGCCGGCAACCAGGGACAGCCTGGTGGTAGTGTCGCTGCCCGGAAAGCAGTAGATGACAGGTTCAAGTCCCACTGGTTCCTTTTTTCCGACATGTTTGTTAATTTACATATCAGCAGTTGCGATCTTAACAAATTTGATTAGTAGAGGGAGACAAACTGAAGAAACTTAACCCGAACCTTCACCCCTCTGAATAATATCTTTATTTCATCATCATACGCTTTGTCCGCAATGGACTACTTAACATAACAATGTCGGAATCTCGGAGCTTGGGTATTTGTTCCATGTTCATTGTGTCATTGCCGGCAACCAGGGACAGCCTGGTGGTAGTGTCGCTGCCCGGAAAGCAGGAGATGACAGGTTCGAGTCCCACTGGTTCCTTTTTTCCGACACGTTTGTTAATTTACAGATCAGCAGTTGCGATCTTAACAAATTTGATTTGTAGAGGGAGACTAACTGAAGAAACTTACACCTGAACCTTCACCCCTCTGAATAATATCCTTCTTTCATCATCATCTGCTTTGTCCGCCTTGGACTAACATAACAATGTCGGAATTTCGGAGATTGGGTATTTGTTCCATGTTCATCGTGTCATTGCCGGCAACCAGGGACAGCCTGGTGGTAGTGTCGGTACCCGGAAAGCAGTAGATGACATGTTCAAGTCCCACTGGTTCCTTTTTTCCGACACGTTTGTTAATTTACAGATCAGCAGTTGCGATCTTAACAAATTTGATTTGTAGAGGGAGACTAACTGAAGAAACTTACACCTGAACCTTCACCCCTCTGAATAATATCCTTCTTTCATCATCATCTGCTTTGTCCGCCTTGGACTAACATAACAATGTCGGAATTTCGGAGATTGGGTATTTGTTCCATGTTCATCGTGTCATTGCCGGCAACCAGGGACAGCCTGGTGGTAGTGTCGGTACCCGGAAAGCAGTAGATGACATGTTCAAGTCCCACTGGTTCCTTTTTTCCGACATGTTTGTTAATTTACAGATCAGCAGTTGCGATCTTAACAAATTTAATTTGTAGAGGGAGACAAACTGAAGAAACTTACACCTGAACCTTCACCCTTCTGAATAATATCCTTCTTTCATCATCATATGCTCTTTCCGCCTTGGACTACTTGTCCATGTTCATCGTGTCACTTAACATAACAATGTCGGAATCTCGGAGCTTGGGTATTTGTTCCATGTTCATCGTGTCATTGCCGGCAACCAGGGACAGCCTGGAGGTAGTGTCGCTGCCCGGAAAGCAGTAGATGACAGGTTCGAGTCCCACTGGTTCCTTTTTCTGACATGTTTGTTAATTTACAGATCAGCAGTTGCGATCTTAACAAATTTAATTTGTAGAGGGAGACAAACTGAGGAAACTTACACCTGAACCTTTGCCCTCTGAATAATATCCTTCTTTCATCATCGTATGCTTTGTCCGCCTTGGACTACTTAACATAACAATGTCGGAATCTCGGAGATTGGGTATTTGTTCCATGTTCATCGTGTCATTGCCGGCAACCAGGGACAGCCTGGTGGTAGTGTCGCTGCCCGGAAAGCAGTAGATGACAGGTTCGAGTCCCACTGGTTCCTTTTTTCCGACATGTTTGTTAATTTACAGATCAGCAGTTGCGATCTTAACAAATTTAATTTGTAGAGGGAGACAAACTGAAGAAACTTACACCTGAACCTTCATCCCTCTGAATAATATCCTTCTTTCATCATCCTATGCTTTGTCCGCCATGGACTACTTAACATAACAATGTCGGAATCTCGGAGCTTGGGTATTTGTTCCATGTTCATCGTGTCATTGCCGGCAACCAGGGACAGTCTGGTGGTAGTGTCGCTGCCCGGAAAGCAGTAGATGACAGGTTTGAGTCCCACTGGTTCCTTTTTTCCGACATGTTTGTTAATTTACAGATCAGCAGTTGCGATCTTAACAAATTTAATTTGTAGAGGGAGACAAACTGAAGAAACTTACACCTGAACCTTCACCCCTCTGAATAATATCCTTCCTTTATCATCATATGCTTTGTCCGCCTTGGACTACTTAACATAACAATGTCGGAATCTCGGAGCTTGGGTATTTGTTCCATGTTCATTGTGTCATTGCCGGTAACCAGGGACAGCCTGGTGGTAGTGTCGCTGCCCGGAAAGCAGTAGATGACAGGTTCGAGTCCCACTGGTTCCTTTTTTCCGACATGTTTGTTAATTTACAGATCAGCATTTGCGATCTTAACAAATTTAATTTGTAGAGGGAGACAAACTGAAGAAACTTACACCTGAACCTTCACCCTTCTGAATAATATCCTTCTTTCATCATCATATGAAGAGTTTGTTTGCAAAAGCCGATAAGTCCATATTTGCCAAATGGAGATATTTGCGATTAAAGGTCAAGAAAAATAAAGAGAATAATAAGAAAATGTTTGCTTCTTTTGACCATATCTTCAAAAATATAGCTTTATATGTAGTGACCAATATATCATTTAAAAGGTATTATTTTGTACTTTATGACAGAGATCGTACTTAAAAATCTTCAAAAATGGACTTATCGGTTTTTGCAAACAAACCCTTCATATGCTCTTTCCGCCTTGGACTACTTGTCCATGTTCATCGTGTCACTTAACATAACAATGTCGGAATCTCGGAGCTTGGGTATTTGTTCTATGTTCATCGTGTCATTGCCGGCAACCAGGGACAGCCTGGAGGTAGTGTCGCTGCCCGGAAAGCAGTAGATGACAGGTTCGAGTCCCACTGGTTCCTTTTTTCTGACATGTTTGTTAATTTACAGATCAGCAGTTGCGATCTTAACAAATTTAACTTGTAGAGGGAGACAAACTGAATAAACTTACACCTGAACCTTCGCCCTCTGAATAATATCCTTCTTTCATCATCGTATGCTTTGTCCGCCTTGGACTACTTAACATAACAATGTCGGAATCTCGGAGATTGGGTATTTGTTCCATGTTCATCGTGTCATTGCCGGCAACCAGGGACAGCCTGGTGGTAGTGTCGCTGCCCGGAAAGCAGGAGATGACAGGTTCGAGTCCCACTGGTTCCTTTTTTTCCGACATGTTTGTTAATTTACAGATCAGCAGTTGCGATCTTAACAAATTCAATTTGTAGAGGGAGACAAACTGAAGAAACTTACACATGAATCTTCACCCTTCTAAATAATATCCTTCTTTCATCATCATCTGCTTTGTCCGCCTTGGACTACTTAACATAACAATGTCGTAATCTCGGAGATTGGGTATTTGTTCCATGTTCATCGTGTCATTGCCGGCAAACAGGGACAGCCTGGTGGTAGTGTCGCTGCCCGGAAAGCAGTAGATGACAGGTTCAAGTCCCACTGGTTCCTTTTTTCCGACATGTTTGTTAATTTACATATCAGCAGTTGCGATCTTAACAAATTTGATTAGTAGAGGGAGACAAACTGAAGAAACTTACACCTGAACCTTCACCCCTCTGAATAATATCTTTATTTCATCATCATACGCTTTGTCCGCAATGGACTACTTAACATAACAATGTCGGAATCTCGGAGCTTGGGTATTTGTTCCATGTTCATTGTGTCATTGCCGGCAACCAGGGACAGCCTGGTGGTAGTGTCGCTGCCCGGAAAGCAGGAGATGACAGGTTCGAGTCCCACTGGTTCCTTTTTTCCGACATGTTTGTTAATTTACAGATCAGCAGTTGCGATCTTAACAAATTTGATTTGTAGAGGGAGACTAACTGAAGAAACTTACACCTGAACCTTCACCCCTCTGAATAATATCCTTCTTTCATCATCATCTGCTTTGTCCGCCTTGGACTAACATAACAATGTCGGAATTTCGGAGATTGGGTATTTGTTCCATGTTCATCGTGTCATTGCCGGCAACCAGGGACAGCCTGGTGGTAGTGTCGGTACCCGGAAAGCAGTAGATGACATGTTCAAGTCCCACTGGTTCCTTTTTTCCGACATGTTTGTTAATTTACATATCAGCAGTTGCGATCTTAACAAATTTAATTAGTAGAGGGAGACAAACTGAAGAAACTTACACCTGAACCTTCGCCCTCTGAATAATATCCTTCTTTCATCATCATATGGTTTGTCCGCAATGGACTACTTAACATAACAATGTCGTAATCTCGGAGCTTGGGTATTTTTTCCATGTTCATCGTGTCATTGCCGGCAACCAGGGACAGTCTGGTGGTAGTGTCGCTGCCCGAAAAGCAGTAGATGGCAGGTTCGAGTCCCACTGGTTCCTTTTTTCCGACATGTTTGTTAATTTACAGATCAGCAGTTGCGATCTTAACAAATTTAATTTGTAGAGGGAGACAAACTGAAGAAACTTACACCTGAACCTTCACCCTTCTGAATAATATCCTTCTTTCATCATCATATGCTCTTTCCGCCTTGGACTACTTGTCCATGTTCATCGTGTCACTTAACATAACAATGTCGGAATCTCGGAGCTTGGGTATTTGTTCCATGTTCATCGTGTCATTGCCGGCAACCAGGGACAGCCTGGAGGTAGTGTCGCTGCCCGGAAAGCAGTAGATGACAGGTTCGAGTCCCACTGGTTCCTTTTTTCTGACATGTTTGTTAATTTACAGATCAGCAGTTGCGATCTTAACAAATTTAACTTGTAGAGGGAGACAAACTGAATAAACTTACACCTGAACCTTCGCCCTCTGAATAATATCCTTCTTTCATCATCGTATGCTTTGTCCGCCTTGGACTACTTAACATAACAATGTCGGAATCTCGGAGATTGGGTATTTGTTCCATGTTCATCGTGTCATTGCCGGCAACCAGGGACAGCCTGGTGGTAGTGTCGCTGCCCGGAAAGCAGGAGATGACAGGTTCGAGTCCCACTGGTTCCTTTTTTTCCGACATGTTTGTTAATTTACAGATCAGCAGTTGCGATCTTAACAAATTCAATTTGTAGAGGGAGACAAACTGAAGAAACTTACACATGAATCTTCACCCTTCTAAATAATATCCTTCTTTCATCATCATCTGCTTTGTCCGCCTTGGACTACTTAACATAACAATGTCGTAATCTCGGAGATTGGGTATTTGTTCCATGTTCATCGTGTCATTGCCGGCAAACAGGGACAGCCTGGTGGTAGTGTCGCTGCCCGGAAAGCAGTAGATGACAGGTTCAAGTCCCACTGGTTCCTTTTTTCCGACATGTTTGTTAATTTACAGATCAGCAGTTGCGATCTTAACAAATTTGATTAGTAGAGGGAGACAAACTGAAGAAACTTACACCTGAACCTTCACCCCTCTGAATAATATCCTTCTTTCATCATCATCTGCTTTGTCCGCCTTGGACTAACATAACAATGTCGGAATCTCGGAGATTGGGTATTTGTTCCATGTTCATCGTGTCATTGCCGGCAACCAGGGACAGCCTGGTGGTAGTGTCGGTGCCCGGAAAGCAGTAGATGACATGTTCAAGTCCCACTGGTTCCTTTTTCCGACATGTTTGTTAATTTACATATCAGCAGTTGCGATCTTAACAAATTTAATTAGTAGAGGGAGACAAACTGAAGAAACTTACACCTGAACCTTCGCCCTCTGAATAATATCCTTCTTTCATCATCATATGCTTTGTCCGCAATGGACTACTTAACATAACAATGTCGTAATCTCGGAGCTTGGGTATTTTTTCCATGTTCATCGTGTCATTGCCGGCAACCAGGGACAGTCTGGTGGTAGTGTCGCTGCCCGAAAAGCAGTAGATGGCAGGTTCGAGTCCCACTGGTTCCTTTTTTCCGACATGTTTGTTAATTTACAGATCAGCAGTTGCGATCTTAAGAAATTTAATTTGTAGAGGGAGACAAACTGAAGAAACTTACACCTGAACCTTCACCCTTCTGAATAATATCATTCTTTCATCATCATATGCTCTTTCCGCCTTGGACTACTTGTCCATGTTCATCGTGTCACTTAACATAACAATGTCGGAATCTCGGAGCTTGGGTATTTGTTCCATGTTCATCGTGTCATTGCCGGCAACCAGGGACAGCCTGGAGGTAGTGTCGCTGCCCGGAAAGCAGTAGATGACAGGTTCGAGTCCCACTGGTTCCTTTTTCTGACATGTTTGTTAATTTACAGATCAGCAGTTGCGATCTTAACAAATTTAATTTGTAGAGGGAGACAAACTGAGGAAACTTACACCTGAACCTTCGCCCTCTGAATAATATCCTTCTTTCATCATCGTATGCTTTGTCCGCCTTGGACTACTTAACATAACAATGTCGGAATCTCGGAGATTGGGTATTTGTTCCATGTTCATCGTGTCATTGCCGGCAACCAGGGACAGCCTGGTGGTAGTGTCGCTGCCCGGAAAGCAGTAGATGACAGGTTCGAGTCCCACTGGTTCCTTTTTTCCGACATGTTTGTTAATTTACAGATCAGCAGTTGCGATCTTAACAAATTTAATTTGTAGAGGGAGACAAACTGAAGAAACTTACACCTGAACCTTCATCCCTCTGAATAATATCCTTCTTTCATCATCCTATGCTTTGTCCGCCATGGACTACTTAACATAACAATGTCGGAATCTCGGAGCTTGGGTATTTGTTCCATGTTCATCGTGTCATTGCCGGCAACCAGGGACAGTCTGGTGGTAGTGTCGCTGCCCGGAAAGCAGTAGATGACAGGTTCGAGTCCCACTGGTTCCTTTTTTCCGACATGTTTGTTAATTTACAGATCAGCAGTTGCGATCTTAACAAATTCAATTTGTAGAGGGAGACAAACTGAAGAAACTTACACATGAATCTTCACCATTCTAAATAATATCCTTCTTTCATCATCATCTGCTTTGTCCGCCTTGGACTACTTAACATAACAATGTCGTAATCTCGGAGATTGGGTATTTGTTCCATGTTTATCGTGTCATTGCCGGCAACCAGGGACAGCCTGGTGGTAGTGTCGCTGCCCGGAAAGCAGTAGATGACAGGTTCAAGTCCCACTGGTTCCTTTTTTCCGACATGTTTGTTAATTTACATATCAGCAGTTGCGATCTTAACAAATTTGATTAGTAGAGGGAGACAAACTGAAGAACCTTACACCTGAACCTTCACCCCTCTGAATAATATCCTTATTTCATCATCACACGCTTTGTCCGCAATGGACTACTTAACATAACAATGTCGGAATCTCGGAGCTTGGGTATTTGTTCCATGTTCATTGTGTCATTGCCGGCAACCAGGGACAGCCTGGTGGTAGTGTCGCTGCCCGGAAAGCAGGAGATGACAGGTTCGAGTCCCACTGGTTCCTTTTTTCCGACATGTTTGTTAATTTACAGATCAGCAGTTGCGATCTTAACAAATTTGATTTGTAGAGGGAGACTAACTGAAGAAACTTACACCTGAACCTTCACCCCTCTGAATAATATCCTTCTTTCATCATCATCTGCTTTGTCCGCCTTGGACTAACATAACAATGTCGGAATCTCGGAGATTGGGTATTTGTTCCATGTTCATCGTGTCATTGCCGGCAACCAGGGACAGCCTGGTGGTAGTGTCGGTGCCCGGAAAGCAGTAGATGACATGTTCAAGTCCCACTGGTTCCTTTTTTCCGACATGTTTGTTAATTTACATATCAGCAGTTGCGATCTTAACAAATTTAATTAGTAGAGGGAGACAAACTGAAGAAACTTACACCTGAACCTTCGCCCTCTGAATAATATCCTTCTTTCATCATCATATGCTTTGTCCGCAATGGACTACTTAACATAACAATGTCGTAATCTCGGAGTTTGGGTATTTTTTATATGTTCATCGTGTCATTGCCGGCAACCAGGGACAGTCTGGTGGTAGTGTCGCTGCCCGAAAAGCAGTAGATGGCATGTTCGAGTCCCACTGGTTCCTTTTTTCCGACATGTTTGTTAATTTACAGATCAGCAGTTGCGATCTTAACAAATTTAATTTGTAGAGGGAGACAAACTGAAGAAACTTACACCTGAACCTTCATCCCTCTGAATAATATCCTTCTTTCATCATCCTATGCTTTGTCCGCCATTAACTACTTAACATAACAATGTCGGAATCTCGGAGCTTGGGTATTTGTTCCATGTTCATCGTGTCATTGCCGGCAACCAGGGACAGTCTGGTGGTAGTGTCGCTGCCCGGAAAGCAGTAGATGACAGGTTCGAGTCCCACTGGTTCCTTTTTTCCGACATGTTTGTTACTTTACAGATCAGCTGTTGCGATCTTAACAAATTTAATTTGTAGAGGGAGACAAACTGAAGAAACTTACACCTGAACCTTCACCCCTCTGAATAATATCCTTCTTTCATCATCATATGCTTTGTCCGCAATGGACTACTTAACATAACAATGTCGGAATCTCGGAGCTTGGGTATTTATTCCATGTTCATCAGGTCATTGCCGGCAACCAGGGACAGCCTGGTGGTCAGTCCAAGCAAGTACCCTATCAGGGATAAAACTGAATTACCCTCTCAGGGCTATTCAGCGGTTCAACGAAGCGTTGCGATCGTTATCGCTATTCTTGTTGCAGGACGTTCCGATTTATGACTCAAAATGTTGCGGAGTTTGCAGGCTCGTGCGAGCGCTGCACGCTGGCAATGAACTGGGTGGTCTCGTGTATCCATCATTCACACAGTCCGCGCCGTTTGTATACACCCACGTGCAGGCGATAAGTCACAGCGTCACATACCAACGGCCTGGGATTTCCACATACAGTCTTCGCACATCGCGATAAGATGGTTTTGACAATTTGCACAAATCGAAGCTAAAACTACAGTAAGTGCACATAGTCGTTGCAGGATGATACCACACACACACACACAAACAAACAACTACGCAGTGCCCCTCTCAAACAGAACTACACTAAGTGCACATAGTCGTTGCAGAATGATACCACACACACACAAACAAACAAAACAAAATGCACAGCCCCCTTCTCAAATGGAAGTTGGAACTATTTTCGCAGTTATATAATTCTCCCACAGTCCCAAGTAGATATAACACAAAATGCCTAATTGGTCCTCCAAAATATTCTGTCAATGCATTCATGGCATGACAGGGAGGTGGCAAGAGAATATAACTATGCCTGATTAGACAAACTGTACCGTGCTAATCATCCATGATCTCACTGACAGCTCACTGGTATCGAGGAAACCCAACTAAAGACAAAAACAACATCACCCAACCCCCTCCCAAGTAATCTGCATGGTACGACTTGTATGTGTTTCGCAGTGATTATCTACAACCAGGGAGGTGAGACAAAACCTCTCACCTCCCTGCTACAACAGACACTGCCGATCGAGAATGCCAGAACGGCCAGGGTAATAAACTTTTCGATGTCACAGCACTTTCCCAAGATCGACGCAGGGGCGTGATCAATTCACATTTTGATTTTTCTGATTACCTGCATTGACACATCTTCTAATGTCCCCTGGAGATCATACTATAAAGAGGTAAGCATTGGAGTCATCCTACACAATATATTTCCAAAATTTACAGTTTTAATTTCATGTATATCAATGTGGGATGAGTTAGGTACCTTCTCACAACAGCGTGCTTTGGCCCACGAAAGCGGCGGCCAAGCAAGCAAGGCGAGTCAGAGAGCGACTGTCGGCCATTCCACGTACACTGGGCTAACTGCGTATACGGGAGGCAACAGGCAAGCGGCGTGTGCGCGTTTTTCTCAGTTCCAGTAGCGATAGCTTGAGAAACTGCAAAACGGATTGAATGAGGCTAAGTGGACAAAATTTTCGAACATGCCGTGCTTTTACAGAGAGCGTGTGAATTTTGCTCACCCCGGATTATCCTGCAAAAGGGTCTATGAAAGCAAAAACTAATAATCTTTACTCTGAGGGAAAATGACCGCAATCCGCGGTGAGCAAAAAATACTGTGTGTGTTTAAACGCAGACAAGTCGAAGCGGTTTTGTCGGTTGCCATAGACTTTACACGTGAGGGTGATTCGCTTGGCACTGAGCCAGGTTCGGCGAGCGAGCTCGGTCATCCCGTTTTATCCTCTATAGGGTATTTCGGCGTAATCCTCTATAGGGTACTTGCTTGGACTGGTGGTAGTGTCGCTGCCCGGAAAGCAGTAGATGGCAGGTTCGAGTCCCACTGGTTCCTTTTTTCCGACATGTTTGTTAATTTACAGATCAGCAGTTGCGATCTTAACAAATTTAATTTGTAGAGGGAGACAAACTGAAGAAACTTACACCTGAACCTTCATCCCTCTGAATAATATCCTTCTATCATCATCATATGCTTTGTCCGCCTTGGACTACTTAACATAACAATGTCGGAATCTCGGAGATTGGGTATTTGTTCCATGTTCATCGTGTCATTGCCGGCAACCAGGGACAGCCTGGTGGTAGTGTCGCTGCCCGGAAAGCAGGAGATGACAGGTTCGAGTCCCACTGGTTCCTTTTTTCCGACATGTTTGTTAATTTACAGGTCATTGCCGGCAATGACCTGATGAACATGGAATAAATACCCAAGCTCCGAGTTGTGTTAAGTAGTCCATGGCGGACAAAGCATATGATGATGAAAGAAGGATATTATTCAGAGGGGTGAAGGTTCAGGTGTAAGTTTCTTCAGTTTGTCTCCCTCTACTATTAAATATGAGTATAAACTTACATGTCCTTTTGCACCTTGTGTGGCGTCTCACAAAGTGGGGTACTGCATTGCAACTGCCTTGGCTACAACGTCTTTTGCTCACTACTTGGGTATCTGAATTTAAAAAGAAAGCAAGAAGAATGGTAATCATACGACGCAAATATATAACATCAAAAATTTGGCCCTCATCTTAATCTTTTAAGGGACTGAACTATTTTTATGTTTTTTTTTCTTGGCATTAATTTGTATTGTATTCAGTACCACTGTTTCAAGTACATTTATTGCTACTTGAGCCAGATATCAGTTAATACATATGAAAATTTCATGCAGATAGGATAAGTGTGAATGTGCACAGTTAGTAGAAAAATTTATACAAGATGTGATTATCCATTGAATTTCATGGCACATCAACTCCAACTTTTTTATTCATCATTGTGATGATCATATCATAAGTATTAGGACTATTACCAAATCAATATACATGTGGCCTGATGGGGCTTCTAAGAAAATAAGTCAGCGTGGAGTCTTGTACGTTAACTCTGTTTACATGTTTCATACAAGTATATCAGTATTTATTTTTAAATCTATAACCATCACTTCATTAACAATGTTATACTTACCGGTCCCTTCTACTTTCTTTCTTTCTTTCTTTTTTTTTTTTTTGGGGGGGGGAGCAAATTTTAGTCTGTTGTTCTCTATACTTGAGAAGACAATTACAAAAAAATAAACAGGCAAATAACATTGTTATATATTGGATGGAAATGTAGTACAAGACATGACAATGGGAAACTGGTATTCCAGACCAATTTTCAATAATTATAATAATAATATCTTAAATAATTGAACTTACGCTGTACAGTTTTCTGCTTCCATTTTCAACAATAAATATGCTACAATGATCTGGATGTGCAGATGTCTCCTCGGAACAGTCAGAACTCCTTCCCTCAGCTTTAGAAGTATCTCCTCCCCTTTAAGTGATGTGTGTGTGTTGAATTCCTGGGCAAATAAGTAAAATTTAATGGTTTTATGAATCATACAAATGGCATGAGGATAGTAGGTCCCTCTAGTTTACATTATAAACTTGAAGTGCAAAATCATTCAACATACATATTTGACATAAGCAACAGCTCTACTTACACAACTCAAGACTGACCATAACATGGTTTTCACTTCTGTCGATACGGCAAGTACCCAGTACACATTTTTTCTTAAATACAAGTACTAACCTGTCAAGAAATCCATTTTCAGAGGGAAGGACAGCTCCAAAACTGCTCCATGAAGTATCTTGAAAATCATTTCTTCAAACAAAATAAAACCAACTAAGCATTCAGTCTCTTAATGTAGCCTCTTATGTAATTACTGAGATTCTAGAATGTAAAATAAATGTCAAAAAATTTCAAACTAGTCTCCCTTCATTAATCATCGTGAAAAACAACAGAATAGCTTACAGCAGGGTTAGTGCAATGGAAGTCCATATCTCAGAGGCTCCTTCGCTGATGTTGGCCCGGTGTTTCCAGCATTCGTCAACCCTGAATTCAATGGCTAGTCGTTGACCACATCTGGTACTTTGCAATCTGGTGATCTGCACCCTCTTCGTGTGACAGAGACTGTACAGCTATCAATATCCGTCTTTGTGCTCCAAATGATGACCCCTCACCGAGTTCCTTTAAATCACCACCACTCCCAAAGAGCTGTCATGTATCTAAAGCTGGAGGAAAGTATGAAAACACAAGGTTCAGAAATGGATTTAGAACTCGATCATTTCCACAAGACAATATGCAGTTGTTTCGTCCACACAAATACTAAGTGAGCACCAATACAAAAGCTAGTAGGCCTAATTACTTTTTTAGCTACATCAGCATATTCAACGTTGGAAAGACCCAAAGATGATCTCTGCCAAATTTCAATACCTAATAAGGTCACCTGTAACTTTCATAAAAAAAAAAATGTTGAAACATAGTACCCGTCATCGTCTGCTACAAGGGGGGTCGATCTCCATGACGTGTGATGAGCACGCTGATCTTCAGCTAGAAGTGTGATGTCACAGTGGACCAACACTTAACACGAACAGTACACGCATCGTACTTCTTACCTATGTAGTACAGTAGTAGATGATCACTACACATGACGTGGGAGTGTACGTGGTACTAGTATATTCTCCCAGCTGTTTGGATACTCGAATGTAGTGGCAAATAAAAGTCCTTTTTACTACATACAGTGTATATAATGAACAATAATCATAAATCACCAAATTTCACCATTTTTCATTACCGTACTGATCGAGATCACCATCTCATCTGGCAACACAGTGTCAGTGATTCGGCTGTCAACTCAACAATAGCAATGTAGAGTACGTGTCTAGCGCTAGGCGCTTGCTTTAGCACAGCTTAGTAACACTAACAGTTATAGTATTTATAAGCTCTATCTTTATTTACACTCGACTACATTAATCTCTGTGTGATGAGTATGCTTGTACAATGTCAATTCAATGACTAACGACCAACGTTTCACTCATCACTCATTTTTTTTTTTTTTTGAAATCAGAACTCAAATTAACTGGTCTATTTTGTTTGAAAATTAGTTTCTAAAAAAGTTAAAGACTTTACATAGTCCGCTTATAGTTCAAGCCCTAGATCCCAACGTGTACAATTAAAGACTCAACGTATTATTACATCCCAACACCCACCAGTTGAGTTTCGGAAACAGACATTTTCTCACGTCCATCACGACATCCAGCTAGGCTCTGATTCTACAACTAGCTGTTCGTAAGGTGTTCTTCGACCAGCCCCATAGCTAACTGTGTATATTATAAGGAAAGCCCCGGGCCCGGGGTTATTCGTAAGGTAACTTACATGTTCGTTTACGGAGAGGTATAACGTTAGACAAGCCCGTAATACTGGAAAAACTCAACAAGTTATAATTAGATCGATCTTTTATGGTTTGCTTACCTTCAAAAATGTGAATGATATCTCCGCCCCACTCAATTTGAAGACAGAAATTTTCTCACGTCCATCACGACATCCAGCTAGGCTCTGATTCTCACGAATACCACACGCACGTAAATCTGTGATCCTATGCATAATACACGCACAGCTAGCACACACACAACATGCACGCAATTGCACGCAGTCCACGCACAGGCGACGCGTCGCTCTTCAGGTAAACCATGCCCGCGCCCAAGCCAGGGGAAATTGCGGCTGGTGATTGGCTTAGAGTAAACACATGACAAGGGAATTCTCAATTCCTATTGGCCTAGCCAAATGCGTTTAATTATGTATTCACTCGGAATTCACTCGGCTTAATTTTCACTCGGAATTCACTCGGCGAATAGGTTTCACACAAATTTCACTCGTTACAAGAGTGAAATTCACTCGACAACGAGTGAAAGTCACTCTTAATCGAGTGAAATTTTATTCTCTCCTTGCGAAGAGTGAATTATTCACTCGAAATTTTTTAGAGAGTATTGTTAGCAATGTAAAAAACATTTGGAAACATGTCTGCATCACACTGTTTTATTGTTTCCGCTGCAGTAGACGGACGTTCATTGGGGGGTTTTGTTTGGTACTTGTGTTTCCATCGGAACAACTCCTGCGGAAACACTTCCGCTGATGGCATAATGTGTGTGTAGGCGACAGAAATCGTGTTAAATCTACAGTTGAAATGATATAGTCTATGACCTTATCATTCCTTAACAACATTATTTCAGTTGATTACCTGTGTACAACACGTGTATATAAGCGCCCGATTGCAGACAGCACAGTGGCAAGGTGACCGTTGCAACTACTTACATTATTACCACCTCCGAAGGAAATGCACCAGTCCGACTACAGCCATCATCGAAAAATGAGATGGAATGTGGAATATATTTGGTCGTTTTTGCTCCCAAACTTAACAGTTATGTTGTCAATAAGGCTGCTACGTATCTAGATAATGTCTCACATACAACTGTATCTGGATATTGCGTTGAAAATGAAGTTTGGCGAGAAACAAAAGCTTGAAATCACAGGAATTCACACTGCTGACAACGGCAGACAGTGAAGTGAAATTTTCGTTGGTAGTCTCGTCACGTGATAGTTCTGTATGGATTGTACACGTTCCCTATGACAACAATTGTTAATGGGTAGTCTAGCTTTACTGCAAATTTGCGTCAGGACTGCTCAACCAAAAGACAAGATTCTTATGTCACAAAAATGGGCAGAACCTCTACTTTCTGAAACCGTGCGCCCCAAGTTTGTGCGATCTTCCGTTCTCGAGATATCCCGTCTGGAAGAATTGCAAGACGGCAAAATATGCTCAAATTCTTCAAATTTGGACTGTTCGCCATAGACAATTCTACTCATAAGGTACTTTTCTGATCTAATTTGCGTCACTGCTACAAATGTTACAATAAAGATATATACACATAAATAATCCCTAAAGTGTCAAGTTTGAGAATCCGGGCGCCCCAAGTTTGCTTCTTAAGCAGTTTAAAAGTTATGGCAGATTTTGTGGAAAAATGCGTCGATTTTTGACCCGTTTTACGTGTTGTAGCGTTCGCGCGGAAGCGCGGCTTCGCAGATGACCGAAAGTTTTCAATATGTAATAGCTCGCACAAATTGATACATAACATTTGTGTTTGTGTGCATGGGGACGATCCGATGGTTCATACAACAAAATGGTTTCGTACAATTATTTTTAAAATTGTTAAACGTACTCTTCCACATTTACGTGGCATATAATGTGTCTTCATATTTATTTGGATTGTTATCTTGAGAATTGCTAAAAACCGTTATTATGAAAAAGCGGACCTTTCAGAATTGGGGGGGGGGGCATGCGTACGCACCCGACGCACCCCCCCCCCCCCCCCTGGCTACGGGCCTGTAACTTATCTCGTTTTCTTATTAATACAATAATCTCCTTAGTCATCCAGGGTGAGTATTTATTCTGACACGTGTCTTTCTCACTGGCATGTGTTTATTCACTACCTCAAGGAAAAGCTCTTCCCACACTTTAACAGCATCATCAAGGTTTGAAGTATCTTCTACAATACTCCAGTTTTGGTTTCTTAAATCATCAAAATACAATTCAGTATCTATATTTGTCATTTTCCTGTATATTATCGTACGCGGGTTACATTTAGTAGTTTTGCATCTCCATAACAAATAAGACATCGAGTGGTCGCTCAGACCATTATGAATGACACCATACGTACTAACCATCTCTGGATTGTTTGTAAGGATATGATTTATCAAACTCATTGAGTTACGCGTGATTCGTGTAGGTTCCGTAACATTGATTTCATGTAATGCAAAAATATCATGAATTTGTTTTAACATTCTAGTTTGTATTGACGGTGTCGTTTTTAATAGACCAAAGTTTAAATCACCCATGATAACAATATCAGTATTAAAAGAATAAACAAAAGTCAGAAATTGTTCATACAAATAAAAAATCTCAAGTATCATTTCCAATGTTTGGCGGTCTATACCATGTAACAAATGTAATTGCCTTTTCATAATCAAACCTTATGTGAATGAGTATTACTTCAAGGTTTTTTTTTATGTATGGATGATTTACGAATTCATATTTCATATCGTCTCGTATATACACTGCAACGCCACCTCCATTTCTATTTCGGTCTTTGCGAATCAGATTATAGCCTTCAACTTTGAGCTCATTATCCGAGACAGAATCATCTAACCATGTTTCATTAAGAGCTAAGACTTGCACATCATTTTCGAGTAATATACACCTTATCTCACATCAATTTCGTAGTAAGCTACGGATATTCAACTGTAAAATCTTGACACCTTTGCCCCTCAGTTCTGCAAAATGTAATGAATTTTTTTTACTGGAGAATGAATTATTCCATTTTCATCATTATCAGATAGTTCATCATTGATACTCTGTTCTTCTACTGAAGTGTTCAACTGAAGTGTTCAGCTGCAATATTGATTTCAGCATGATGGATTACTGCATAGCCTATAATCTAGGCGGAGAATGCAGTCATTGTCTTTGTAATTTGCTGTTACGCTAAACGTATGATGCAGCGAGCGAGATAATTGTCTTTGCATCGAAAAGAGTGGGACATTTGATCCCTGTATAGTGTGTGTGTGTCATTTTGAGTGGGACATTTGATCCCTGTAAAGTGTGTGCGTGTGTGTGTGTGTGGGGGGGGGGAGCTCCCCCCCCCCCCCCCCCCGGGCTGCGCCGGTCCGGTTATGGGCTTGTAATCGTGGTGATGGTGACTATCGCCAATCATCCCCCCCCCACTCCTCAGTACGGATTTACGCCGTTGCTGACTCGCCTAACTATTTTGCATATCAATTAAAAGTAATGCGTAGGGAGAGACGGAAAATAGCTCCAGTCCCGGAGTTCAATTCAATTCACATTTATTTCTGAGAAATGATGCTGTTTCAAGTTTATTTGTATACCAAATGCTTGGGATGCTTTGGAAAGGAGCGTTAGTAAACTGTGTAGCTTCCTGTAGATTTCTAGATTTTTGGTGCCAGATACCATTTAGACGAAAGTATACTCGTGCTAGCTCGGTGGCAGGGAGAAATCCGTCACACCCAGACGCCATTTGGGATGGTGTAAACAAGGGTCCATTTAGGAGCCTTATTTCTCGTGTGCAGTCTGTGCAGTGACAGGGCGAAGTGACATCTTATCTTATATCTGACACCGGTCATCGATGGCATCGAGGTCGAGGTTGCCCTCAGGCAGCAAAACTCGCATGCGAGAGACTGTGCACGCCTATTCCCGCGGGAGCGCCTCTGGGGGGCCGCTGACGGTGAAACGCGTGCTTCTCGCAAAACTTTGGAGTCGCGACAGGAAGAGTGCCTCCAATTTTGGTTTAGAGGTCCCGCATCCATGGACGTTCCATTCACTGTTAGCGTATAAACTGTAAGTGAGAGATAATACTGACAGTTGATATGTCACTTTGTGAATGACACAAATGAAAAAGTAAAATCAACTAGAACCTGCATATGATGTAATGATGTGTAGATGTGTTTAATAAATTTGATGTAAACATAAATATTGGAAATTTGGTACAAGTCATGATTCCTGCGGGGTGGCTAAGGTGGATCATACAGGATCCCACTGCCAATGGAGACAGTATTCGGACAGTGAATGAAGAGGGTAGTGGTCATGTGTGCAGGATGATCATTACTAGATCACCGCGACAAGTGATGCGGGTAGTTAGTATATACAGTGCCAATGGTTAAACGTGTGAGGAAGTGAAAAAGTGACTAATTGAATTTTTGGAAGTGAGACCCGATCAAGCCAGTGTCTCGTTCACGGTGAGGTAGTTGCGGGACATAGACAGACAAAACAGGAACAACGATTTTTCTTTTGAAACCCAACTGTGTTCTTTGCATGTGATATTATTTAAAAAAAAAAAATCATTTCACCTTGAAACTTGTCTTCGTACTTTCTGGGTGTCACGAAGTGATGATTTTGCTAAAAAATATAAATATTGGCACACAACCTGTTTTACATTGTATCTTAAAGGTGAATGACACGAATATGACTTGATTTTTATTTGAGTCCAACCATGTGACACTTTAGAGTAATATACTTTAGAGGTATTGTGACATCATATTTGAAGCAGATGGCGGCATTGTGATAAATGATTGAACGAGAGAGTACAAAGTAATTAGAAAATCTTTTACAGCACACTTTCTATATACTGAAAGTATAATGTTTCAACATTTGTTATGGATGTTTCTTATACACTAAGACGAAATTTAGAAAAAAAAATGTAAACACTTTTCAAATAATCACAGTTTTGTTTTCAAATATTTTTTTTTCTGAATTAATAGACGGCAAAGGTAATTACTCTGATATTCATTTGGTCATCGATGACTAGATTAATTTGTAATATCTTATATTGTACTTCGTTTATAAGGTGTATTGAAAATTCGTTTTTCATTAAACGAAATGTTTGTTAATAAATTAATTTACTCTTTTTATTAAACGATGTGTATTATTGTGTTCCTTCAGCAGAATGAATTGAGAGTATAAAATCCCTTTTGAAAAAAAGGAATCACTTTAAAAAAAATCCTTGGCTCACAAGGGGAATTCCACACTCAATGAACACCTGTCTATATTGTATAAAATCTTACGGAAAGTCGGTAACAATTTAGATAATTTTAAGAAATATATTTCCCAATATATTTTGTATAAATCACGAAAGAAGTATCATTCGAATAAATTTGTCAATAGAAATAAAGCATATGGTTTGCATGTATAACAGGTTATTCATCATACAACAAGCTTGAAAAAGGAGAACTCGTGTTATGCCAAAAACAATAAGAATTCACCAATGATGATATGTCTGACGCGTTTAATGCATATTTCACATCAAAGTAGATGAAAATCCTGATAAGCTTAAAACATATGAAGAGTACATATCATGTAAATTCACATTAATACCCAAACTTCTCTCACACTTTATATATATATTCTATAAATCTCTTGTTATCACTCAAGCGGATGAGGAGGAAATAGCACTGACGGGTCTACGGGGAGGGGGAGGAAGTAGGGGTTTAACCCCACCCTCCCTCCCCCCTGCAAGTGAAAATGTGATGTGCACATGCCAAAAGTAATCATGTGTGCAAACCCACATAGTATGTTCCTTGCACTCTGTCTGAGAATCAGCGCCTCGCCCCCTCCCCCCAAAAAGAAGACTAATTTTGTCCTTATTTTTATTTATTCATTATTTTTATTATGATTATTATTGTTGTTATTATTATTATTATTATTATTATTATTATTATTGCTTGTTAGCAAATTTGTGGAGAAAAGTGGATTGAAACAAAAATGTGGAGAAACTTTGATAACCAAAGTTTCTCATTGGTCAATGTGCAATAGATAGCATCAAGCTTCATCAAGAAGGTAAAAACAAAAATGATTACAATATTCGTATTGAAGGATTGCCTCTACTTGAAATGCGATCGACTCGGCTGCTATTACAATTACAATTGTTTATTACAATAGTCCCTATTGATTTGAACTGAACCTGGAGTGACCAATACACACAAATCAATTTTATAAAAGATGGGAATTTTAAATCGACTAAAAATAAAAAAAAAAACCTCGTATCTCAAAAGTTCTTTATACAGTGCTCTAATTGTACCGTGAAGTACAATTGTGTAATCTGAACTAAACACAATCTATTTCTAGAAATGTGTGTGTGCTTGTATGCATGTATGAGCACTCGCGTGTGTGTTTGGGAGCGTTGAAAGGGAAGCCTGGTATGAACAGATTATATGCTTTTGTACCCTCCTGAAATCACATGGAAAAGAAAAGGCACAAAGTGAGAAAGATCTATTCCTGTAGCTTGAATGTTTCCTCTCTCGGAAAGGCATTTGTTATTTCAAGACTTTCAAAACCTTGTTTTCTAGTAAAGCGCAGTTTTGACTCGCACCTTCACATGCTGTCAGTTTCAGAAGTACATCTTTTTAAGGCATACTGCTTATATGTGAACATACAGTGTATAAAAAATATATATTAATTTTATATATTATGAACAAAGGAGAAATCAATAAAGGGCACCGTCATCATGAGCAGAGCTTGACATGGTTGAGGCCCTATCTTAAATATACAAATATAATTATTTTTAAAGCACCAATTAAGTAACTGTTTTTTTTTTTCTTTTCCTTTGTTGTTTTTGTTTTCTTTAGCAAATTGTGTGTGTTTGTTGTATAACGTTAAGATTAAGAGTTTTATGTGATGGTTTATTGGTGTTGGAATATTATTCCAACACCAATAAACCATCACATAAAACTCTTAATCTTAACGTTATACAACAAACACACACAATTTGCTAAAGAAAACAAAAACAACAAAGGAAAAGAAAAAAAAAGTTACTTAATTGGTGCTTTAAAGAAAATTAAAGACAAAAAGGCACTCAGCACCACTGACTATTGGTACTTGTGTGCACGTTTCTCGCCGGAAAATTTTTGCTTTAATTACATTTGACTCGCCCAAATTCACGAAGTTGGTACAATATTGAAACCACGGTTTTAAACCATGGACAAAGACGGTAGTTTTGTATGGGGCGCCAAGTGTCGCATAGCCTATTTCGTTACGAAATCAGTCATTTCGTCGACGAAATTACAATTTTGTTAACAAAACGATCATTTTGTCGACGGCTTTAACATTGTCATTTCGTTAACAAAATGATCGTTTCGTTGACGACATGTTAACATTAAGTAACGAAATGACTTATTTCGTAACGAAATAGGCTATGCGGCACTCGCCCCATACAATACTGCAGTCTTTGTCCATTGTTTAAACCATGGCTTCAATTGCACCATCCTCGTGAATTCGGACTAAATGGGTCTGATGTTCTGTACAGTGTCACACAACATCATCCCGGTCCCTTGAACTGGCGCCATTCTATTAATTCATCATAACAAAAATGGTGGATGGTCTCTCTGAATGCACTATACCACCTGGAACGCATGCAAAGCGCATACGGAATCCATGAAGAGCCAGTTTGAAAGAGAGTAGGTCTTCACCATGACAGTGTGGACTTTGACCGATAGACATTGGAAACTTTTTTTCTGTGTGAAACGTAAAATGTGTTACATTAAAAGGGGGTTTCACACGGAGCTTTACGTACTGTTGCGTAGAGTTGCGTAGTCTTAATTGCGTAGTGACTACGCAACACTAGCATCTGATGCTGTGAGTACGCAACTCTACGGAAGAGTACGCCGAGGGACGCAAAAAATTAAACATGTTTGATTTTTTTGGCGTACCCTTCGCGTAGGGCATGGATACGCAGGTTTTACGCAAGTTTACGCAATACTACGCAACTGTGCGCCATTTATACGCAACGGTACGCAATCAAACCGTGTTCACACGAAGGCACTTTTTCGGCTCGTGTATGACATGGCGTAGTGTTGCGTACTGTTGCGTATACATTTGCGCAGACTTGCGTAGTTTTGGCGTACATTTATGTAGTGTTGCTTCCAATTTCGTAGACTGTTATTATTATTGGTGAAAAAAAAAATTGGCATTCCAATGTGATCCATGTTTGAAAAATGCATGATATCATTCATCCCACTGGACTCTGAATGGCTGGTGAATGTATCTTCCTGTGATCTTCGAGTCTTCATTATATCTTTTGTAGGCCTATAATGACTGCAAAAGGACGCAAAGGAAGAGCAGATTGCTGTTGTAGGGGCAAGAGTTCTTCTGCTTATTTTTACATACCTCTACTGATCAAGATGCAGACAATTCGCCAGCACTATGTGAACTAATCTGGCAATGAAGCTCCAGTGGGGAAGTTCCCTAAATCACCGAATTAGAGGAAACAGAACGTGTTCCACCCTTATTAGTTTTAACTGACCAATAAAGGGTACACGTTCTAATGGAGTGGGTTCAATAGCACCCGATGCTCTATGATAAGGCTCGCGAAGACTATAACAAGGAAGCTAATAAGCTGCTGTATCAGTCACTTAAAAAAAAATGGAGATTGGGGTAGAAGGTATGCTACAGTATAGTGATCAATCAGGCTAGCGCACGCAGACATGAGTGAAAACTCAACGAGATAAAGTTGGCAGGCTAGTCAAGATTTCTGGAGGAGCATCATTGAGAATCGGTATAAAGACATGTTGTCTCCTTATGTTATTGGTGGCTTGGATGCCCAATAAGGTAGAGAATGCTACTGCAATCGCAAGTTCCATTTAATCATCATCTTATTTTCTTCTCTTTTGTCATTTTTGCAAAACGTTCGTATTTATGCGAATGCTAAATGCTGGAGAACTGAAGATACCAGCAAAGGATATAACCTCCTCACCATATTATGTTTGAACAGCAGGCAATTAGTGGAATAAGAAGCAGAAGGCTATGCTGAAGTAGAAGTAGCTCTGCAGCAGTGCCGTATCTAAGGAAAAAGGTGCCCGGGGCAAGCGCGAACATTGCGCGCCTAATTTCTGAAAAAGTGTTCAACCCCAACCCCATTCTGGTAGGGACTTAAAAAAAAAGTCCACATAATATGCTTTTTCAAACACTTAAAGGGGTCTTTTGAGGGTGACTTAAATGTAACAAAAAAAAAAAGAGATAAATTTTGGAGAGCGAGCGCAGCGAGCGAGCCGAAAATTTGTGTATTTCAGCTACGTACTTCAGTACGAGCGAGTGAGCCGAAATTTGTATATTTCCGCGTCATCACTACGTTTTGTTCTTATCTCATTATATTATTTGTTTTTTGTGGGGGTTTTTTGCGCCCCCCCCCCCATGTTCGAAACAGTTGGCGCCCTCTTTTGATCCAATCGACGATCGCTTCAGAACGAAAGAAATCGCAGCCGCTGCTCCGTGTAACAATTTGCCTGCTAAATATAAAATGACATGTGTGAACACAATAGACATTGTCATTTTGTCCGCGTCATCATCACGTTTTGTTTTTATCTTCTTATTTTTTGATAAATTTTGGTGAGCGAGCCGAAAATTTTTGTATTTCAGCTTACAAAACATGGAATTCTTGTCATTTTTTGCTTAATAAATCTTACAATTCTAATCAAGATATAATGACGGCCTTTATAACGATTTATACCAACAAACTAAGGACTTGAAAAAATACTCTAAATAAGTATGCGAGAATGAGCCGAAATGTGTATATTTCTGCGTCATCATCACGTTTTGTTCTTATCTCTTTTTTTGATATTTTTTTTTATCTATTTTGTATTTCATCTTACAAAACGTGGAATTTTTGTCATTTTTTGCTCATCAAATCTTACAATTCTAATCAAGATATAGTGACGACCTTATAGATAACGATTTACACCAACAAACCGAGGAATTGAAAAAATACTTGTATATTTCCGCGTCATCATTACGTTTTGTTCTTATCTTGTTTGATTTGGTTTTTTGAGCCCCCCCCCGTATGTTCAAAACCGTTAGCGCCCTCTTTTGAACGAATGAAACTGCAGCCGCTGCTCCGTGTAACATTTTGACATGTGTGAACACAATAGACATTGTTACTTTGTCCGCGTCACCATCACGTTCTGTTCTTATCTTCTTTTTTATATAAATTTTGGCGAGCGAGCGCAGCGAGCGAGCCAAAAATTTTTGTATTTCAGCTTACAAAACATGGAATTGGGAATTCTTGTGTGAACACAATTCTAACATTGTTATTTTTCCGCATCATCATGATGTTTTGTTCATTTCATCTTGTTTGATTTGGTTTTCTGCCCTCTTCCCCCCCCCCCATTCTCCTTCTTCTTCTTCTTCTTTTTTCTTTATTTTCTTCTTCTTCGTTTTTTTTCTTTCTTTTTTTTTTTCGTTTTTGGCGCCCCCAAGGAGTGGCGCCCGGGGCACGTGCCCCCTTGCCCCCCCCACTCCCCCCCCCCCCAGATACGCCACTGCTCTGCAGTTTCATTAATTTGTGCATACGCCCGCGGAACGCAACTTTCCGCAACTGAAGCAACTCTACGTGGCCTGTACGCCGACCTACGTTTATGTACGCAACTCTACACCCGCTACACGCCGAATAAGCTAGGTTGATACGCGCTTCCTACGCAACCATACGTAACCCTACGCCGGGACTACGCAAATCCTGCGTGGATCATCACAATTATTTTTCATGAGTACGCAGCCAATTTTGGCGTACGAAATTCTATACGCAACTCTACGCAAAGCTTGGTGTGAAAACCCATTAAAGGAAACCAAAACGATTGGTTTTCGAGTTCATAACTTTTTTAAATGGGAAGTCCGGACGATTATCAGCCGTCTCCCGTGTAAAGAACAATATTCCATGAACCTATTATTCTTTTCCCGACGAGAAAAGACCATCAGATACATTTGCTATGATTTTATTTTTTTAATAAGGTAATTCTTCATGTTCGAATCCGTCGCGAGCAGCCCTTCGTATTATCTGTCCCAGTATGCATTGCGCGTGACGTCACATACTCACTTTCCTCAGCAGAGCACTGCGAGCGCAGCCCAGCTACGCATCGATCTCCCATTGCACTGCTGACTGCGGCGTGGTATCTGCATGCCTGACCGCAGGAGTCCGTACACTGTTTTAGGAGTGCTGTTGCCAAATGCTGTATTCCTTTATTCAAATGATCTTCGATATATGTCTATATAAAATCCGCCAAAGATTAATGTAAAATAGTTGCAATGTTATAACATTTTCATTTTATTGAAATATTATATGTATTGTAATATACTGCCGCACTTATTAGTGTCCACCCCATCATTTACAATTCATTGGCTATTGTTGTCATCAGAGTGATCAGGAATACATTTCGTCTGCTGCTGCCAAATGCTATCACAATCCGCGATCGTTTTTTTTTTTTTTTTTTTTTTTTCGACTTCTGACAACTGTCTGAGTGTGAACAATCTGAAATGAGTCTGTCAATTTCGGAATCATTGCCTTTCTTGTTGTCCGAGACTGTTGAGTATGAAACGCCAGCGCCAGCCAGCTTCATCATAGTACCGCCGCCGGTAACTAAGTGCGACCAGCAGCCCCGTACACATAGCGTAATGGGACTGGGTACTGTAGCATTCAGGATCATGATAAGGTAGCATCGCCGATAATTTTAATATCAACTTAAAATCGAAGTATTTCTTCAATTTGAAGACTTAACAGTAAAGTTAAAGAATTGACAACAGGCTTTGGACAACGTTTGGTTCTGCCATAGTCTCTTTCTGGTCAAATAGATGACTTAATGTGACTCGGTCGAGAGGAACCTTGGAGAGCTATACTGAATTATTGACGGCCAGCACAGGCGCACACACACTGGGCCGAATGCATAAAAGAAGCAATTACTTGTAAGCAATTGCTTCAAGCAAAAGCACAAGCTCGTCCAGCAAAAGGTCTAGCTCAAGCAATTGCTTAAATCCATATGCATAACCTTTTGCTTATGCTAACACCTTTAGCTTGTCCCGCACAAGCAATTGCTTGCGTTTTCAACAAAATGGACTTCACGCCTGTGCGAACACAAGAACAAAGGCGAGTGTGATAGCATGTATTTGAAAGGGCATGTGTGTGTGGAAACATATCCTGACATAGCAGAAGAGACAAGCAGACACATACACACACATCTAAACACACATACGTATTACTGGCTGATTCTCATCACTGCAGCTTATAGTAGCCTGAATCTGCCAGATCGCACGCGGAGAGAGGTCTCCTTGCTCTCTACCGAAGTCAGACATCCTACCTGATTTTCATCACATTTTGCGTGCTGACCACTGGACATTCCCGTTGTTGAAATGAAAAAAATGTCTTACACTACTCAGGAGTAATTTTTGTAGATTTATACCACTCCTTCACAAGTGTGGTCTTTCTTTCATGAATATGAAAATGAATAAAAAAGGGAACGTTCCGGTTAAGCAAAAGCTCAAGCTCATTTTACAGAGCTTGGAAAATCGTAAGCAATTGCTAGCAAGAACTAGCAAAAGGTATGTTTTATGCATACGTTTTTAAGCAAATGCTTTGTCTCTAAGCAATTGCTTGTGCTTGGTAGCAAAAGCTTCTGCTCGCAAGCAATTGCTTGTTTTTATGCATACGGATTCGAGTAAAAGGCTAGCACAATAGGGCATTTTATAGAATTTCTGGACCATCTGTGAAAAAGTTGCTTACCAATAGCTTTCTTCACCAATGTGTTCACTAAGGTGTCTACTAACACCTCTCAATTAGTTCCAACCCAAATCCTTGTGGAAAATTCTGGGGAGCCAATCAAAATCGAGCACCCGGAGGGGGGCGGGGCAGAAATGGAAAAATATATATTTTTTCCAATATAAGCGAGTGAGATGTCTAATTAGGGGTTTCTGGGGGTGCAGAATCGATTCCCACAATTAGTTTTAAGTATAAACAACTCTCTGACAGTGAAATATGCCACGCCTCCTTTTTGCCCCCGCCGAAATACGTAAATATTAGTATTTTTATGCTTATCTCATTAGGTTTATACAATGGGTTTTTAGGGTGCACTGAAAACACTTGTGTGCGATGGGAAGTAGTCGTTACCATTTCTCTTAAATATCCATAACACCAAATATAATCATATTACTGCTGTGTATACTTATTAAATATTTGATTCTCAATAGTTTTGAACCAACATCCTCGTGGAAAAACAACAACAACAACAGCTGTGGAGCCAGTTAAATCTACGCAGCAGAATGGGAGGGGTTGTCAAACAATGGGAAGATTTTTTTTTTTTTTTTTTGGGGGGGCAGTATTGTGTGAGATGTCCAATTAGGGGTTTCTGGGGGTACTGAATGGATTCAAAACATTAGTTTTGAGTTAAAACTACTACCTGATCATTAAAATAGGCCACACCTACTTTTTGCACCCGCCGAATCATGTATTATTGGTATTTTAATTTGTACGCATCTCGGTGGGTTTATGTAGTGAGTTGGTTAGAATGCTGCATTGAGTTCTATCATCACTTAATTTGAGCTACACCTCCTCTAAAAAAAGTTGGCAAAACACTGAAACATAAGTGTGCAAAATAACAAAAGTAGTCGTTCCCTCTTCTTTTACTTCCATTATGCCCATTTAAATCCAACAGAAATGTATCTCAATATTGAAACCTTGGTACATTATCCTACTCACAGACATCTCCCTCACTGCTCCCATCAGCTGTTTGGTCGATGTTCTGGCAACAGCTACCATGACATTTGCCGCAAAAAGAAATACACTTGACTCCTTACATTTTATCATACAACTTGCTTTTTACAACTGAGGGCCGGCGACTGTGTGCTACAGTCCCCCTCACAGTTACAGCTGACAAACTTCAGAAAATAGTCCTTTGCGATGGGGTTTGTTGAAGGGACCGGTGCGTAACCTTAGTCCTCAAGCTTCCATCCATACTCCAAGACATCCAATGATGGAGTTTGCAACATTAGCCAATCTCTGGTTTGGAGATAAGTTTGTAGAGAATGCTGCTCTGCAGCTTATGTTGTCGGGGACATGTAATTTCTCAGTTTTGATGCTCCCAGCAGCAGCCCGCTTGCTGAAGATGTCAAATCTCAAGTCTCCAAAGTCTATTGGGTGGTCTTCCATGGAACATGAGCTTGAATAATTCACAGCTGACTTTAATGATATCATCTTTCTTGCCTCGGATGTCCAGAGACGCATCCATGGCCTGTTTCGCCTTGTCAGTCTCGCAGAGCTTGTTTACCAAAGTTGATTTGCTGAACCCAGAAATTGCTGACACTGTATCGCAGCCGGAAAAGCTGTGCAAGAATTCAAGATCAAACACTTCCGGTATCTCTCTGGGAGGGCCTCCCTTATCTTTGGGATTATAATCATAAGATGTTTCCTTGACGCTTGTGAGGAAGATAGAATGAATCAGCAAAAAGGTGATGTCGGTGTCCCCAGCCCTCACCTCAACAGTAGAATCTTTTGCCTCATCTAGAGCTGCCCGGACTATAGCAGTGTCTGTATCATCATGGTATTGCTGTACACTGATCCCATTTCCACTGAATGTCTCAGCAAGCAGCAGAATAAAATGGGCCTTGTTGCTCTTGCTTTTCTTTTGGAACGAGGCTTTTGATGTCTGGGCGAATCAGAATGTCACATCAAGCATTCTTTGTTCGTCTCCGGTGATCAAGGCCCTTAGTGGTGCTGCCGTATCCGTCAGAGACCACATTGATTTGGAGAAACTGGCTCCCCATGGACTTAAAAAATAGAGGTATCTCTTGGCAATTAATGCCCTTAGCAGGTGAGGTTAGCTTCCCATTTGACGTTGCGCAAGAGCCATCCACCATCCGTCACCAGACTCGTGCAGAGGTTTATTCTACGGGTTCCACAGAAGTCTTGCTAGGGTGCATGGTTTCCATACACAGTGAATTTGGTAAGCTCTTACTAAATTCACTTTGTATGGAGACCATGCAGTCAGTTTCTCAGACCATGAGCGGTCAGGTACATGGACTAAAATCACAATAGAAACCACACTCATGGGTGAGGCCAAATCCTCAAACAGTCTTAACAGAGGACGCTTCCGGAATGAATCTCCTGACAGGTGTTGGGTTAAGACGCTAAACCACTTCTCATCCATTCACCAGGAACTTGATCGAGGTATGAACAAGCGTGAGGTACCTGACCACACGCACGTCACAAGAGCCCAGATGAAGAATGACGAAGATGCTGTCAACGCCATTTTCGGATGGTTGGAGGAGATCGACCTCTTCGATGCAACATGGGACAAGAAGACCCTATTATCCTTTATAAAAGGATTCAACAGCACTCCAGAGGACCCAGTCAACCCTGATCAGGCAAAGGAGGTTGGCAGAGCCATGCTGGCCAAGATGAATGAACGAACGGTTCTGGATTCAATTGAAACTAAAGCAAAAGGTGAAGTCATTAGAGAGCCTTAGAAGTGGACCCAAAGCCAATGGAAAGAAGCTGGTTATTGACTCACTCAAGCTCTTCAACCGTCTAATCATCATCAGTTTGCGTGAAGTCAAGACCGAAAGACTAGAAGTTGCGAAATCCAGACAATGCTGCCCAAGCAAGATTTCTGAAAGCATTTTGTGGAAAGCGTTGAACGAACCCCCTGCATGAGTCTGTTTATTGATGGTGGATGACTATACTGCACAACGTCAAGCGGGAGGCTGACCTATCCTGGAAGGGCATTTCTGAGAGCTTCCTTCAGTTTTTGAAGTCCATGGGGAGCCAGTTTCTCCAAATCACTGTAGTCTTTGGTAAATACGGCAGCTCTGCTAAGGACAATGATCACCTGAGACGAACAAAGAATGCACGATATGACATTCCCTTTCGCCCAGACATCAAAGCCTCGTTCCAAGAGAAAAGTTCATCCACAACAAGAGCAACAAGCCCCGGCCCATTCTGCTGCTTGCTGAGAAATTCAGTAGAAATGGGATCAGTGTACGGCAATGCCACGATGATGCAGACACTGCTATAGTCTGGGCATATATCTAGATTAGGCAAAATATTCTCCTGTTGAGGTAAGGGCGGAGGACACCGATATCATGGTTTTGCTGATTTACCCCATCTTCCTCACAAGAGCAAAAGAAACATCTTAAGGTATCGCAAAGATCAGGGAGGCCCTCCCAGAGAGATACCGAAAGTGTTTGATCTTGAACTCTTGCACAGCTTCTCTGGCTGCAATACAGTGTCAGCGATTTCTGGGTTCGCAAATCAACTTTGGTAAACAAGCTCTGAGAGACTGACAAGGCGGAAAGGGCCATGGATGTGTTTCTGGACATCCGAGGCAAGAAAGATGATATCATTAAAACCGGCTGTGTATTATTTAAGCTCATGTTCCATGGAAAACCAACTCTTGTCAGAACATCAACCAAACAGCTGATGGGAGCAGTAAGGGAGATGTTTTGGAGTAGGATAAAGTACCAAGGTTTCAATACAGTTCTGTTGTGCCAGATTTAAATGTGGCATAATGGAAGTAAGAGAAGTGGATTGCACAGTTAACGGTATATGTTACAGTATTTTTTTTTGCTCACTGTTTTAAGAGTTGATACAGCTCAAATTCAATAATAGAACTCAATTCAGTGTTCTAAAAAACTCACTGAATAAACCCACTGATGTACGTATGAAATACCAATAATACATGATTCAGCGGGTGCAAAAAGTAGGCGTGGCCTATTTTAATGGTCAGGTAGTATTTTTTTACGCAAAACTTATGTTTCGAATCCTTTCAGCACCCCTAGAAACCCCTAATTGGACATCTCACAAACTAATACTGGAAAAAAAATCTTCCTTTTGATTGACACCCCCACCCTTTTGTTGCTTTAATAGGTTTAACTGGCTCCACAGTTTTGGGGTTTTTTTTTCCCCCACAAGGATGTTGGTTCGAAATTATTGAGAATCAAACATTTAATAAGTAAAAGCCTATTTACAGTAATATAATTATATTTGGTGTTATGGATATAAGGGAAATGGGAACAACTACTTCCCATCGCTCACAAATATTTTCAGTGCACCTTAAAAACCTACTATATAAACCCTATAAGATACGTATGAAAATACCAATATTTACGTATTTCGGCGGGGGCAAAAAGGAGGTGTGGCCTATTTCACTTTCAGAGATTCGTTTATACTCAAAACTAATTGTGGGAATCGATTCTGCACCCCCCGAAACCCCTAATTAGACATCTCACTCGCTTATATTTGAAACATATATATTTTTCCATTTCTGCCCCGCCCCCCTCCGGCTGCTCGATTTTGATTGGCTCCCCAGAATTTTCCACAAGGATTTGGGTTGGAACTAATTGAGAGGTGTTAGTAGACACCTTAGTGAACACATTGGTGAAGAAAGCTATTGGTAAGCAATTTTTTCACAGATGGTCCAGAAATTCTCTAAAATGCCCTAACTACAAGCAATTGCTAGCGTTTATGCATTCGGCCCAAAGAGACACCTCTTTGCGCACACATCACACGCGCACAATCAAATCCATTGACGACCGGTTACTGTATGCGCTGGCCGTCAATTCAGTCTAGCTCTCCCAGGTTCCTCTCGACCGAGTCACATTAAGTCATTAATTCGAACAGAAAGGGACTATTGGCAGAGTTAAGTTGGTATTTATCCGCGATACTACCTTAGGCCAAAAAAAAAAAAAAAATGCCCCGACCCCATGTTTTTTTATTATTTTTTTTTTTTTGCTATCGATATCAAATATCTTGTTGATTGCGATCGCGATCGCACAAACCCGGAAGTGGAAACGGCTCTGGGGATATCGGATGTACGAGGGAGAGATTTAGCGCCTCGCATAAGCCTTCCTTGATCAGTACGTCATCTGTTTCCAACACGGACACGTACTCTAACAAGATTTATTCAGTGTATACGTAGCATTCAGACTGCGATGTATTGTGCACAGTTTTGCCATAGGTTTCTTGTGTGGAGAACTTACACGAATCTGTATATGTGGGACTGTAATAGAGATCGCCGTGTGCGATGAAAAGATCGTACATATGGGTCAATTTGCATCTATCTTATCTAAGTCAAAACAGTAAAATATGAAGTGAAAACATTCAGGATAGGGATTTCAACATCTTTAAATTCTGTGAAATTCCAGTAATATCGTCCTCATAAATGATTTGTAGAATAGATGAACACAGCACATTCGGTGCAGCAGTTGTAACTTGTTACTGAGCTGAGCACGAGTTTTACACGTAAAATGCAGGTAGCCAAAAAAAAAAAAAATAATAATAATAATAATCCGCCCGACCGACCCTATTTGAAAATCTCATGTTACGCCAATGCAACAATTTTTTTTTTTTTTTTGGCCTTATCATGATCCTGAATGCTACAGTGCGCAGCCCCATTACGCTATGCGTATACTATGGGGCTGCTGGTTGCAGGGGAGTATGATGAGGCTGCATCGAGTAGTATTTGTAAGTTTTGACGACAAATTTGTCAATTAAAATATTGGTTAGCCATCTTGCGCACCTTTCCCACTCATTTTCTGGGCTCGGAATGGCAAAAAAAAAAAAAAAAAAAAAAAAAAAACTCTTCTTCTGGCCATCGCTCGGTTTATAAGAACACCCAAACGCTTCACACATCGGCATTTTCGAAGTGAAGCAATAGATCATGCCGCGTGGCGGCGTACAGTAATTGAACAGTTACGATTCAAAATTAGTGATGCTAAAAAATCGATTGTGACGAGTTGGGAAGGTATTTTTCAGTGAAACTTAGTCATTATGGTCCTTGATTTATGTATGGTGAAATTTATTCAAAATCGTCCGGACTTCTCCTTTAAGGGCACCTGTAACTTCAATTTTATGTTTAGATCACCCAAACTGGCCATCTGAATAGCCCTATATCACCTCATAAAGAACCTGGCAAAATGCACATTCGTTGTGTTGTCTGCTACAGTGGGGTCCGCCATGTTTACACTTTCCGGAGAGACCCACTGCGTAGTTGTGACGTTTTTGTGGACATAAACAAACCCCAGCGCAGCTGCAGTATTGCAGTTCCCACGTTTAGCTATGGTGCTTCGCCAGGCATACGGGTGCTCCAACCGGAGTGGAAAATCTCCGGGGAGTAGTTTTCATCCCATCCCCGATCCTCTGAAGGAGCCAGAATTGTGTAAGAGGTGGTTGGCTGCACTTAAAGTTGAAAAATTCGGGTCAAGTACATATAAATTTGGCAAAAACAATGTCGTTTGCAGCGACCACTTCCTTGCCGACGACTTCCGAGGATGACATGCGGGCTCGGTTCATGGGGACAAAGCCTCGGAAAATCCTGAAAGAAGGCGCCGTGCCTTCTGTCTTCTTGTTTAGGCCGCCATCAAAAGTGAGGACTGGAACGGATAAAAGATTAGCGAGATCTTCTGAGAGACAGGTTTGTTTTTATTTACTTATTTTGTCGTGAATTTTGATGAATAATTATGTCTGTTTTGTAGGTTTTCGTTGTTGCTTCTGCTCGCGCGCGCGTGTTACTATAATACACAACACACGCAGGCTTGTTACGTTACGCATGAAATATGCAGCTAACTGGAGCTGCAGCCTTTTTTACGAATGACAGGCGTGATGAAGTTTGACACCGACTGTTTACAGGTCTCCCAAATTCTAAAATAGTATGCCAACATAAAAAAATGCAAGATTTCCGTGAAGAATGAAACGTTGTTGTATTCCAGTATGATATTGACATTCAAGTACATGGAAATTTTCGTATAAACCTCCATGTCGCACAGCCTCGTTGCAGCAGCAGTATCAGCCACAAGCTCGTGCGTACCGCACTGCAGCCTTCGGTTTGCCCGGGTGTGGCCCGTTTAACTCATCACCTGACCCGGTCCGATGATTAGTACACCATGGCACAGGCTAGATTAGGCGTGTACATCCAGCTTCAACTTCAGGCATACCTATCGTAAATTGATATCCTTTGATAGATCTACTTTTGACATTAACATCATCAAATGAAAAAAAAAAAATCTCTATCTTTGGTTAATTTACAGATTAAATTTAATAGAATTCTTTTTCAACTCACAAACGACTAGAAATCGTTATTTCAAATAGATCTATTTATTAATTGAGAATTATTTTCTCACTTTAACCACGGCCACAAATCCCACAGCCAGCTCTCTATGTACTTGCTAGGTTTGAGGGCAGGCCCGTAGCCAAGGGGTTGCATCTGGTGCGTACGCACCCCCCAAATCATCCAAAAGGTCCCCCCTTTTTTTCAGCTCCTGCTGGTAGGCGTTTGAGTACTCAGATGTTGGGGGTAACGTAGATCTATAAAATGTATTTATTTTTTATGGCGTGCCAGAAAAAAAAAAAGCACCCCCCCCCCCATGAAAAATCCTGGCCACGGGCCTGGTGGGGATGATAGTCGCAAGATGAAGACTGGCTGAGTAGGTCCAGATGAAATGCACATTATTTGCAAATTGTTTTAGGTGTGTTACTTTGGCTGTTTCGCCAACTCTGCTTGGCTGTAGGTCGGCTCGAAGTTGTATGGCTCTATCCCTTGTCCTTCAGCCTGATCCATGCTAACTTACAGAGTACAGTCTAACAACGGCAAACTTTCAAGTTCCCAGTTAGTGAAATAGTTAAAGTTCACGATGAATTCGAAAATAAAATTACATGTAGACTCTGGTGTACAAAGAGTGACAGTATCGACAGCGCAGCGTACATTAGCTACTCAGCTCAGCTTCAGCGCTCACATGCATGCATGAATTCGGGTATACGATACAGCGTCTATATACCGTAGTTATGGGTAAACTCGGCCTAGAGGGTAAAGTCGGCCCCAATCGCGCGCATTACAAGTAGTTGTACTGTGCGCGCTGGGAGCCGACTTTACCCGCTAGGCCGAGTTTACCCATAACTACGGTACGGTACAGCTGGGGAATGAGTTGCCGTATATGCAACGCTGTATTAAAACAAAGTAAAGTTAAATATTTTTTTTTTATACAATTTTCAATCTTTAAAGATTTAATGCAAAGATATGTATATATGTGACCCTGCACCTCAAAACAAACAATAAGTCGCCAGACATGAATTTTTAGTTAAGACCATATTCTGAAAGAGTAGACTTTAAGCTTTAAAATGATGTATAACTCAAATGAAATGGACTCTCCTAACCTATCTAAATATTGGAAAGAAAGCACAAACTCAGGAAAGTGTGAACTGAGAAAAGAGGCTCTGAAGTACAGTGTCTATTCAAGCGCTTACTCTTTACCAAACCGTGCTGGCTGTGCGATGAATGGGACAAAAGACAGGAAGTAAACTACCAGAGTAACAACAATGAAGGATTATCAAATTAAACTGAAATTAAGCATGCCTCATTAACACATTCTGTGTATAATTAATGCCAACTTTCAAAGCAGTAGCACTATATCCTTTCAAAAGTTATTAGAGTTGAAAGTGAAGAGTGTGGACAAGGTTTTTCAGAAATAAAAAAAGGAATTCTAAAGACACACCTAATCACACTATTCTACCAAAAATGTTCGAGATAAACTGCTAAAAAAACATACTTTCCTGCCTGTTTTATGATACCAAATTTTGGCATAATGTAAAAGAAGACCCGCTCTTTCAGAAAATATGAAAAAGTAAAGTTCGGCTAGGTTGACCCATTTCACTTATTTTATGTTCGTTTTGAGGTGCACTGTCACATATATACAAATATTTTAATGAATGTTACTGCACGATTTTTTTTTTCTTCAAAAATTAAAAAATAATTTTTACTGAACAGCGAACACGTACGCGTTCGTAATGGCGATATGTCGGATATTTCGGCTTGAGTAAGCTCGTTCAAAATTAAGACTAATTTATTGAATTCATTGACACGTTTTTGTCCAGAATAAGATCGTAGATTATTAAAATTATTTTTGTTATTATAGTATTGATTATAATTATTCAAATTATGATTATGTAGTAGAGAATATGAATTTAACAGAATCAAAACGAACAGTTAAAGGTTTAGGGGAATTGAGATATCAGCGTTAGTGCAAAAATACGTCAAAAACCCCGGGGAGGTCAAAATGAATGGAACCGTACACGGCACTCTTTGAGCATCTCAGAGAGCTGAGAATGCTTCTAGAATTTCCGTTTTGTTTCTAAATAGAAGATATATGAAGGGGTGAGTCGGGTACCATTGGAATAGGTGAAATATGTACTTTTTTATACATGTTTAATTGTCTTTGGGGTTTTGGTTTGCTTTAAGCCAAATCCAGAATCATTATCATACGCTTTCCACACCCACACGAACAGGCAAATAACACACATGTATTACTCGCTGAATGGAACTTATATTTGATTTGATTTGATTTATTTCTGCTTAATTCCGTTACATTAGATAGGATCATGTACATGTCATTTATGACAAACAGTATATCGACACATAGTTTTTAGTACAATTATACAAGACAAATACAAACATACTAGCTTATGGAACTTAAACAGAAGGGTCTCCAAAATAAGCCGAGGCTTGACAGTATGGAGACTATATGCTTACCTACTCTGAATAGAATAGGGAATAGAGAAAGAGAGAAATAGGGAAGGGTATAGGGGGAAAAGGGAAAGTTACAGAGTGTATGGCTACCACTCCAACTACTTTACAATGATAGTAATGATGATAAATACAATATGATAATGATATTAAAGTTAACACGTTCAGTTGCCTTTGCCGGAGTAATGACCGAATATGCACTATGAAAATAATAATGTGTGAATACAAAATATCTTATACATATTGTTATCTGACATTGAATAAAATATATCGTGTTTGTTTTATGTACGCAGTAATGGTAAGGCACATCGTACACATACATGCTCATATGATATACATGATGTACCTATCCTATACATACATATACATACTCATTTTCATAATATGGATAGATAAATAAAGCGATATATGTATGCAAACATCCATGCATTATGTGTCACGTACATATTCATATACATTTGATTACAATACAATAAAGGAATCAGAATGTTATCCTGGGGAATACTGCTTAAGGAGGTGAAGTTTTACAGCCTTCTTAAATGAATAAATAGTGGTCATGTTTTTAATTTCGATGGGAAGGGAATTCCAAGTGTCAGGGCCGGAGTGTCTGATAGAATGATGTTAAAAGAGCTAGTCATTTGTTATGTAAACCCCTATGTGCAATATTTAATCAGTGTATGGAATCTGGTATTTTTCCAGATAGATTGAAGATAGCCAGAGTTGTACCAATTCTAAAGAGTGGTTCCTCTGATGTAATGACAAACTATCGACCAATATCAGTGTTATCTGTTTTTTCCAAGGTTTTTGAAAAATATTTTTCCAATAGGCTTGTTGAATTTCTTATGAAGTGCAATATCATTAAGAAAAATCATTATGGATTTAGACCGGGGCACTCCACATCTTCTGATTTGATTGATTTCATTCATAAGGTGATCTGTGCAATAGATAGCGGGAAAATTTTACTTGGATTATTTTTAGACCTCAGCAAAGCATTTGACACACTTGATCATGATATTCTTTTAGCTAAATTAAGTACGTATGGATTTCGTGGAGTCAATTTGAAACTTTTGAAAAGTTATTTGAGCAATCGTAAACAGTTTGCGTCCATTAATAATAATATATCAGATTACAAAAACATACGATGTGGAGTGCCCCAGGGAACGATCCTCGGGCCTATTTTATTTCTTTTGTATATAAATGATTTACCCAATGTTTCTAATATCCTACTATATATTTTATTTGCAGACGATACAAGTATATTTTTGTCTCATGATAATATTGATTCTCTGCAAGAGGTTTTTAATAAGGAATTGCAATATGTTACAAATTGGCTGCGAATGAACAAATTATTAATATATCAAAAACTAACATGATATTTACAAAGAAAAATGTAACACTGACTCTGTATTCATTAACTTGTGTGGCTGTCAAATTATGCAGACGTCTTCAATGAAATTCCTTGGAGTTCATGTGGATAATAAATTGAATTGGTCGAATCATATTAATTTTGTTTGTAATAAATTGTCAAAAAATATTGGTGTAATGTATAGACTTAGTTTTCTCCCAAAGTCTGTTTTAAAGTCAATCTATAATGATATAATTTTACCTCATTTGTATTATGGAATAACTGTTTGAGGCAATGCTCACGAATGTACGGGAAGCTTTAAAGTGCCATTCGACTTGGAGACTTGGCGACATAATTTATCTTGTCAAGTCAACATAATAGCTCTATCATGTCGACTTTTCAACTTTATAAGTTGTCATAGAGACAAAAATTATCATGTGAAGTCGATTTCTAAAAGTTTAAATGTCGTCATGGCAACATATCTTGCCAAGTCGACATCTAAAAAGTTACATGTCGTCATAATGTGATAATGTATCTTGCCAAGTCGACATCTAAAAAGTTACATGTCATCATGGTGACATAATGTATCTTGCCAAGTCGACATCTAAAAACTTACATGTCGTCATGGTGACATAATGTATCTTACCAAGTCGACATCTAAAAAGTTACATGCCATCATGGTGCATAAGGTATCTTGCCAAGTCGACGTCTGAAAAAGTTACATGTCGTCATGCCTACATAACGTATCTTGCCAAGTCGACATCTGAAGCCATCGTGATAACATAAGTTATCTATCCAAGCTGATATCTAAAAAGTTACATGTCGTCATGGTGACATAAGGTATCTTGCCAAGTCGACATCTAAAAAGTTACATGTCGTCATGGTGACATAAGGTATCTTGCCAAGTTGACTTATAGAAAATTACATGTCGTCATGGCGACTTAACTTATCTAGCCAAGTCAGTCTCTTTACCAACTTAGTCTTAGTAACAGCTAAACCATGGATTCCGAAAAGGAGGCCGAGGACAGCATGATTCCCATACTCTTCAAATATTGAATTCACGCGAAAAAAAAAAGAAAAAAAGATGATGCCGAAAGGCATTGTTCGCAGTGACCTTGAGGATGCATGTGAAGAGGTAATCACCAGTGAACAATCACGCAGTGGTAATTTTTGTTGTAAGTCAACTTGGCAAGATACCTTCTGTCACCATGACGACATGTAACTTTTTAGATGTCGACTTGGCAAGATACCTTATGTCACCATGACGACATGTAACTTTTTAGATATCAGCTTGGATAGATAACTTATGTCGCCATGATGACATGTAACTTTTCAGATGTCGACTTGGCAAGATACCTTATGCTCCATGATGACATGTAACTTTTTAGATGTCGACTTGGCAAGATACATTATGTTACCATGACGACATGTAACTTTTTTCGATGTTGACTTGGCAAGATACCTTATCTCACCATGACGACATGTAACTTTTAGATGTCGACCTGGCAAGATACCTTATGTCACCATGACGACATGTAACTTTTTAGATATCAGCTTGGATAGATACCTTATGTCGCCATGATGACATGTAACTTTTCAGATGTCGACTTGGCAAGATACCTTATGCACCATGATGACATGTAACTTTTTAGATGTCGACTTGGCAAGATACATTATGTCACTATGACGACATGTACACTGTAAAAAACATCGGTGTTAGATTTAACACCACGGGTGTTAAATCTAACACCGATCAAACTTCAATAAAGGACCACACCCACAGGTGTTAAGAATGCACTGTGATGGTGTTGAAAAGTGTTCACCTGACACTTCGTGGTGTTAATTTGACACTGTACCTGGTGTTATTTTGACACTGTACTGGTGTTAATTCAAAAATGACACCACATGATGTTGATTTGATATTTGCTGGTGTTAATATCAATGGTTTAACACCCGTCCAGCTTCAATAATGGACCACACCAGCTGGTGTTACTTTGGTGTAAATTTATTTTCACATTTTTAAAAAAATCTAATATTTTAATGTAAAATTCTTGATCGTCTTGTTTAAATTAAAAATCAACAAGAAGTGCAGTTACTAAGAAACTCTTCAAAAAACAGTTTAAAATTAAAATGACACCCGTTGGTGTTAATTTAACACCATAAATGAGCACCGAAAATTTAACACCAGCTTGGTGTTCACTATTTAAGACCGGACTTTTTGCAGTGTAACTTTTTTCGATGTTGACTTGGCAAGATACCTTATCTCACCATGACGACATGTAACTTTTTAGATGTCGATTTAGCAAGATACATTATGTCACCATGATGACATGTAACTTTTTAGATGTCGACTTGGCAAGATACATCATCACACCATGACGACATGTAACTTTTTAGATGTCGACTTGGCAAGATATGTTATGTTGCCATGACGACATTTAAATTTTTAGAAATCGAATTGACATGATAATTTTTGTCTCCATGTCAACTTATAAAGTTGATAAGTCACATGATAGAACTATTATGTTGACTTGACAAGATAAATTATCTCGCCAAGTCTCCAAGTCGAATGGCACTTTAAAGCTTCCGTACGAATGTTACATTCAAAGACTTTTAGTGCTTCAAAAACGTGCAATACGAATCATTTCCCATGCCACTTTTCTTGCCCATACCCAGCCACTTTTTTTTTTATCCCTGAAGATATTGCAGTTGAATCATATGTACAAATATCAAGCTGGCATTTTTATGTATTTGTGTAAAAATCGTTTATTACAAAAGACTCTTTTAGATTTGTTCACTTTTAATAATCAAATTCATAATTATAGCACGCGATCCGTGAATGATTTTCACCTACCTCTATCCCGTACTTCTTTTTATCAACGATCTATCATTTACGTTGGTCCTACCCTGTGGAATTCTCTCCCCTGTGCAATTCGTAATGCTAACCCTTGGAATACATTTAAATCTGGTTACAAAAAAACTCTCTTTTATAATTATAGCCAAACTCATTGAGGTCAAGAGTACAATCTTTTATTCTTTATGATTCAAGACATCCCGTATTTTGTTATTGTCATTGTGTGTTTTGTTTTGTCTTGTCTTGTCTTGTCCAGTTCTTACGTTTTACTTCAATTTGAACACACTATAGATAATTGAAATTTAATGAATGATTTTAGGTCAGCTATAAATAAGGGACATCTCCTTTCTGGCTGCTACCTACCATAGCATACAGGTATCTGTTAAACCTATGTACGTGTAATTGTCAATCTATTTCTGTTGTATTTTTATTTCCATTTCACTGTATTATTGATATGTTTGTAATCGTATCCGAATATTGATGTATGTATTGTTTTTTAATATGTTCCTTGCTTTGGTGAAATAAAGAAACTTGAAACTTGAAATTCCTCTCCCCTCCCTCCCTACCCCCTCAACCTCCCCTCTCACCCAACTCCCTCCTCCTCCCCTCTACCCTCACCCCCTCCAACTCTGCTTAAACTACAATTTGTTTTCTTACTATGTTCCTGTGGTACTGTATCTTGGACCCCGTTTACAGTGCGAGGCTCGGCCGCGGCCGAGCCGCGGCCGAACCCAGCCCCGCTTCAGTGTAAACGCGCAAAAGGCCAAATGCGAGGCCAAAATTGGCCTCGCATTTGGCCTCGCTCTGGAGGTGGTCTCGACCGCGGCCGAGCCGCGGCCGAGCCCGGCCTCTTCTTGGTGTAAACCAAAGACGCTTTATAAATAAGACACGAAAGTGCGCGCTAATCCTGTACAAAACAAATGGACAGCGCGCGGTCCTCATGCGTATTACGCACATCACCTGAGACGCGCTGTCTTGACACTTGATAAACAACAGCAGCGGCTTCAGGGACAGCGCGTCTCGGGTGATGGGCGTCTTTGCCTGAGACGCGCTGTCTTTGAAGATGTTGTTGTTTATCAAGCGTCTTTGATTGTGAGATCATGTTGTTGCCAAATTTTTACCTCCACGAAATAATCCTTGTTACTTTAAAATCCCGTTCTTCAAAATAATACCCTTAATCGAAAAAAAGCTAGGACTATAATTTTTGAATCTTTTTAAGATAATAAAAATATCACTGTCTTTGGAAATGAATGATGTTTCTAGGTGTACTGAGTTTGTACTTAACTCTCTTTTGTATCGTCATGTAGGGTAGCCATTTTGTGTCCATTGTTATCGCGCGCCTTCGTTCTAGTATCTTTGGTGTAAACGCAAACTGGGCCAAATGCGCGGCCAATTTTAGTCTGGCTTCCATACCCTCTGCCCGTACTATTTCGCTATTCACGATATTAACCCCCTCAACGTGGAAAACTAGTATAGTTTAAGGTGGTTTTGCCTGCAAAGGATTTTTCCTTCGTCAAAGGCCTTTGCCCGAACGGCGACTTTGTCGCCACGGAATCCAGTTGGCAAAGGGTCTGAAAACCAGGCTATACCAAATTGCGTTTGTTTACAAGCAGAGCCCCACTACGACTAAATATTGAAAGGTTTGAGTTAAAAGTGCGGCCGAGCCCAGCAGTGTAAACGGACAAAGTTGCGAGGCTCGGCCGCGCAACTGAGGCTGGGCTCGGCCGCGGCCGAGCCGCGGCCGAGCCCGGCCCCGCACTGTAAACGGGGTCTAAGTACATAGTAGTCATCAGTATCATAGAACTCTGAATGGTTGTGACATTTTAATGTGTTTCTTTCTTTTGGCTTCCACTGAAACAGTTCAAAATACATAGAGTTAATTTGCTTTTAATACCAGTACTTCGTAGGCAATGAGGTGATGATGGTACCCCCTTAATCAAGGATAAGGAGTGTATCTATATACAATTGTATTCATCCTATGAAGAGCTAATCAACACTGCAAGATTATTACTGCGGCATTATTTTCAAAAGTGTCCCTTTGAGAAGCTTTACAACCCCGAATGTGCAATTTCTCATGATTATTATGATGTAGGGACAAATGTCATCAAAAACACATTTTGATCCCTGACCGCTTGACAAAATCGTGCCAAAGATACCAAAATAAATGAAGGAAAAAAATAATTAAAAATCAGAAATGCGGTTTGGCAAGAAAAAAAAAATGAATAGCTGAAAACTTTTCTCATGGAATTTGAAGGAACTATATTTAATTGGGTGCATTGGATGCATGTACAGAAAATAGGTGATTTTTGTGAGTGACAAGAACTCGTAGTCTGGCTTTGCGGATCCTTGGACAGAGTTTGAGCTGAAGAACCCGACTTGGAATTTGATGAGTGAACGGGTATAGTTCACTTATCCAGGTTTAATAGTGAAGATAAAACACCTCATTTCTCCCAGTTATTTTACAGAATTTTTAGAATTTTGAATTTTAACACACATCTCTATGGGGAATTATTTTTATGTACATAATATTATGCTGACACACTTTTTAGTCATGACCCACATTATCATAATTGTTTCAAATCATGTTTGATACAATTATTTGTATTTTTTCTTAATGATTATAATTAATATATAGACCTCAATGGAATTTATGAAAATAAACGTGATGGATTTGTTCACGGTGTCTCGAGGGTAAGACCAGTGCAGTTTCAGTAAATCAATTCAATTCAAAATCAGAAGCACCATGAAACTCATATTCTTCGTCCTACGATCATTGTTTAACAATGCCTTTAAACCTACAACATTTTCAGTCTATTTTCTTTTTTATCAAACGTCTTACTCATAGCCTTCTTCCCAATTCTGTTCTACATTCGATGCACATCACCAGTTAAGTTTATTCTTTTATTCATGTCATTGTTTTGTATTTGTTCGTGTCATATCACTATCTGATCAGTTTGCCTTTAAAGTATATTGTATACAGGGCGCCATTGTAAGGTAGTTACCAAACTGAATGTGTCTACCCTATTTTGTTTTTCAAGATAACATGAATGAATATAGATATGGCTGAACCTCATTTCGGTGCATGTGACGTCTACCATGGGGGGCAGTCTACCAGCACTGTCACAGAATCTCTGTAATACCGTCCGGAAAAAAAAAAATACAACGGGATCCACCGGAAGGGTATCTTTAAGAATAGTGATTCAATCCAAGTACATTTTCAGGGTATGAAACTAAAACTTATTATCCATATCTTGCAGAAAACCTCATCCGATTTGGTTCAGTGTTCAAAGAGATTACACTGGATGAAAATCTTTGTAGAGCATGTCAGAAATCCCTTCCCTCCAAGTTCTGTCCATTGTGTTCACATATTAATATGCACTTCCAAGAGCATCCAACTGCTAAACTTGGAGGAAACAGACCCATGATATGCGTTACAACGATCCATATTTCTCTTTTGCCACATAACCAAATTGATTGTTTGTTTTTTTGCAAGATATAGGTAAGATGTTTTATTTTTAGACCCTGTTCAGGATAAAGAAATACGATTAGGACCGTTTAATCATGGAAGTTATCAATGCGGAAATAAGATTTTGTTTTTTCTTGGGGGGGGAGGGGTACATATAATTATAGTCACAAGAGGTAATAAATCAGTTGAGCGGGATGGACATAACAAGTTACATGCTAAACGTAGTATATAGCGTGTCATTAAAATTCACTTGTTGTTTCCGATACGGAATTGCCCTAGTCACCAATTCCTATGCCGTGGATTGTTTATAGTATCCTCTATCTTGGATTTTGGTTTTAGCCATGGAAATGTACAGTACAGGTATTCTCCTTTGTTTTCCAAAAGTCATAGTGCATTTCTGCATTTCTAAGAAATCAACAGTTGTAACTATGGCTTTTATTTTTTTTTTTTCCTACAAACTCCGCAGTTCATTTATACCCAAGGCACCAGTTCTCCAGTCATCATTGTGAAACCCCCAGAATCCTTATAGCCCAAAGAGACTTAAAGCATGGAGGTGTTTGATGATACCACATGTCTTAATTTCCTTCCCCTTAAGCATATTAAGTCTCAAACCGTGTATACCGTTAAGTATGTTTAAAAGATTATTGAAACAGCCTCATACATCAATATCTCTCCCACATACAACTAAAAACATACCACAGTTTCCCACTTACTCAAAACAATGACTTTAGGGCCATTACAATATTGCGACTGTACATAGTACGTACGTCTACACATCATAACGTCATCACAGCACAAAGAACAGGTCACCTCATCACACGCCCTCTGCACAGCTGTCCACTCTGTGAGTGGTCAGATAATAATATAAGTCATGATAGTTTATTTTATGTTGCAACGGTAGCTGGGGCCGTGTTCCGGGGTCATCCCACGAGACCGACACCCATGGGTCATACAGCCCACGAGTTCGACATTGAAAAGAGGTCCATGAGTCATACAGCTCACGAGTAATACAGCCCATGAGTTCGACACTACGTAAAAAAACAGCCCATGAGTTCGACCGATACAACACGGGGCTTAATGTGTCGGTCTCGTGGGCCATTTTCCGTGTCGAACTCATGGGCTGTATGACTCGTGAGCTCTATGACTCGTGGGCTGTATGACTCGTGGGTGTCGATCTCGTGACGTGCACCCCATGTTCCTGGTCAAGCTCTTTGAAGTTAGTCCCCTAACTAATCGTTTTCTCTCAATTTTATTTGAAGTGTTTGCCCAGCTACCATCCCTTTTATGAATGATAACGATGACATTGCTTCACATCTTTGTTTTACGTAAAAAAATATAATTCATAAAATTATGCACTTTATACAATTTCATTGTTCCGTATTGAAAATGAAATCCCAAAAGTATTAATAAAACTAAACCGAAGGAATTTTTTTTTTCGCACTTCTGCGATATAAAGCTCATGTTTATTAAGTACTAAAACTGTTTTTTTGCACAAAGTCTACGAGGAGAATCCACGAGACATCCTGTTTAAAGATCATGGGAATATTATCTCAACATTCAGGAAATGTATATATACATAAATGTATGTTTGCCGAATCAAAAATCAACCTTTGCAATCATAAAATTCTGTCAATAGTACGCCTTTGCAAACAGCATGGACTCATGTTCAAACGATCAAAATATTCCGACGTTTCATGCTGTGCGTTTTGTGCCAAGGACAAAGTTTATTCTGGCAAGAAATTACAAATGTAATACAAAACATATCATACGTTTCTGTCCGGCTTATAGTAGGCCTACGTGCTGAACGAGAGAGAGAGAGAGAGAGAAAGAAAAAAAAATAAATCCCACCTTGATTTGGGGCTATAATCTCTCTTCAAGATAATTCAAGTTAATTTTGAGCATAAAGGCTGGGGGAAAATCATGAAAGTGAACATACACATAAAATGAAAAATTATAGATCAGACACTGAGCATCTTCATTATGTCGGATATGTTTTTTGCTAAGGCAAGTCAATATATGGGAGGGAATAAAGATGGAGAGAGTGGGTCAGATGTTTATATGGTGCTATTAAAAAAAAACACAGTTTTTGTTCTCATATGTCTACAGTTATTTCATGCTTGAGTTTTCTTGTATTTAGTCTCGTGGGTGTATGTGTGTGCACATTTCAGTTCAGGATGTTAGCTGCTGCGGAAAAAGCAAACAACCTTACAGTATCAAATAAGAAATTGTCGTCCTGTGCCTCATTTGAAGTTATTGTCATGCACACAAAGAGGCACGTTTTTTTTTTTTTTTGTTTTTGTTTTTTTTCCCCCGGTGTACCTTGAACTATGTACTATATCTCCTGTAATATGGGCTTGTACTATATACCACGTAATCTGCGACATACGGAAATTTCAACGATCAAACAGCTAATCGCGGGAAGAAGCGGGATATCGCCCCCCCCCCCCCCCCCCACACCTCTCATCCTTTCACGATAGCTCTTTTTACGAACGTATTGCGCTCGTCTCGAAAGGTTGCATTGCAAGAAGTGTGCTCGACAATCGCCAATTTTTCGAGGACTGTGATGACTTTGATCATAATATCAGTATGAGAGGCTTGTGCTTACAATACGATCGTTACTAACCTTTATTCTCTTTGGTTTGTACAAATTCCGTCTTTATATGTCGACCTATGATGGATGAAAAACTCTTCCTCGGTCTCCTATTATTATTGACCGCTTCTTTGTTCTGTAGCCCCACTGCACAAGGTAAGTGTGACTTAATTCTCATGAACTTGCATTCATATAAACTTAGCTTTATCCGGTATCAACCGAGTAATATCATCGAAAGGTGTTGTTTAGACCTGCCCAAAAAAAAGAAGTCATTTATAATGTAATCACCATGTTTTTGTTTGACGTAGAGTGCCGGTTAGCTCATTCCCGTTACATCAGTTTCGCCTATTTTGTTTCAGATGCATTCAAATTGTACTTGTAAAACAACTGAGTTTTTCCCGCTGATTCGACGTAATAGTTATCTCTTTATTCAAAGTTGCTTGTGTGTTGTTGTTGTTTTTTTAGTGGTGATGTTTGCACGGTTTTTCTTGCTCTGTTGACGATAGTCAAACATCATTCAAGATATCAAGCTATTTCGTCTTAACCCTAGTCCAAGAATCAACCTGTGTAAATCTGAGATATTGAAGCTCTAAAAATCGTAGAGCATCCCAGAAAAATATCATCCTGCCCATGTTTGCTAAAAGAAAAAAGCAGGTTTTTGATTTTTTTTCAGCTTTGTAGGTTTTGTATAAATGTATTGGAGAACTCTACTGAAAGCTTTGTTGTTTTTTGTTGTTTTAAAAAAGCAAACCATATCGCCAACATGTGACTCTTTTACTCAAAAGAAATGATCACAGGAAACGGAAGCTACCTTTAATAGTAATTTACTAGATACGGCAACTATTTTGGTAAGTATAAAATATGTTTCGTTTCATGAACTTTCTTTCTCTAGCGACGACATCAAAACATATAATTGAGGAATGCACCGATAAGGACCAGTACCATCAAAGCAGGTGTACGTACCAAACTCCATCCAACACTACTTTCATTATACTTACGTGTGTCGTGAGTGGATTCAAGCCTGACGTTTCTATGATATGGACCGATGAGTCTGGAAAAAGACTAAAATCCGCAGCTTCGCGACAAACAACACTATTTGACGACACATACGAGAGGTTCGAGAAGATAAACGTTTCAGCCAAATATGGGACAAAACAAACCTTCGCCTGCATAGCTACCGGTGACTCGCTTAATGGAACGTCGACCAAAGAAATTACTCTTCTGCCTCTACCAGGTTTATGAAAAGTTATCTATTCTCTGTTTCTGGAAAATAACAACTCATATCGTAGCTTTTGCGGTCACTACTATACGATCGAAGTATGCACAACGAGAAAGAAACAATATTTCACCAAATGTTTTGAATCTGATTTGTCCCGGGGAAGTCTAACCTGAGTGGGTAGTTTTGAGTAATATAACGTTTTGACCTCACAGTCAAATAACAGTCTATTTTACTAACAAAAACATATGCTTAAAGGGATGGTAAAGTTTTGCCTGTAATGGGAATTCCGGTTGAAACATTTTGCGAGATAATTAGAAACCAGTTATATAAAATACTAAAGAGCATACAATAATAGGAGAAATCAATAGTTTATTTAATAAAAATCGGTTTTGAAATGTCTGAGATATCCAAAGACAAAGAGGTCCTTAGAAAAGATCGGTCCCACCTTATATTGGGACCACTTTGTTTTGATTTATTTTTGGATGTTTCAGCCATTTTAAAATCGATGTTAATTTTCGATGCTCTTTGTCTCTGTGCTTTTCTGAGTGATCCAGTGCATTGCAGTAGCCAGTCTGCCCTACATCCTTTTCATCATGGATCATTCACCAGAAGGCACTTTCTAAAGAGGAGAATTTTATACAGTCCAAACTGCACTGCCTCCTTTCAACTAGACATTCTCCATGACGGTGATGTCCATCCAAACCCAGGACCCAACACCCAAAATGGAGAGATATCGCCTGCGTCAGGTTGCCGTGGTACATCTCACCATGCCCAACACCAAATCAAATACACCCCAGGTGAACTTCTGCGATGGAGACATACCAAACTGCAACTCCCGCGAGATGTTTGCGACATCATCAAGTCTTGTGTCATTCAACGGAAGAGAACACGGAGAGGAACTCGAGGAGGCCGCAAGAAGAATACTGTGTCACGTAACAACAAGCCAGTATCATCCTTGAATCTCCAGTTGTGTTCCATGAACGCCCAGTCAGTGTGTAATAAGACCGCTCTTGTTCAAGATTTCATCTGCGACAGTAATGTCGACTTGATTGCCATGACGGAAACCTGGTTAAAAGACACGCATTCAGCAATCTCTAGTGAACTTGTCCCTCCCGGATATCGTTTTGTTCATCGACCGAGGAGTGGCCGCCGTGGCGGTGGAACTGGCCTTGTCTTCAGAGAGACAATTGATGTTCATATGGTAGCTGCTGGTGAGAAGGACTCATTCGAGTTCGCTGAGTATTATATTTCATATCACACGTTTCATATGAAATTGATCAATATTTACAGACCGCCGTATTCAGAATCACATCCCGTGTCAGTTTCATCATTTATACCTGAATTTAATGATTATATTCACTGTCATTTGCTGTCTAACGTCCCCCTGCTGATTACAGGAGATTTCAATATTCATGTAGATATTATCAATGCTGAGTCAAGGTCTTTTTTGAATCTCCTCGAGTCTCTTTGCTGCAGGCAATTGGTTGATTTTAGTACACACAAACGTGGTCACACCCTTGACTTGTTGATTTGTCGGCAGTCAGATGATATTGTCATCGGCCAACCCTGGCCACATGGTTCTCTGTTGTGTGATCATATTCCTGTTATGTGCCGTCTTAAGTCATACAAACCTCCATTGCCTTTCAAAGTATTGTCATTTCGCAGGTTGTCTGCAATTGTTATTGAAACTCTACAAACAGATGTTGTTGAAAGTCAACTGTGTAAGCGCATACCGAGTGATGTCAATGAACTGGCTGTATTGTATGATGCTACACTGAGTGACATCATTGATAAGCATGCACCTGTGGTAACAAAGAAAGTTGTTTTGCGTCCCCAAGTACCTTGGTTCACTGATACTGTCAGGGCTGCAAAACGGAAGAAAAGGAAGGCTGAAAAGTGTTGGTTGAAAACTAGGAAAGACAGAGATTGGAATAGTTACAAGTCAGAACGTAATTCCATGCTGTATTTATTAAATAAAGCCCGCCGAAAGTATCACAATGATTTAGTCATGGAAAACAAAGACGACCAAAATCGTTTGTTTCACATGGTGAAGTCTTTGTTGAATGTAGCTAATAAGCAACCTGTAATACCACAGCACACTGACAAACACGCCTTTGTGAATGACTTAGGCAAGTTTTTTCATGACAAAGTAATGAAAATTCATGTCGACATTGAGTCAAGACTGAATGTGCTGAGCAAATCATTCACAGATTCTGTTCAAGAGACCTCACACAGTGCACCAATGTTTACAAGCTTTAAGCCACTCTCAGAGCATGATGTTGAGAAACTCATATCTAAGCTCAGTAAAAAGTCGTGTGCATTAGACCCAATGCCCACAAAGATTCTCTTACAATGTGATGCCGCACTGATTCCTGTGGTAACGTCCTTAATTAATCTCTCCTTAGCAACTGGTCAATTCCCCTCACAGTGGAAACATGCTTTAGTTAAACCCATTTTGAAGAAGGCTGGTCTAGATATGGAGTTTTGTAATCTGCGGCCTGTGAGTAACCTGAAGTATGTATCAAAGTTGGTTGAAGGTGCTGCCCATCAGCAAATTGTTGATCACCTTAATGTTAATTCACTTCTGCCTTTTAACCAGTCGGCTTACAGACAATACCACAGTACTGAAACAACATTGTTAAGAATTAAGAGTGACATATTGATGGCTATGGACAATCAGAAAGTGACCATATTGCTTTTACTAGATCTGAGCAGTGCTTTCGACACCATAGATCATTCTCGCTTAGTGGAATCACTGAATACTTGCTTTGGCATTGATGGTGTTGCTCTGAAATGGATTAAGTCATACTTAGTAGATAGATATCAACAGATCGATATTGATGGTACTGTTTCTGATTTTTTCCCAGTGCCCTCTGGAGTCCCACAGGGGTCTCGGCTGGGCCCTCTGTTCTTTACTTTGTACACAAGCAATCTGATCAAAAATGTGTATGATAAGTTTCCTGGTGTATCCTGTCACTGCTACGCAGATGACACACAGATGTATTTGTCGTTCACACCTGACGCACTTGCTCAGCAGCAAAGCGTCACTAAAATGGAAATATGTGTCAATTATGTACGTGAATGGATGCTGCTAAACAAACTCATGCTAAATGACAGTAAGACTGAACTGTTATTGATTGGCACATCCAAGCAAATATCTAAACTTTCTTTTGATGGGATATCGGTTGGAAGTTCTGTCATAAAGTCATCTTCCACTGTTAGGAATCTTGGAGTGTGTTTTGACACGCATCTGAACATGGAAGCACACATCACAAATGTGTGTAAATCATCATACCATATGATATATAACCTTAGACGTATCAGGAAATATTTTGATGAGAACAGTATGAAAATGATTGTCCAAGCATGTATTGTTAGTAAATTGGATTATTGTAATGGGTTATTATATGGACTCCCTGATTCTCAAGTTGGGCGCCTGCAGCGAGTCCAAAACTCCTGTGCAAGGCTTATTTGTAACAAACCTAGGTTTTCAAGGATTACTCCTCTTCTGAAAGATTTACACTGGCTTCCGATTCGTAAACGAATATTGTTTAAGATTTTGTTGATTGTGTATAAGTCACTTATCGGTCAAGCCCCCAGTTACATATCCGAATTATTAGTGTTTAAATCTCATCGACATACTCATAATTTGCGCAGTTCTAAGGACACTCTTCTTTTACAGATTCCAACATGTAAAACAAAAGTAACATTGGGAGACAGAGCATTTGCCTGTGCAGCTCCCAAACTCTGGAATGATCTACCACTAGAAGTCCGAAAATCCCCAACAGTAGCAGTCTTTAAATCACGACTCAAAACACATCTCTTCTTTTAACTGTTCGTTATTATCAAGCACATCAGAAGCTTTTGCAGCGCAGAAGAATATATGTCTATAGGTTTTGCGCTTTATAAATTGATATTATATTATATATATTATATAAATAAGCATTCAATTCCTCGTCAGTATGCTCTTAATATTAAACGGGCTTTAAATTATCTCACAAGAAGTTGATTCGAAATCCCCACCTCAACCAAAGCTAAACATCATCCCTTTAAAAAGTTAATTGATTTCGCTGAGTGAAGACAAGGTCCTGTAACAAAGCACTTTTGTATACAACGGATGTATATTTTAATTCACGAGTGCAGTCAACTACGTCTGTGGCACTACGCAAAATGGGTTGATGTAAAGTTATCGAAAAACCTATCGACATGCTTAATGCCTTGTTAAACCATATGTTGAGTGAATAACGTGTTTTTACTGTGTCTTTGTCAAATTTCAGGAAAACGTGATGTCGGTCTCACCATTGGACTAGTCGTTGGTATACCTGCAGCCGTATCCATCCTATTTTTCCTTGTTAGAAAGTTTCGGCAAAAATACCATCAGGACTACGTACCGCAGAAAGGTGTCATTTTCATGTTTCTGTGTTATTTCATTTAATTGTTTGTTTTCTTCATGAAACCACTAAAATGGGATGTACTAAGGTGGATATAACCCCCTCTACCCTTCGAATAGTCGTATTCATATATGATCGAAATTGTTTTTAATCTGCCATATCTGCACTGTCTGCATAATATTTTCGCAACAGAATCAGCAACATGAATAATAAAAAAAAAAGCGAGCAACTTTCGTTTTACAGCAATAAGATTTTCAAAATCGCTATTCATGTTGTCCAGTTTCGGAGGAATCATCACCTACCGTAGAGACAACCATTGATTTTGAAGATGAGAGTAGAAAGTGGTACTCCGTGCAATGGTCGGACTTCAAACTTTGTTGCAGACGACTCAAAGACGTGTCTACACAACACGTAAGTATATTGGTGGTACGTGTAGAGTGACATCAAAAGGAATTTAAAATGATTTAATTCTATGTTCTACATATTTCAAAGATGAGGGACGGGAGGAAATCGTTTCTTCTTCTCTTTTCTTTTTTTTTTCACTGAGACTGAAGAAGGTGAGTCACTTTCAAAAGTCTTTATATTCCCTGCACTAGCTGACTTTTACCACAATAGCCCGGAAAAATAAAATCATCTGATGGAAGATATGGGTGCTCTGAAAGTATACTTGCCTATTGAATATTACCTTACATTTGGCTTTTAGATGTCTATCTATGTGGAATCTTCACTGAAATAACTAGAACAGAGATTGGGATAGAGGAGGCAACGGAAGTGTTGGGGATTTTCTTGGTTTCCTTCATCATTTATACTGGCATCTTAATGTTAATGATTGTTGTTATCATTGTTGTTGTAATCAATACGATATCATTTCATACATTATTGCAATATCGTAACAGCATTCCTGTTATAATTGGTAGCAACGATAGTGGTAGTTGGACTATTCTTGTTGCTATGGTTATTGTAGAATATCGATGCTACCGTACTACGATGAAACTAATAGAGTCCTGCAGTCATCTCAAGCCCAGTTTAAACAAAGTCTTTCAAACTAGAGTTACCGCGACAATGTCTGGGTAACGTTCCGGATGTTATCGCGACAATGTCCGGATAACGTTCCGGATTTTTTTTTTTTTTTTTTTTTTTTAATCTTGATTGTTAAAACGGTCCCCGGGTAGAATGTGACAAAAAATTATCGACAAAAAAAAAAAACAAAAAAAAACAAACAAACAAAACAAAACAAAACATAAGACATTGCCCTGATATTTGATGCCTTGGCAAACATTCCATTAGAACGCAACTGCGGTAACATTCCTTTGATACACTCAACACGCAAACGAACATTGCAGACAGAGAATGGTTGACGCTCCGATCACATGCAGGGATTGTAACTTCTGATCTCTATGTATGGTTGAGGTCATTGATTGTAACCACGTTTTGTATGTGCAGAATCTAGAACAATAGTTCGCGCTGGCCAGTGGGCGGGGTAGTCACATCAGTGGACTCACCCCCTTCGTGGAAACATACCTGGCAAATGTTCTGGGTGTGTGTCTTTTAAAACGGTACCCCTCGCTGTCTCCTGCGGTTTTATTGCCCGAGGGGAGATATTTTGTTCTCCGGACATTGTCGTGACGTTGTTGCGTATAATGTATAACTATGTATATGTGTATGTGTAATGTATGTGTATGTTATTTGTGCTCCCAACTTTCCAAGAGGACCTCAAGTCGCCTCTCCCTCTTTCCGTTTTTATCAAGGACGTGGAAATAGTTCAACAGCAGCTTCATTTCAATCACCTGACAGTTTGTTAGATTTAGCTTGATAATGATTAAAGTTACAATAAAAAATACTCAATTAGTTGTACTTTTTTTAAAGCGAAGTCAGAATGCCATATTTTCTAGGTCAGATTGGGATTTGAAAGGATAATCCGCCTTCTGACTTTTATTGACATCATTTTGGTATATCGTATTATTCTCAAACCCTCCCCATCCCTCACCTGTCACCCCCATCAAAAACAAACAAACAAACAAACAATCAGGAAAATGAGATAAACATTCGCATTCGTATAAGTGTTCCCAGATTTCCCCTTTTGACTTTAGCTCACAACGGCACAATTAATTTCACAGACAAACCCGTGGACAGGTAATTGGACAGTATACCTTGAAATACTGTTTATCGAAACACTACTGAACTCATCTTTTTCTCTTTCAGCCACGGATACCTTTTTGCGTGTACGCCCTCTATCGGTTCACACTCGCCACCTATTTCTTCGCGTTTTTAATCACTTACGTCGTATTGGCAGGGGAGGCACTTGGCCCAAAGTTCCTCATTTACGTCGCTTTTTGGACATATTCTACGGCAACATGTTATGTTTGCTTTGCCTGTTTTAATGTTGCGATGGACCTCAAGAAGAACATGACGAAGGCAGCACATGAAGGTACAGTGGTGTATGGATGGAGTTGAAATGGGCAAGGGGGAGGGGTTGAAGCTAACACAAAAACCAACGACAGAGGCTCAAAAATTCCCTTTACCAGAATCTAATATATTCTACTATTGATGCTTGATTTTTTTTTTCTAAAATTTCATCTATGACGGGATAGAAGCTTGCTTGAATTTTGAATCTTATTTATTGATATCATGAAATCGTAAAATTGTGCTGATCCTTTTAACAGTTGCAAAAAAAAAAAAAAAAAAAAAAAAAAACCTGGAAAATCCAACTTCGTTTTCTATCAAGCAATCACTGTTGAGCGGCTCCAACCATCCATTAACTCTCGTATTGTTATAGTCTTCAATTTTTATCTTTTATCTTCACACCACGTAACCAATTTCTCTCTCTCTCTCTCCCTCTCTCTTCCTGGGTGACAGCGACTAAGTGTATTGTATGGCGATTGCCCAGGGTGTTTGTTTCGGGTTAGTTAGGTATATGTCAATATGTATAAAAGTATATCAATGATAATTTGTTGAATTACGTGTAGGGGGAGGGGGATGCACACTACAAGCACTGCTTTCTAGTGATCCTCCCCACTTCCAGCATTTCCATATATTAAAATATTCTGTAAAATTTTATTATATTATGTATTGTTATTTATAATTTACGTATTCAATTTCTGTAAAATATTTATATGTTTTTGTTGGAGATGAAAACAAAAGAAACGAACGAATGAATGAATGAATGAATGAATGAATGAATGAATTGCTGAACAGTTTGATTTTATATCATTTTTTAATATATATCTTGTGCCTGCGTTATCTGCCAGCACCTGGAACTACAGATTCCACTAAATGAAAAAGACAGATTGGATGACGACACAAAAAAGGAAATGCATTTCTTCAAACAAGCTGATACTCTAGTAATTTTTGAGAGAACCCAAAAATCTTCTCCAACTCTCTAACAAAGTGGCAAGCGCATAAGATAGGGTTCCTGAACACTATTGTTCTCTCTCTCTCTCTATCTCTGAACATAATCATCTTTCGTTGTTGTTTTTTCAGACATATTTCGATACCAGATTCAGTGGTTTCTCTTTAACCTTACCGCCGCTCCTTCCATCATCTCAACTACTTTCGACTGGGGGGGCCCTGAACTTTTTCATATCGGACAAGGTACCGTTTTTTCTTTACGTCAGTTTTCAACCACTTCCTGCAGTCGTCTGTCTCATCGAAATCTTCCTCACCCTGATCGTCGTCCGCTTCGTACACGCGGTTTACCCGTTCTTCTACGGGATTATCTACGTGCTCTTCATCGTCACCTATTGGGCTACTGGGGGAACAGACCCGTTCGGAAACCGTACCACTTCTTATATTCTCGATTTCGAAGACCACCCCGGCATCGCGGCCGGAACCCTGGTCGGCGCTACTTTGTCAACGCTGGTGATTCAAGCAATCTTAAAGGGATTGTACGCCATCCGAGTCCGATGTATGGATAGGAGAACAGAAGCCGTGCCTCTTTCAGATGAGGTGCCAGCTGTCGAGCTCGAAGCACCGACCAGGCACCAGTAGTTTTCAAGGTATAGGACCCTCATTGTGTACACAGTGTTCATTTCTTCAAAACGGAACTTCACTCCAAAATATGTATATATGCGGACATACTGAAAGAACAAAAAAATACAAAAACAAACACACATCATCGTACGTGCGGAAAATTATTGGAGATTATTGGTGAAATTTATGAGCCTGTGTCGCTGCGTATAAAGAATATAAGAAGTCATGATGTCAGAGCAATGGAATGATTTGAATAAAATGCACAGTGAATTCTAAATTTCCCCTTTTCCGGGATAATACAGAGCAGCACTTGACTTTTCTTCTTCATAAGGCAGGGAAAATTACATTTTCACCATCACTTGATTATCTATTTATGGCAGTTATAAAGTCTAGAAATCGTGTACTTCACTCAAAATAAAAGGAGGAGATTTCTATTCATAGTGACATCACATATTGTTGGAGCTTCACGAGAAGGAATATACAGGCACATTCTAAGCCTATAGAGAAGCATAGCACAAACTCACGCTTTATTGGCCTTCATTGATAAAGTAGCTCACGCGTTAGATGATGCTTCCCACACTATCGGTGCTTTTCTCGATTTTTCAAAGGCTTTTGATACCATTGACCATTATATTTTTCTTTATAAGTTAAGCCATTACGGCATCCGTGGGAGTGCTTTAGAGTGGTTTAAAGACTACCTCACAAACAGAAAACAATCATAAATGGTTGTGAGTATGACGTCAAATACTTGCGGTGTCCCCCAGGGTTGTCTTCTTGACCCACTTGTATTCATCTTGTATATCAACGATCTTCAAAATTCGCAGATTCTTCCCTTTAGTTGTTTCGCTGATGACACAAATTCATTTCTGTCTCACCGCAATCCCAATACGCTTGTAAGTATGATGAATAATGAATTGAAATCTGTTCAGTCCTGGATTTCCGCCAACAAGTTATCAGTAAATATTGACAAAACACATCATATGTTATTTAGCAATTCTCTGCAAGTTATTCCTGATGAGGTTAAGATTAATACTATCAATTTAACCCGAGTAGACAGTACTAAGTTTTTATCGATAGCGACCTCTCCTGGAAAACTCACTTTATTTTTTTAAGCGAAATTTTGTCACGAAACTCAGGAATCCTACAAAAAACTGAAACATTTTTTTTTTTTGCCCAACCATATTTTGCAGATTATATATTCAACACTGATTTCCCCATGTCTCAACTATGAAATTCTTGCGTGGGGTAACGCATCTAAACACTTGCTGGGTTCGCTTTTTCTTCTTTAAAAGCGAGCGATCAGAATTATCAACCATGCCGGGTGTTTATCTGACACAAACGCCTTATTCCAGAAAAATAGAATTTTGAAACTGAAAGATTTGTTTGATTATAACTTAGGTATTTTCATGTATAAATTTTCCTCGAAAGATCTTCCTGATCTTTTTTTTTTTTTTTTTTTTGTACAGATGTTCATAAGAAACGATTCTGTCCACCACTATCCAACTAGCCAAAGTGACGCTTATCACCTTCCTTGCACCAGAACACTTTTCGCTAAAAACACAATTATGTATACAGGGCAAAAACATTTGAATGATCTCCCAACAGAAGTTACAAGCTGTTTGTCATTATCATCCTTTAAGCGTAAACTCAGACAGCATGTATTGATTAGTTACAACACACAAGTGCACTAACATTCCTTGTTATCAATTTATTGTAACAAAAGCTGACTTTAGGATATTGTTCAATTGTTGAAGAGTTTGATACCCATCTTTTATTGTTGTTGTTGTTGTTAATTTGTTAAACAAAACATGATTTGTAATATGATTTTGTATGTTATGCTGTATTATGAAGAGGAAATAAATAAATTTGTAAAAAAAAAAAAAAAAAATCCTTGTTATCATGCTCATGGATGTTTTGCTATACTGCTCGGTTGTTGCCATGTGAACAGATTTATGCATACATGTAGTTGCATGCCCTCTCAAATTCCTGTGCATCGGTGTTTTCCTTCCATTTCTAGTATAAGACCTTCTGTCGCTTCACATACCGTCATAGTTTCCCCTTCTTTCTTTCTTTTCACATGCGGCATTGCAAATGGTGGTCTACCATTTTCCGACTCTTTCCCCGTGTATTTTCAATGGAAACCTGAATGTCAAAACCATAAAATTTTGTCGTATTCACATTATCACTCCCCTGTCAAAATTGCTATTAGGGCAACTGCTAGTGTGCAGCATGTGGTTACTTGTTCTCATTTTATATGTGAGAGGAATCTTCTGTACCCCCGAGTATTAATAGTCATTCTCTTTTGTATATTCTTTAGTTTGGTCTTTAGTTGTACCCGTGCTCCTCATTCTGTTCTCCACACTCGGCTTTTGTTGGGACCTACACTCAACAACTTTTGCATTTTAGTAGGTTCCATCGTATTTCTCTTAAGCATTCTTTTACTTTGATTGAAAATGACACATCGACCGCTATGTACTATGCTTGTATTTCTTTTTGTATATATATCCAAGCTGGACATTGTGTATTATTCTATTTTGTTATATTTTATGTATTTTCCATCGAGAAATACAAAAATAGAATAGAAACTGAAATTGAAAAAAAAAATATGGATGGCTAATTGACACCTTCGGAAAAAAACAATTTTGACTACGTTGAAACTGATAAAATGAGCATTGTTTACGTCTCGTTTGTTGTTTATTGCTATCTAATTGGTTTACTTTTGCGGGACTATGTGAGATCATTGCGTGTCAGTTTGTCTTTAAATTGATGCATTGTCATTGTGTGGTTAGTGCTGGGGTGTTGTCAGTATGCGCAGTATCATCAAGGAATATGATTAGATTGTTGTTGTGTTGTTTGGTTGAACTGCTCGTTACAATTTAAAAATTGATTGAGATGAAAAGCAAAGAATACACTGTGAATACAGAACAATGCAGAACATTTATACAATCATTATTACATGCAAGCAAGTTCAAAACTTAGAATGAACAGGTGGACATATACCGCAAAATACAATCTTCATCATAAATCCCAACATATTCAAAGCTAAATGAAAAAGACACTCATACACGGCCCAAAACTAACAAAATTCAGGACTTCTTTTAATTTAAATGCATTTATTTGGGATATGGTTGCCTATCCACCAATTCGAATGACGAATTTTGAATGAGATTCCGTCGCCAGCATGTGCTTGAGATGAATTTGAATGCTCATTGCTGACATGCGTGCTCCTCTCTTAAGTTTGAAATCTCCGATAGTGAATTCAAATGACCGGATTTTGAATTCGATTGCTGATTCAGTGCTGCGAGCGTGGAATGCTTGAAATTGAATGCTCAGAATAGGAACTGGAATGACAAAAGTATGAAATTGGCCGGAAAACCTATAATAAAAGGATGGACCCATCTTTTATTTGGATTGCTTTGTTTTACTCTGTTTTACTCCGATTTTTTTTTTTTTTTTTGATAAATGAACGTTGCATTCCTCTTTAAGAGTTGTATGATTTTTTTTAACATTACATACAGTGGTTTCTAAGTATTTCGTAAAAACTTAAAAGCTGAATTCTCACCTCATCCGATACTATCCATCCCTTCAAAGGCACACCTACTCGTAGCAGTCTGATGTTCCATACAGTGTCAGTCAACATTGTCATTGACATTATCATTACAATCGATTGAACTGGCACCATTTCATTCTACAAATAATGATGGTTGCTCTTTCAAGCTGCCTCGCGCAAACCTGCGTACAAATGTGTACCACTGAATACGAAATTACTTTTCAGTTTGGACTTTGTACATAAAAGAAGCCAACCACCCCCCCCCCCCCCACAAATCTTAGTGTGGAAATCATTATTATGCACTTGTCACGGAGGAAGGAAGAGGCGCATAATGCCTCAATGAACTTGAATAATATCTCCTTTTGATAATCTGGCGTGTTTTACGCCACGGAAGCTGCAAGACACGGAGACTTCGACAAACTTGCCAGCACACATCGTGGCATTAGCGGAGCGGTAAATTTTTGCCCACATTATTATTATTATTATTTTTTTTTAAATGCAGGAATTTGGCGAGTCTAGAGAGGGTGCATTACATGAAGCGTGCTCTGCAACACTCCATGTTTTGAGAACCGTGATAACTGTGATCACTTGACAGGCTAATTTACTTTTTTGGTCATAACTTGTCTTCGTCTATATCCGCCTATGATGGAGGAAATATCCGATATCGTTCTGTTAGTAATATTGAATGCTTCTGTGTTCTGTGGTCCCACGGCAGAAGGTAACTTGGCTTCATTTTCATTAACCTGTATTTATGCTATAGATAAAGTCCAGCGTTGTCAGGTCCCAACCTTTAATATTACTGAAAAGCGTTGTTAAAAAGATAAAGCTGCACTGAAACTCATGTATATGCAATGTGATTTCAATCTTTTTGTTTGACGTAAGAATCCCAGTTAGCTCAATCCTCTGTTAGTTTCAAATATCCGTTCATTTTGTAGCAGATGCATACACCTTGCACTTGTAAGACAATTACTTTTTTTCCCATTGAATCGGCACAAAAGTCATTTTGTTAGCCAGAGGTGGTTGTGAGTGTCTTCGTAGTTTTTGTTTGAATTTGATGTATCAAATCGGTGTATCAGCAGACTCACGAGCAGAGTTTTCGGCGATGAATGACTGGATAGAGTTTGCAAATGGTTCACCAGTGTGATTGTTCAGAACGTTGGACCATTCTCTAAAGATTAGTATTTTTCGCATTCAGATTCCAGATATGCGTGTGTCGTAAGGTTTCGATAACATTTGAAAATATATGTATATGTTTAAGTCAGGAATAGAAATATAAGATGATAACAAAATATCATCTCTAAGATCAGCACCTGATCAGACAAAACTCTGCTTGGCCGTTGCACATCATACTGAAGAATAAATCCATGGACTAATCATGCAGTGAATCCAACGTCTTATAAAATGATGTGCAAATGATGACACGTTTTGACTATGATTATACATGTACAAGGTATTCACCAAGATGAAGACAAACCTTAAAATCGGAGAATAAAGGTTAAAAAAAAAAAGCATATGGAGTATACTCTACAACGTTTATACTTCATGAAAAATGCACGGATATACTTAGTAATGTATATGTGACCGTGCATCACAAAAAAAAAAGTCGCACCCCTTGCTTTTACGTGAAGACGTAAAAAAAAAAGAAAAAAAAAAGTGAAATAGGTCAACTAAGTGAATCTTGAGTTTTTCATATGTGACCCTGCATCACAAAACCAACAAAAAGTCGCCAGACACGGATTTTTAGTTAAGAGCAGAGTCTGAAAGAGCAGACTTTAAGCTTTAAAAGGATGTATAACTCAATTCAAATGGACTCTCGTAACCTATCCTAACGTTGAAAAGAAAGCACACACTCTGGAAAGCGTGAACTGTGCGATGAATGGAACCAAAAAGAAAGAAAGAAAGAAAGAAAAAAGAAACAGACAAACAGATAGGATGTAAACCACCGGTCGGAGCAAAACTGTCCAAATATTTATCCCAAAGCGTGCATCAGTTTGGTTAATTTCAATTCTGAAAAGTCTCCCTCGGTCATTTCCCCCCCCCCCATAGACTTAGTACACTGTTACATTGACAAATTGCAGAGTTTTTTTATCAAATGGGTGCACAAAATCTTTCATTAAGGTCCACAAGTGAAAAAAAAAAAGAAGAAGAAAGATTCCCTGCTGTGGAAGGAGAATGTCCCTCCATAAATGTAGCACTCGTTTGAGATTGACAACATCCCCAATTCCGCCAAAAATGACTTTGTCAGATATTTCTATTCGATTTCTATAAAAACAAAAGTTCCCTCGTATACAGGGGCATCGATCATGAAAGGCAAGAGGACAATTACCCCCCCCCCCCTTCAAAAACGTGGGGAGGGGGTGCCTCGAATAGGTCCACATCCTCCCCGTTAGGTTTTCTTCCATATCATTAATTAGTACATGTTGTAGATTGACAAATCCCAAAATATTTCATAAAGACGTGTGCACCATATCTCAGTTCCTTTCAGTTCAGTTCATTTCTGCATTCTGTTTTCAATAACAACATTTGACAATACGTCAAAGATTACATCAATAATATAAATCGTAGGAAGAAAACGTGTGGGTAGAGAAATATAAAATACATGTAATGCCAAATTGAAAGTATACCCTGCGTTAAGGGAACACTTCTAATTGGGTTTGAGGAAGTCTCATCTCATGAATTTCTGTTTCCCTACACTGTAAAAAATGCGACATGCGATATGTTTATGAACTAAACACAGTGTTAAAAATCTAAACACTTTGTTTAACATCTACACACCCGGTGCGTATAACACGTGTGAAGTATTGAGAGTTAAAGTGTTTAGCTTGGAGTGTTTAGTTGGAGTGTTTATTCTGGTCACGCTATGTTAATCTCAATATGTCCATATATATATATGGAGAGGTGTTGGAAATGGTGTGTAAATTGCAATTTCTAGTTTCCTTTTATCACGAGAAAGTGGAAACTGTTACGACATCAAGATGCACTATGAAATAATTCATGTTTGAGGCCTTTCATGGAAATGCCTAATCAATAAGGAAAAAGGATAACCTAAAAATATGTAATACAACTGTAATAAATTTTTTGGTTTCGCATGTACAGTCCTATATTTTAAGTGCTAGGAAAAAAAAATGGGAGTTGCCTTTGTTAATGATTTCGTTCATGGTTTAGGGCATGTGGAGCAGGGAAATGTGCAAACGCCGGGAAATGTGCAAACGCCTGGAAATGTGCAAACGTCTCGCCGGGAAATGTGCAAACGCAGGGAAATGTGCAAACGTCTTGCCGGGAAATGTGCAAATCTCTAAATTTCATCAACGGGAAATGTGCAAACGTGACGCCGGGAAATGTGCAAATGTTCAATTTTGCCGGGAAATGTGCAAAACGTCGCCGGGAAATGTGCAAACCATTCATTTCACCTATATTATGTAGAGATGGAAGAGAAACTCTCAATCAAAGCTACGCACGAACCATTACCATCTTTACCACCTGTCTTAGCGACCATCTGTCTTTTTATGCCTCTGGCTCGAAGTGGTGCCGGAGGCATTATGTTTTGAGGTTGTCCGTCCGTACGTACGTTCGTCCACTTTCGTTTACGCAATAACTTGAGTAATATTGACTGGAATTTTACCAAACTTGGTCCAAGTATAAAGTATGATAGGGCAATTATTCGATAAGATTTTGGGTGAAATCGGCCTAAGGTCAGAGGTCAAAGGTCAAGGTCAAATCATGAAATTGTATCCGTTTACGCGATAACTCAAGACTGGATCTAGCAAATTTTTCCAAACTTTGTCGGAGGGTGATGTATGATGGGGCAATTACTTGATAAGTTTTCTAGTGAAATCGGACAGAGGTCAAAGGTCAAAGATCAAGGTCAAATCCTAAAATGCATCTGTTTACGTGATAACCCAAAACTGGATGAAGCAGCTTTCACCAAACTTGGTCCAAGGATGATGTATGATAGGACAATGAGTAGATTTTAGTGACATTGGCAAGAGGTCAAAGGTCAAATGGTCAAGGTCAAATGATAAAAATGTTGCTATTTCCCCCATATCTATGCAATGCCCAAATGTATTCAAATCTTTTCTTGAAACTTAGTGTAGACATGTACTACTGCGTAAAGATTCTCCAAAGAGAGTTTCATGTCATAAGGTCAAAGGTCAAAAGGTCAAATGTTAGGTGAAAATGTTGCAATATCACTTTTCTCGCAAATGGTTCAATGTATCTTCATGGAACTTGGTGCATACGCATGTACTGACTGGCAGGGATTTTCTAGGGAATTTAGGGGTCGTATGTCAGTAGTCAGGGGGTCAAAGGCCAAGGTCAACTCTTCAAAATTGTACTATTTCCCTCATATACTAGTATATGCAATGCTTGCATTATTAGTTTTAAAACTTAAGTATACGTGCATTACCTAATGGAGATTCTCCGGGAAATTTCCAGCCAGAAGGTCAAAGGTCAAAGGTTAAGGGTCAAGGGCCAGATTTTAATGCCCCCCCCCCCCCAAAAAAAAAAAAAAATATATATTTTGTACTGTAATTACATTCTTTTTTCATACCTTGGAAAGTACTCAATGCATAAACTTATAAAAGGGTCCGTCAGAACTCAAGTAAAAATTCTCAATACCCTAAATATGTGTACCTGCACTCATAGACAATTATAGCAAACCCAGTTCAAGGAAAGTGAACATTCAAGATATTTCTGACAAACCTGTCATTTCATTATTTTGCCAGTTATGTGAAACTGTCATCACACATTGTGAAGGCATTGTACTATACACCTATTGGGAGAATCATGCATTATGGCGGAGGCATCAGTCGCCATAGTGACATTTCTAGTTTTTTTTATTACATTTTCAGCATTTTCTTGCAAACCCTACAACGATTTTTCACCATATTTTGGAGATAACATCTTAATGGTGATATGATCGTAATTTGTCAAAATGAGCGCCCCCCCCCCCAAACACACACCAGTCCTATGGAGGGGGACGGGGGAGGAGTTGAAGCCTCAGAGTCACTATACCATGTATAAACGCTTGATTTTTTTTTTCTTCATCTGTCGAACCGAAAAAGAACGAGCTAAGTTAGTGCTATGAAGACATTAATGACTAAAATTTGATTATGGCGGACTCAGGGGTGCCCTGATCGGGGGTGAGGGGGGAGGAGGGGGATTTACCACATTTTCAGCATTTCTCGAAAAATCTAGGACGTATTTTCACCCAACTTGTGAAATACAGTCATATTTATTGTAATATAATCTTGATTTGTTAAAATGCGCCCCCCCCCCCATCGCCGAAGGGGGGGGGGGTGGATTCAAGCTTCACTTTTAACATCCCAAAAAGCTGGATTTTTTTTTTTTTAATCTTCTGCTGTCAAACCGAAAAAGATAAAACTAAGTTAGTGCTATGAAGACATTAACGTGATTAGTGAATGAAATTTCATGTTTGATTATGGCGGATCGGGGGGTGGGGAGGGTGATGGGTGGCGGGGGATATTCCACATTTTTAGCATCTTCTTGAAATATCTATGAGGGATTTTCCCCAAACTTGACAGATAGAAAGATTATGGTAACAATTATGATCTTAATTTGTTCAAATGAGCCCCCCCCCCCTCCCCCACCGCCGAAGGGGGGGGGGGGGGTGGGGGACTGCGGGGGGTTGAAGCTTCAACGTCCCTAAACTCTGGAATTTAATCTTTTTCTGTCAAACCGATAAAGATAGAGCTAAGTTAGTGCTATGAAGACACAGCGTTAATGAATGAAATTTCATGTTTGCTTATGGCGCGGATCAAGGGGTCTCCAGATCGAGGTGGTGAGGGCAAAGAGAGGAATTTTCCACATTTTCAGCATCTTCTTGAAAAATCTACGACAGATTTTCACCAAAATTGGCAGATTGCCTCTTTACGGTGATATGCACTTAATTTGTTAAAATGAGCCCCCCCTCCCACACACACACACACACACACACTGCTTAAGGGGGGGGGGTTGAAGCCTCAGCGTCCCTAAACTCAATTTTTATCTTCTTATGTCAAACCGGAAAAGAGAGCTTAGTTAGTGCTATGAAGACATTACTGGCTGAAATTTTATTTCACGTTTGATTGTGGCGGATCGAGGGGTGTCTTTATCGGGGGGGGGGTTGAGGGGGAGGAAGGGGATTTTCACATATTCTGCATCCTCTTGAGAAATCTTTGACGGATATCCACGGAACGTGGGAGGTAGCATCTCTAGGGTAATAGAATCCCACTTTGTTGGAAGGGGCAACAAGTCCAAGTTGTTCCCCTTCCCCAAAGCTAGGGATAAGACCAGGGTAGCCCCCACGTCATTTAGTAAGCAGAAGTGAAATTTCATCAAAGTATAGATCTACCTTCTAAAAATGTCATAAGATTGTGTTCTATTACTCTTGGGTTTTTTTTTCGTATGTATAGGGTTTTCAATAAAATTCTGAATTCCACCCCAACGACCCCACCCCCCTCGTGTTGGTCCCTTTTAAGTTCAAGGGGCGGAGATGAGGTGGGGGGGGGGGCCTCCATCTCCTCCCACTTTAGGGGTTGGGGCAGTGCTCGTTTAGACAAATTGAGGTCATATCACCAGATAAATACGCTACGCTACGTTTCAAGCTTGGCAAATATCTATTATATAGGGTTTCAAGAAGAAGCTGAATATGTGACAAATCCGCCTCCGCCGAATTAACATTAATATTCATGAATTCACTTACCATAACAGGCACCAGCACTCTATTAACTCCATCATTTTTGTATAGAAGTTTACTTTTTTTAAAAAGCTGATATATGATTTTATTATCCGAGGGATGCGTCTTGAGTTTTCAGGAAAAAGACAAAAAATGTGAAAATTAAGCCTCCTTCCTACCCACTCACCTTTTTGGGCATCCCTTCATCTGTCATTGTAAACTTGAGCCTACATCATGCATTAACTGTTTTCAGTACTATCACCATAAAGATGCTATGGCCAAGTTTGGTGAAAATTCGTCATAGATTTTTCAAGAAGATGGAGAAAATTTTGAAAATCTCCCTCCTCCCCGTGGTTACAGCTCGTTATTCCTAAGGTTCGTTATCCCGAAGGCTCTTTATTCATAAGATTCGTTATTCCAAAGGTTCAATGTTCCCAATTTCATTTACGGATTAACTAGTCTCCGGAATAACGAACCTTAGGAATAACGCCACAAATTTTCGGATTAACGAACCTCTAGCTATAGGGACTTTGCGTATTTCGGACTAACGACCCTTTGGAATAACGTACCTTCGGAACAGCGAAACTTCGGAATAACGAACAGCACCCCCTCCCCCTCACCCTCACCTACCCCCGATCAGATCACGCCTAGACCCGCCATAATCAAACATGAGATTTCGGTCATTAATGTCTTTACAGCACTAACGGTTCGACAGAAGTAAAAAAAAATAAATAAATAAATAAAAAAAATAAAGAGAATAGGGACTCTGAGGGTTCAACCCCCCCCCCCCCCTCCTCGTCGGAAGGGGGGGGGGGGTAGGCGGGCGGGGAGGGGGATTCAATTTAAAAAAAATAAGATCGAATCACCATAAATATACTATCTGCCAAGTTTGGTAAAAATCCGTCATATATTTTACAAGACTATGCAGAAAATGTGGAAAATCCCCCTCACACCCCTTATCAGCGCACTCCTTGATCCGTCATAATCAAACCTGAAATTTTTGTAACTGTAGTGTCTTCATATAACGTAGTTCCATATTCTTCGCTTCAACAGAAGAAGATTACAGATTCCAGAGTTTAGGGACCTAAAACTTCAACTCCTCCTCCCCCCCCCCCCCTTGGCGGTGGGAGGGGGTGGAGCTCGTTTTACCATATAAGACCATATCATCACCATAAAGATGGTATCTGCCAAGTTTGGTGAAAATCCTTCTTGGGATTTATCAAGAAGATGCAGTAAATGTGGACAATCCCCCTCCTCTCCGTCACTTCCCCTCCCCCCACCCGCAATCAGGGCACCCCTGGATCTGCCATAATCAAACATGAAATTTCAGTCATACAAGGCACTGACTTAGCTCTATCTTCTTTTTTTTTTTTGTTCGACAGAAAAAAAAATATATATATATATTTTTTTTTTTAAATCCAGAGTTTAGGGACCCCCCCCCCCTTTTCGGCCGGGGGTGGGGGGGGGGTGGGAGGATTGGGGGCTAATTTCAATTCATAAAGATCACATCACTGTAATGAGGCTATCTGACAAGTTTCGTGAAAATCTGTCCTAGACTTTTCAAGAAGATACTGACAATGTAGAAAATTCCTCTCCTCCCCTCACCCCCTCCCCCGCGATCCGGACACCTGGATCCGTCATAATCAGACATGCAATTTCAGTCATTAATGTTTTCATAGCACTAGTTTAGGGACCCCGAGGCTTCAATTTGAAGACTCCTCCCCACTTATTGCCCCGTGCCCTGCATCCCTGGATCTGCCATTAAACGTGAACTCCTGTCATCAATATCTTTAACCCTAAAAGGGCCGGGGGGGGAATCCGCTCCCCCCCCCTCGACTTTTCGCGCTATAAATCTGTAACTCGAGAAGGCCTCGTCGCGAGGCTTCTTGACTTTCTTCGTTCAAGTCTAGCGCAACTTTTGAGACCAAATTTGCAACGTCCGCGCGTTCTTTTGCAAAGCCACGCCCATTTTTGTAACGGAATGTGGCCCCAAAGCGGTACATTTCCTATGGAAAACAATGTTCTGTCATGAAAGTCATAAAAACCTGATTATTTTTACAATTAATGACTTTCATTTATTAATTTTTGTGCTAATTATGGTAGAAGAGTGGTCAGTGACAATTTCCAACGAAAAAACAAAGAAAAAACAAAAGTTTAAAAACAAGGAAATACATAAGGAATTCTGAAAACAATAAAATACATAAGAATTGAAATGAGTTTTGGAAGTTTTTATGATGTACAATTGTTGAATATGCAAAAACCGATTTACAGATCAAAAATTAGACTCTCAATGCTTTTAATTAGGCTAACATATCATCTTGAGCTTAATTTGCATAATTAATTAATTAAATTAGAAATTCAAAAAATTTCAAAAAATCTTATGACACAATCTTGTAGATTATGACGTGGGTCTCACGCATGCGAAATTTCATCGCGATCGCACCACCAATGGCCGAGATCTCATGGGGTGAGGGGGGTAATCAACCCCCCCCCCCCCCCCCGTCTGAGCATAGCCAAAAAAGCCCGGGCCCTTTAGGGTTAAAGAACCATCCTAGCTCATTCTTATTTGGTTATATAATACAAGAAGAATTTCGATAATACCGTAGTTCTGGGACTTTGAGACCCCCTCCCTTTTTCGTGGGGGGGGGGGTGGCTACTATATAAACAAATTGAGATCCTATTGCCATAATCGTGCTACCTGCCAATTTAAAAAAAAAAAAAAAATCTGTCAAGGATTTCATTAAGAAAATCTAAATGGTGGAAGTTCATGAGCAGTCTTGATATGGAGTTTATCTACTATCTTTACGCACAATATCGCTAAAGAAAATGATTTGCACATTTCCCGGCGACGTTTTGCACATTTCCCGGCAAAATTGAACTTTTGCACATTTCCCGGCGTCATGTTTGCACATTTCCCGTTGATGAAATTTGCACATATCCCGGCGAGATGTTTGCACATTTCCCGGCGTTTGCACATTTCCTGGCAAGACGTTTGCACATTTCCCGGCGTTTGCACATTTCCCGGCGAGACGTTTGCACAATTCCCGGCGTTTGCACATTTCCCGGCGTTTGCACATTTCCCGGCTCCACAGGGCATTACCCAAACGTTTGTTGGTTAGGCCTAAACACTTCTACTGTCAGGGTAAACAGACGCGTTTACATTTAGAACGCCTCGTAAACACGTTCTAAACACCGCACATGTTTAACATAAACACTGTGATACTCGTACTCTACAAGTCAGCAGCGCATGTGACATGACGGCCGCAAGCGGCCGCAACGCACGCAGTGGTGCCCTGTGCGTGCGCTTCTAGCGCACACTCGTGCTATGCATATGACCATAATCAATGCACAATTGGTGGGAAGCGAGCGGGAAAGGAGATGTGCACGTACGTACCTGTACGGATGGATCTGTCTGATTGCCTGGCTGGTGCTGCCCACAGTAGTGCTGCCCTATAGTAGCGTGATGTGCGTAGGCCTACAGTACGTCCGCATTCGTTCTAGGCTTGGTATCGTCCACTACACTGTACTTACGACTCGATCGACTGCACTGACTGCACTGTTGTACTTCATAAAGCTAAAGGAGCGGATCTAGCTAAGATGGCGTCGAAGCGATAAAGTTCTAGCCTGGCCGGCCTGCATGACAGCGGTAAGTCTGCTAAGTCTGCTAAGTCGGTGAATAACAAGATTTATTGCAAAATTGTCCTCGTTTAATGTAAAACTGTAGTAGGCGTAGAAATAGGCTACGCCCTTAAAGATTTTGCTCGTTTGTTTTAGTTTTCTATTTCTAAATCTAACGTTAGAACGGGGAACGCTCTAACTCTAACGTGTCAGTGTTGTTAACGTTACAATAGGCCTACACTCTACAGATTACCGGTACCGTAGTTATGGGTAAACTCGGCCTAGCGGGTAAACTCACTGTATCTTTAATTTTACGAAGTTATGAAGTATCTTTCATGTGAATGACGATGGGTTAGTGACTATATTTTGAGTGAAATTCAGTTTTATTCCCTGTAAATTCTTCATAACTCAACAGGTGGTGAAAATTGAATGTAAAGCCCATTAGGATGTCTTGGAAAGGGATGCCGACGGCACCAAAGAGGGTGACGATGATGTCCTGACGACTGTATAAATTCTGCAAGACATGACCTCTGCTGGCAGAGAACAAGGCATGGTGCAGTCTGCCGAGGAAATCAACTGGGGATAGTACATCACTGTATACTACCCATGTGGAAAGTGGAAATCAAGTAAGTACTAAAAATTGCAGAGCCAAATTAATGAATATTATGTACTTAAAGGGCATGTAAATGAGTTTTTATAAAATGCAGATTTTAGATGCTTTAAGTTCTTTTGTTTGTTTGTTTGTTTGTTTGTTTGTTTGTTTGTTTGTTTTTTTTGGGGGGGGGGGGGTTACCTACTCCCGACTCCCGAATCCAATCCATTAGCTGAAATAAATATGGAAAATTGATTTATTGCAAATATTGTTGAAAGTGTAAATTACAGATGTGAAAATCTTCACCCAAGAGACAAAGGATACAGTAATGGTCGTAACTCTGCTTGATAATGATGATGAATAAGAAAGAAGCAACAACAATAAAAAAGACTTGAATTATTTCCAGAAAATTCAGCAAAGTAAGTAAAAACTGACGCAAGACACTAGGTGCTAATGTGATGAAGGGATTCTGTCATTCCTTTTAATTTGAACTTGCTTATAGATTCAGTCAACTTCTTTGCTGTCCATTCATTTTTAGAATCTATGGGAGCAATTAAATCCATTGTATTGCAAATCCAACTGATTTGTTTTCCTTGTGTAATCATTTCTTTTTACCAGCACCAGTACGTCATGGAAGAATTGATCAGGGATAACAACCCGTCTAAAAGTGCAAACATCTGAGGATTACAAGGACATCGCAAGATAAACTGATATACAGTATATCTATAGGCCTTTGCCCTACATGCCATATGAAGGAAATTAACCATGGATAATAATATTTGAATGTTAATAATCTTTTTCCCGCTAGCCATGTGATGACTCACATCGTCATGATGCACTACAGACCTATTAGGAGGCATCCCACCTGTTAGAGCAACCTTTTTACTTACGTAAAATTGTGATTTTATCTAATATGTAAAGACACTTGCTCGAAATCGTTTTACACTATTAAGAAAAACAATTTCATTCACTTCATTTTATTCATCAACCAATGTCCTTGTAATTCACTGTTAAGGTATTACTCAAGAACTTTGTTCGATTGGCTTTCTTTTTTTTTCTAGTGCAAAAAGGAATATAGAAATCAAAACAAATCAAATCAAAATATCAGCCATTTCATATTTTTCCCTCAAGTGCTTCCAACCAATCAGCAGATATTGGATGCAAATAAGAGGCCAGTAGTTGCATTTGTTTGGAATTCTTTGCAATTTTCTTGTAGACCTGATAGGAAATGCAGTATTCGGTAGTTAATATTTTCTTTCTGAAATATTCTTGAAATCGGTCACATTGAGAGAGGTATTAGAAATGTATTACAACATGTATGGAGAATAGGGAGGAGTCTTCCAACTGACTGACAAATTGACAAGGGAGGAGTCTTGCTGATCACATCGCGTGTTCATGACAGCCTTGCATACCCTCCCGCTTCCAGTAGCAATGCATTATTTTTTCTTTGTTCATATCCTCTTGTCTTTACCAAAAACTCTGCTGTGTCGAAATTGAAAGTAGCCCTCCATACCATGATTATGTGGAGTATGATGAGACTGATTAGACTCTAATAGACTATTCATGTATACCCATTGAGTTTGACTTCTTTCTCCAAGGTTCTAGCAAGGGTAGACGTCTTTTCTCACTCACCCCTTGAAATCTGCTAACATTCTAATATTTCTCTCAAAATAGCAAAATTGAAAAATCCATACAGTACTGTTAGCATACATGTACTTTCAGTGATCGTCGCAGTGAAAAGAACAATATCATGTATGTATTTAAGTTCCATTATTGGTACTGATCAGGGAGTGCAGATGTTCACCCAGGGCTAAATACAGTGAAAACATTTTTTTTTTTGTCCCCTTATGATGGAGTGCATCATCTACACTCCCTGATCAGTACCAATACGACCAAAGTGTTGTGCATGGTATAATTTGCCGTGAGCTAATCTGGTTCGGGTACACCCCAAAGCACTTTGCCAATAATTGATGCAATCTTCAAGGTCGGCATGGATTTGTTCACAGACTGCAGTTATGTTCCTGGAGGTGTTACATACATGTCAAGCTTCCGAAGCGTTGAGTTGCAATTCACAATCAACAAGTTTTGTTTTACAATACTATTAAGAATTAGTTCTGAATATTATAGTAGAAAGACGGCAATTCTTGAAAGTAGGCCAAGAATTACATGTGACTGAAAATTAATTGTTAAATGCAATATTTTTTTCTCCAAAATGAGTTGTGTGCCATTTCCTGCATATACAAACTTTACTGTGTGTATAGGAGAGAATTTCATTAACGTCTTCGTGTACAGGCCAGTGACTCCCAGGTATCTTGCATTTAACTCAGTATTGTGTCGTATAGCAAAACATGGCAATATTTAAAGGGGAAAATCCAGTCCAAATACAAGTTAGTCTGATAAGAAAGAGTAAAATATTAAGAGTTCATTGGTAAAATTTTGATCGAAATCGGATTTAAAATAAGGAAGTTATGACATTTTGTTTCGCTAATTTTTGAGGAAACAGTTCTTAAATGGTTGATATGAATATGCAAATGGCAACGTGGGCATGTCATTCCCTCACAACTTACTTAATTTCAAGTTTTTCATTCAAACGCTATTATTCCCGAGGCTCAAGTCCTAATATATCTAACTGATCACTTTTCTGAAGTTATTCAACTAGCAATACCATTATGTTTCACATTTCATTAACATAAACATTGCATTTCATCATTTTTTGTACACGATCAACGGAAAATTGTGAGGTTATGGCATGGTCAACTCACTCATTTGCATATTCATATCCACTTTTAACTGCTTTGCAGAAATTAACAAAACTTCAAAATTTTATAACTTCCTTATTTTTCATCCAATTTCATTAAAAATTTTACTGTTTAACTTGTAAGATTTTGCTCTTTTCATCAGACTATCTTATTTATTGGACTCGATTTCCCCTTTAAAGGATTTTAATTTATTATTCATCAGATATTGCCCAAGCTTTGACTGATGTTTTGATAACTTGCATTCAGAGAATTGCCTTTGACTCTTGTAGCCAAAATGTTTGTGAAAGCTAACCCAGGTCTTCCCTGGTATTATGCGATGTAAGTGTGCTGATGATTTGGTACATACTGGGGTAAATTTAATTCTATATAATGTTATGCGTTTATCACAATTCACTTTACATTAATAAATACATGGGAATTAACATGCATGATGATATGTCTCATTTAAACACGTAGAAATTAGCATGTATGAATGTATGATGTGTAAACATGTCTCATATAAACACGTGGAAATTACCATGTATGATGTGTAAACATGTCTCATATAAACATTCAGCATGTATAAGGTGTAAACATGTATCATATAAACAATGAGAAATTGCGATGTTTAATATGTAAACATGTCACATGTTTAGTGTATGCAATTTTGTGATCGATCTAAAAATCAGACATGTGTTCTGAGAATAAACACTAAAATGGCAAATAAACATGTCGCAGTGTTTTTAATCTGTCACAGCGAATAAACATGTCGCAGTGTTTACATTGTAAACAGTGCGTCATGTTTATTTTTTGGTTCAGTGTTTAGATCTTAAACATTGTGGGTGATTATGTGATTGTGCGGTGTTTAGTATTTAAACACTGTGAGTGATTATGGTGTAAACGTTTGGTGTTTAGGCTATAAACAGAGCAGATGTTTAGTTTTTAAACATCAGAACCGTTTAAAACATAAACATGTGTGTGTGTGATAAACACCTCGGGTGTGCTGAAAATAAACACAGCATGTGTTTAGTTCCTAAACATGTTTAATAAATAAACGCGTCGCAGTGTTTTTAAACTGTCACAGAAAAGTGTTTAGTTAGGTGTTTAGAAACTAAACAAATTTTTTACAGTGTACGTAAAGGAAGAATGACGTGTTTAACTACTTTTTTTTTTCATGAGTACAATTTTTTTTTTATCCACTTTAAGTGTTATTGTACTTGCCTTATTCTATGCAGATTAATTTGAACAGTTTGTTTGAAATTGCTGTTGATATCGTCAAAAACTGTGTCAAACTTTTTGTTTTTCTCTTTCAGCCACGAATACCATTCTGGCTGTACGCCTTCTATCGGACCGGACTGGCCGCCTATTTCTTCGTATTTTTCATAGCGTACGTTGTACTCGGAGTGAAGGCAATGGGCGGGAAGTTCTTCATTTACCTCCCGGTCTGGACGTATACTGCCTCCGTGTGTTATGTGTGCCTTGCCTTCTTTAACGTTGCGATGGACTTCGTGAAGAACAAGGGAAATCCAGCGATTGAAGGTATTCATATTGTAGGTGTTGAAAGGGAGGAGGGAGGAGGCTAACATGAAAGGCAGCGAGAGGTTCTGTTATAAAGCCGAAGTTGTTTGCAGGGCCCAAAGTTAGAACTGGAACTGATGTTTGGCCACCAGATTTCCAAAAAGGTTTTAGTGGTCCAATACGGCAACTAAAGGATTGCATGTCTGCTTTTATAGATTTCCTTTTTTGGGGCCACCAACATTTCAGATGTGCAGATGTTAGTGGTTCGAATTAGCCATCAGAGGTAGAAGTTAGTGTCGAGCTTTGCACAGTGGATGTGAGCCGTATGATAAAACCGACAAAAAGTCACCCTTCAGTTATAGCACATTAGAAAGAGCACACTTTGCGCTTTAAAATGATGTGTAACTCAATTCTACTGAACTTTCTTAACTTATCTAAATATTGAAAAGACAGCACACACCTTGGAAAGGTGTGTACTGAGAAAAGAGGCTGTGAATTATTGTCATAGAGTCTATAATTCAAGTGCATTGTGTTTAATCTGACCGGGAGCCGTGCTGAGTGAAATAAATGGGACAAAAAACGGGATGTATAACCTCATATTATCACAGTAAGCTGGAAAATGATCATGCTCTATCAACACTGGTCATTCTAACCATGTCTAATACCAACTTTCAAAGCAGTAGCATCCTTCTTTCAAAGATTATCAGAGTTGAAAACGAAGAGCGTGTAAAGGGTTTTTAGGAAATGAAAATGTACTCTAAGCCACACCTAATCATACTACTCTACAAAATAAAAAAAAAGTCTTACAGAAATACAGCTAAAAACACAATTTTCCTTTTTGTTATGATCTCAAACTTTAGCAAAATGTAGAAGAAACTTGCTTTTTTAGAAAACATGCAAAATATCACATTTTCAATATCATAGGTTGACCCATTTCCCCTATTTTTCAGTTCTCACCAAAAAACAACCAAAAAAAGTGTGTGCGACTTTTTGTGGATTTTGTATTCCACTGTGACATATTATGCACCCAACTGGTTCTTCGCAAAGGTTATTCAAGGCAGGCTCGATACTTTTATCTGGTACCCCTTAACAAAGTCTTATGTCAAACGCGCCGTTTTGATATTAGTTACTTGATATAACTAATTGCGAAACTCTGCTGAGCAATAGAATGATTTCCAGGGACTTTAAAGCACACACACACGCATACACACACACACACACACACACACACGCACAAAATGAAAAGAACACCAGTCAACTATACAAGATTGTGATGTTAATAAACAAATTTAGTTGCGCTTGTAAACAGTGGCGTATCTGGGGAAAACGGCGCCCGGGGCAAGCACGAAAATTGCGCCCCTAATTTCTGAAAAAGTGTTCAACCCCAACCCCATCCCTGCTTTTTCAAGCACTTAAAAGGGACCTTTTTGAGGGTGATTTAAATGTAATGAATTTTGATAGATTTGGGCGAGCGAGCGCAGCGAGCGAGCCGAAAATTTTTGTGTTTCAGCTTACAAAACATGGAAGTCTTGTCATTTTTTGCTTACCAAATCTTACAATTCTAATCAAGATAAAAATTATAGTGACGGCCTTATAGATAACGATTTATACCAAAAAACTGAGGACTTTAAAAAATACTCTAAATTAGTGCGCGCGAGTGAGCTGAAATTTGTATAATGTTCTCGTCAACATCACGTATTGTTCTTATCTTTTTTTATACAAATTTTGACGAGCGAGCGTAGCGAGCGAGCCGAAAATTTTTGTATTTCAGCTTACAAAACATGGAATTCTTGTCATTTTTTGCTTATTAAATCTCACAATTATAGTGACGACCTTATAGATAACGATTTATACCAAAAAACTGAGGACTTTAAAAAATACTCTAAATTAGTGCGCGTGAGTGAGCTGAAATTTGTATATGTCCTCGTCATCATCACGTGTTATTCTTATCTTTTTTATACAAATTTTGACGAGCGAGCGCAGCGAGCGAGCAGAAAATTTTTGTATTTCAGATTACAAAACATGGAATTCTTGTCATTTTTTGCTTATCAAATCTCACAATTATAGTGACGACCTTATGGATAACGATTTATACCAACAAATTGAGGACTTGAAAAAATACTCTAAATTAGTACGAGCGTATATTTCTGTGTCATCATTACGTTTTTTCCTTATCTTTTTTGATTTTTTTTTTGCGCCCCCTCCCCCGTATGTTCGAAACCGTTGGCGTCCTCTTTTGATCCAATCGGCGATCGCTTCAGAACGAATGAAATTGCAGTCGCTGCTCCGTGTAACATTTTTCCTGCTAAATATAAAATGACATGAGTGAACACAATAGACACTGTCATTTTGTCCGCGTCATCGTCACGTTTTGTTCTTATCTTCTTCTCTTTTTTATACAAATTTTGGCGAGCGAGCGCAGAGAGCGAGCCGAAAATTTTTGTATTTCAGCTTACAAATCATGAAACTCATGTCATTTTTTTGCTTATTAAATCTTACAATTCTAATCAAGATATAGTGACGGCCTTATAGATAACGATTTATACCAACAAACTGAGGACTTGAAAAAATACTCTAAATTAGTACGAGCGAGTGAGCCGAAATTTGTATATTTCCGCGTCATCATTACGTTTTGTTATTATCTTGTTTGATTCGGTTTTTTTTTGCGCCCCCCTCCCCCGTATGTTCGAAACCGTTGGCGTCGTCTTTTGATCCAATCGGCGATCGCTTCAGAACGAAAGAATTTGCAGCCGCTGCTCCGTGAAACATTTTGCCTGCTAAATATAAAATGACATGTGTGAACACAATAGACACTGTCATTTTGTCATCATCACGTTTTGTTCTTACCTTCTTTCTTATATAAATTTTGGCGAGCGAGCGCAGCGAGCGAGCCGAAAATTTTTGCATTTCAGCTCACAGAACATGGAATTTTTGTGTGAACACAATAAACATTGTCATTTTGTCCGCGTCATCATCTGTTTTGTTTTTATCTTGTTTGATTTTGTTTTCTGCCCCCCCCCCCCCCCCCCCCACCATTCTCCCTCCCCCCTTCCGGGCGAGTTCTTTTTTTTTTTTTCTTCTTCTTCTTCTCCTTCGTTTTTTTTTTTTTTTTTCGTTTTTTTTTTGCGCCCCCAAGGAGTGGCGCCCGGGGCACGTGCCCCCCTTGCCCCCCCCCCCCCTAGATACGCCACTGCTTGTAAACCGTTACTGTCATGGTCTATTTTCTCGAAATGAGTAGGAAAGATTCAGTTGCTCACATGCCGATTTTCCTTTCCTTGACAATGTTTGAATTATACTGCATACTAAACAATAGTTTTCAGCCCATATTTTTTTTTTTCATAGCTTCATTTTACAAAATATCAACGGCACTCTTACAAACACGCATCATTAAAAAAGCATTAAGAAAAGCATTTTCCAGCAACGTTGTAACATTTTTTTTTTTTTTTTTTTTTTTGCTGGTGAGGCCATCGTTTCGTTTTTCCTTTATATCCTTTTGAATGTCTTTACATAACACTCAGTCTTCTGTGTTATTTCTCAATAACATTTCTCTCTGACACAAAATTTTGTTGATATGGATCTTACATAACAGATAATAAGGACGAAAGCAATTGTATCCGATTCTGTTGCAATGCTTATAGCAAAGTAGTTAGCGCACAGCATAGGGTCCTTGTTTATTGTCATGTCAATTTAGTCCTTCTTCGTGACAATTAATGTTGGTCACCGTTAATCTACCTTTTTCGATATCCTATCTCTTGATACTTTCAGACAAAGTTCGGTACCAGATTCAGTGGTGTCTCTTTAACATCGCCGCAGCTTCTTGCCCCCTCGTGACCGGAGGTATTTGGATAGGCGTATACGATTTCATTTCGGCAAATCAACCTATTTTCATCATAGTCTATATTAGCGTGGATATCCTCCCTACCGTCGTTTGCTTCATGGAAATATTCCTCACCCTGATCGTCGTCCGCTTCGTGCACGTAGTTTACCCAGGATTCTACCTGATCATCTACTTGTTCTTCACTGTCATCTATTGGGCTGCTGGGGGAACGGACCAGTTTGGATACCCCGCCATATCTCCCATTCTTGACTACGAATACTACCCCGGCATGCGCGACCGCAAGCGTGATTGACGCAACCTTGGCAGTGCTCTTGGCTCTGGCCGTGTTCAAGGGATTGTACACCCTCCGTGTCAGATGTATGGATAGGTCAAGACCAGGAGCCATTCCTGCTACCGAAGCATGGGCAAAATCGCGGGGGGGGGGGGGGATGGGGGTATGAATTCCCCCTAGCTAGCGAGGAAAATAATATCGACATAAGGTATGGTCCAGATGTTGAAAACGTCAAATGATATAGGCTTGCATGTAAACATGCTATGACGTGAGCAACTCGGGACCATCTGCAACTTATGCACGAATACAAACAAACACACACACAATAACAAAAAACTATACCGCCATAACTGAACCCCCCTCCATGCATTTTCAGAATCATTCCTGAAGCAATGATGACTCTGATGACTCAGTCATGATACATCTATGGGCATACACAGGGATGATCAGGGGAGTCGATTCTATCTTCTATCTAAATGTTGGGGGCAGACAAATCATTTGTCCCCCAAAGAATATTCCCAGGAAGCGGATAAATCTGGAACTCTCTTTATGGAAAATTGTCTAAATACCGCCAGAACTATGCACCAGATGGTTTTGTTGCAATCATAAACAAGAAAAAGCTCCACTACAGGGTCTCTTTCGATATATTTTGTACACTTTTGATTTTGACGTATTTCCTAATATTTTATCAAAGAGTGTACACCAAAGCTTTCACTAGCAAAAGTTCCCCCATATGCAGAGGCGACGAAGGGGGGGGGGGATGGGGATGGTTCCCACATAAAAGTATTGGGGACAAAATATAATTTTGCTCCTCCTCCTAACTCCCGAGATATGGAAATTTTCTTAATGTTTTTACAGAAAACTGTCCAAATATTTCACCCAAAGATGGCTGAATTTCAATTCTGAAAATAAAAATCTACCTCGATTGAGAGGAGGATAGGCCTATATCCCTTTTCCATACCCTCCCCGTTCAGTCCTTTCTACTGAATACAGGAAGGGGCAAACATGTCATTTTGATCCCCAATGATTCCCGAAATGAAGAAAGTTTTCTTGCATTCTTTAATTTAAAAAAACTGTTCAAATATCTTATCCAAAGTGTGCACCAGATTGCAGAAATTCAATTCTGAAAATTCAAAAAAGAAATCTTCCCTCCCCTTAACGACATTTTCCTTTTTTTTTTTCTTTTTAGATTGACAGATTTCCAAATGTTTTATCTTAAGTGTGCACCATGTCCGTCGCTTTAATTGCGAAACAAAGAACACAAAAGATCCACCGCGGGTGGGAGGGGATATCTTTTTTCAATCAACCCTTTCCCCACTTGGTTTCCCATTAAAAACTTAAGTATACTTTGGGGATTGACAGGTTTCTGAATTCCGTCATAACTTTTCATTTGTATGTGTATTCTAAGAATGCAAAAGCCCACTCGTATGCAGGGACGTTGATCCTGGAAGACGGGGGGGGGGGGGGTCAAACATGTCATTTTATTTTGTCCCTCAATAATTCCCGAAATGAGGAAAAATGTTCCTGCGTTTTGTCCAAATATCTTATCCAAAGTGTGCACCAGATTGCTGAATTTCAATTCTGAAAATGCAAATCTCTCTCGCGTGGGAGGGGAATACCCCCTCTTCCGTTCGGTCCTTTTCCTATGGACTTAGTACAGATTTAGATTGATAGATTTTCAAATGTTTCATGAAGTTTGCATCAGATGTACTTGTATTATTTCAATTCTAATAAATTTAAGAATTCCCTCATCCCCTTTTAATTTACTTCCCCCTCCCCTCCCACCCTCTGGGTTCCTATCTATTGATTTAGATTCTGCACATTTTTGGGATTGATAATTTTGTGAATATTCCACAAAAGTGCACATCAGACCATAACAATATGTCAATCCTAAAATTGCGAAAGCTCATCCATAACTTTCATGTAAAGGCCCCATTGGCGTAGTCGGGGGGGGGGGGTGATGGGGGCGGTCGCTCTCCCCCCTCCCCCAACATTTGGACTGGGGATTTGGAAGGTGTAAAAAGATAATGCGTGCATACTGTATGCATGTATATGAAGCGTATCTCTCTTTCAACTTTTCCTCAAGCAAGATCATATATTTTTTTTTCAATATATCACTCAAAGTGTGCACCAGATTGTTGAATTTCAATAAAAAAAAGCAAAATCTCTCGTGCTTGGGAGGGGGATACCCCCTCCAAACCCTCTTCCTCTGATTAGTGTGCCCTTTCTCTAGCCTTAGTACACTTTCAGGTTAAAAAAAAAAAAAAAAATCTGAATAATTCTGAGTGCACAAGACTTATCACTTATATACCGAAAACTGGAAAGTTTCTTCACGTACTAGGGGAATATCCCCTGTTGCGACACGGATTGTCGCCCCTACACGGATTGTCGCCTCCTGCTCGGGGCGACAATCCGTGACGGGCGTTGGCGGCACGGATTGTCGCCCGCCCTCGAAGCACATTTTGCTGGGTAATATCGTTCTGGACATAATCATTGAAATACTAACACATAACTTACATGGCTACATCCATGCAAACATGCCATGTAAAAAGTCATGGTGAGGTTTCAAGGAAGTGTGTATGTGCGTGTGCACATGATAATTTAGTGTCCGTTTGTGCGTGTGTGTGTGTGTGTGTGTGTGTGATGGAAGAATGTGTTTATTATGTCAGTTTTTTGCGTATGTGTTTTTTAGCTGCGCGTGGGGAGGTATGTCGGTATGTGGGAAGGGGGTTACATTTCGTTATTGCAAAAGTTTGTTACTCTGAAGGCTCATTCGTCCAAAGGCTCATTCGTCGGAAGGCTCATTATTCCGAAGGTTCGTTATTCCGAATTTCATTTTTGGATCAACGAACCTCTAGGTATAGGGAATTGTGTGTTTCGGATAAATGAAGCCTCGGAAAAAAACGAAACTTCGGAATAACGGAACCTTCGTGTGTGTGTGTGTGTGTGTGTGTGTGTGTATGTATGTATTTGGGTTGGTGAATGTGGGTGTGGGATGATTTAGGTTTTGTTTAATCAGGGGTTGGTGGGTTGGGGATTGGATTTGAAGAAGGATAGTTATAAATGGTATGACAGATGTTGGTAGGATTTAATATTTAGGATAGATGTAGGCCCTAGATTTGTTTCGGATGGGGAGGGGAGGGGGTGGTCGGGTTTTTTATGACTGATTTCATTCTAGATTCGTGTAATGTATTTGTGTTTTTTTTTATGTATATGCCCTTGTAAGTAAGAAGGGGGTTTATGATCCAAACCAATGTATTCAAGGAATATAGGTTTGGTAGGGCCCTACATGTCAAAACTTTCTCGTGAAGAAATTGTTAGTAGGGTTGGTCTATAATCGAGTTATCTACGTTGAAGTGAGATTATTTGTGGTATAAATTGACAAATGGATTTCTTTCTGTTTCGAATTGCCATTTGTAACTTTTTTTTTCATGTTACACCCAGAATGAGTCGATTTATGAATGATTTGAATGAAATCAATGAATATCAAGGAAAAAAGTGTTGAGTTGGTTTATTTGCATTATGAGGATTTGTTTGAGTGTTTGTTGGTGTTTGTTTGTATTACGTATGTATTAGCGGTGTGCAATGGCAGTTCGTTTGTGCTAAAATCAACTAACGATTGACACATTTTTTACGGCGTGTGGAAATTATTCGCTCATGCATAAAGCATGCCAAACCTATTCTGGGACAAAGAATAGTGGTATGGACGTTCTAGTTTATAAGACTGGTGGAAGAAAATGACTGCAGTGAAAAATGAACAAAGACAAATAACATTTGGGGAGGGTACCTCCCTCGTATGTATTTTCTTTCGGTCTCTCTCTAGCCTAGCCTAGCCTGCCTCACCGCTGATATTGGTTCACATACCCATACTATTTTTAGATCAACGCTGGTGTGAATTTTTTAAACACGTGCCCATACACTCTGAAGGCGTTTGTATTGCCACAGTAGCGCCGCTATATTCCACATACACACGTAAGCATACAGGCACACGTATACACACAGACAAACAAACCACTACCACTATACCACCACACATGCACAGTTTCTACATATTGTATTATTATACTCCAAACACACACACATACACACATTTACACACACACACACACACATCAACAAATCATACACATCACATATCATGCAGCTCACATTACACACACACACTCACACACACACACACGCACACACACCCACACACACACACACACACACACACGCATAACTTACCAGTCATACCCATCCCGCCAAAGCTTAACACCGGAGGAACCACCCCGAGCCCGGGGCGACAATCTGTGACGGGGCGACAATCCGTGTCGCAACAATTTTTTTGCCAACACGGATTGTCGCCTTCGAGGTCAAAAACTGGGATCTGCACAAGCGTCACGCGTGTACGGGGCGACAATCCGTGCCGCCAGCGCCCGTCACGGATTGTCGCCCCGAGCAGGAGGCGACAATCCGTGTAGGGGCGACAATCCGTGTCGCAACATCCCCTTTTAATCAACCCTTTCCTCACTCAGTTTCCCAAGATCAGTAGTTTTTTTTCTTATAATATCCCAAATATTCCATCAAATATGCGTATACGAAATGTCTCAATTTCAACTTCAAAAAAAAAAAAAGGCAAAAGCTCCCTCGTACGGGAAGGGTGGTGATAGTCTTCTCCCTGCTCCCTGCTATGGGAGAGGTATCTTGCCACCCTCTCATTGCTTGGTCTCCTCTATAGACTTGGGGTTACAGTTCGTTATTCCGAAGTTTCATTATTCCGAAAGTTCTTAAGTCCGAAGGTTCGTTATTCCGAAGGTTCATTAATCCGAAAATGAAATAAGGTTCGTTATTCTGAAGGATCGTTACGGACCCTATTTCATGTTCGGATCAACGAACCTTCGGAATAACGAACCCTATTTCATTGTCATATCAACGAGCCTTTGGAATAGCGAACCCTATTTCATTTTGGGATAAACGAACGTTCGGAGTATCGCCACGAATAATCGGATTAACGAACCCTTTATCATTTTTCGGATTAACGAACTTGTAGGATGGGGAATTTGTGTGTTTCGAGGTAACACCCCCTCCAACATCCCCCCCCCTCTCCCGCTCGGGTTCTGTCGCAATCATGATATACAGTGTAAGAATTAATAAAAGAAACTTATTCAAAATGATACCATTTTTAGCCAAATTGTGTTATAACAATCGACATCAAAATATATTGCTACCTTAAACAAGTGGGACTGTCTGACTGTTTCAAATCGACAAGACACCCAAAACATGCATCAAATTGCTCCATGTACAACATCAAAATGCAAAAAGTTCTGACCGTTGGAGTAGGACACAACCCTCCCACCCCCCCCCCCCCCTTCGTTCGCTCCGCGGACTCGGTCGCGTTCATGATATTCGGTGTAATATGGTACAAGAAGTTTATTGAAATGATACTATTTCATAGGCAAAATTGTTCAATAATAATTTACATCAAAATGTACTCCTACCTTGAAATGTGGGACTGTTTCACTTCGATAAAACACGCACAAAAAAAACATCAAATTGCACTATTTGCAACACCAAAATGTAAAAAGTTCTCACGTGGGAGGGGAACCCCCCCCCCCCTGCTCGCTCCGCTTGCTCGGGCTCGGTCGCTTCACTCCCTCGCATCTAACCGCCACCCCCCCCCCCCCAAGACCGAATCCTGGCTACGCCGGTGATAGGCCCCACTATTTATAGTAGGCCTACGCAGTGATGTCGCACAGGCGGAGCATGAGCTCAGATACCGACATTTTATGCATTCAATGAATGTTCCTTTTTCTTACTTGTTTTTGATAGGAAAAAATCCAACATTTCACTACAAATGTGCACCAGATCGCTGAATTTGAGGTCTGAAATGCAAAATCTTCCTCGTGTGGGAGGGGGAGGGGGATACCCCACCCTCCCCCTTCCCTCGCACAGATATGCCAACTCCCGAAAAAGTCCCTCCCCCAACCACCATCATTAACCCTAACTAGGCCGGGGGGGGGGGGGGGCTCCGAGGCCCCCCTCGACGTTCCGCGCTATAATCGCTAACGCGAAAAGCTATCGCCGCGACGTTTCATGACTTTTTTCTTTCGAGTCTCTCGCATCTTTTGACACCAAATTTGCGATGCCCGGGCGCGCGGTTCCGAAGTTGTACATAAATATGTAGGTGCATGTCAGACCAAAAATTGCTCAAAAACGTGAATTTGTGTACAATTTCAATGCAAACTGTGCTAACAGGCAAATTTCATAAAAGCATGATTATTTTGGGGTTTTATTGATTAAGATCAATTGATAACATATTTTCTTGTTCGGAACAATGTCGCGGACAAGTTTCATCGACAAAAACAATGAAAAACATTAAGTCGAAAAAACAAAGAAATACATAAGAAATTAAAAAAACAATAAAATACTTAAGAAATTTTTTTTCTGATGGCACAATTTTTTGTCCTTGTATTTGCTCAAGACACTAAAAAGAATATTTTCACCAAAAAATTGTCCATTTTGAGCTTTATTTAGTGATTTATACCAAATTGTCTGATTTCATACATCATGATGCATAAATTAGCATAATTTAGCATAAATGATAATTTTTTGAAAATTTAACTTAGTGGTACTTTAGATTACATCATAGGCAGTGTGTGTGCCATTTTTCGTCGCGATCGCCCTGTCGATGGCCGAGATCTGGAGGGGGGGGGGGGGGCCTGGGAGCCCCCCCCCCCCCCCCCGGCCTAGTTAGGGTTAAAACGGAACGATACCCCTGGGGATGATTGCTTTATTGACTTGAAAAATACAATAGCTACAGGAAAATATGTACTACTTTATGACATTCAAAGAAATGGAGATCCATATTACCATTTTATTGGTTTTATTTGGGCATTATTCAGGGTGACGCTACGTTTTTGAAAGAGGGGGAGGAGGGTGTCAAAATCGCCTGTCAGTCGAGAAGAGAGAAAATCAAAAGACAAGAGAAACAACAACAAAGTCTTAATACTTTTACTGTCTTATTTTCCGCCGAAAGTCGGCCGACAAGCAAAAGAATAAAAATAAACAAAAACAAGAACAAAAAGTCTTCACATCTTTCCTACCACTCCCCTCTCACGTTATATTCCATGCAAAAGGGTGGGGGATGCAAACATTCGATCTCTTTAAATTGTGTAGGTGTGTGTGGGGCGGGGGGGCGCAGCCCCCACCAAGTTCCCCCCCCCCCCTACTACGACTCAGTACGGAAGAGTCTTCAACTGTTGAGCTCGGAGCACTTACTCTTCTTGACTAACAATGAAAAGTGTTAAATACATATGTACGTGTATATAGCTAATCTCGGCCATGCTATTAATCTTGCAGTGTCTTCCTTCCTACATCTTGTCAAATCTTCATACATGTATGCATATATAGCGTCACACAACAATTTTGGTTTGGTTTTATTACTGCCTTTTTCCAAATAAAACAAAAAAACAAATAGATACATATATTTAGAAATTAACATTACACAACACAAAAGCCAGCTTGATGTCTTACAATTAAATCACAGTATACACTATGAACATGACCGTATTCGATGTATGAGACGTGTAGCATAATAATATCATTCACACCAAAAGAAAATATTCACAAGCGAACCATTGAATTAACAGTTATGAATTATGTAAATAATGATTACTTATTTATTCAGAGTATGTCACTTTTGTTCCAATCAACGAATTAAAAAAACAAAGAATAAAAGAGGGGGATTTGAATTAATTGATTTTGAAATTAAGCATTTTTAGCTATTATAATTACGAAAAGCGGGAGACCGCGATCATAAGCAGCAGCTTGACATGGATCGAGGCCTCGGGGTAAAATTCGAAACTTAAATTCGATTTACATAAAAAATTCGAAACTTAAATTCGATTTACGTAACTGTATGACGGACGTGTCTACAAAATAGAATCAATAATCAAGTCCAAGATATCGTAGTATTTTGTGAGGTCAAAACTAAAGGGAAATTTCAAAATAGTTATCGTCTATTTGTTTTCAATAGGCATTTTTTATTATAATTCTGTACCCTGTGCTGTGCTGTGCTCTGCTCTGCTCTGCTCTGCTCTGCTGTGCTGTGCTCTGCTCTGCTGTGCTGTGCTCTGCTAAGGTGCTCTGCTCTGTTGTGTATGCCATAAAATACAATTTTGTTAATTCAACGTTTGGGTATATGATACATGATTGGGCTTGTTTCTAGTGTATTTTTGTGTCACATGTATGTCTGCTATATACTTCTGTATACAATAACAACAATTTTGATATGCAGCAAATTACTAAGCTCCTAATACATCGATATAAACCGTTTATAAGTGAACATAAAAACCCCAAAATTTCTTATCACTCATACATCATTATAATTCGATAAAAGATATCTTTTCATAAGTACCTCAAAAGAATATAATTTAGTGGTTGCCTTGATTTGCTCAGGGAGATAATTCCAAACGTCTGGTCCATGGTGTCTAATTGACGTGTGAGCTATCATTAGCTTGGGATTGTGGAGGTGATAATCTTTGGAATGTCGAGTTGGGTAAGCGTGGACGCTGGAGTTCACAGTGAATAGGTTGTGGAACGAGGACAGGAGGGTGTTGGGTGTGTATTTGTACATGAATATTGCGCATTGTAAAGTATACTGATGCCTACCGGTGTATATCTTAAAACATTATGCAATACCAATAACTTTCCCAAAGTGTTGCATGACAAAGAATTGCTATGGGATAAACATTACGACCTACACAATTTAGGGTATAATTATCATAGATCACGAGCATAATGCATAACGAAAATATAATCGTCTTGATTTCCTGAAACTATAGAGACATGGGTACGAAAAATGTAGTATTGTATGACACTGTAGCTTGAATGGGCAGCAAAGACAGAGCAATTGATTTCTGTGGTCATGGGGTTAGCAAATTGAGGAAATAAACTGAACTCATCACTTGTAAAATAAAGAAATTTGATAAATGTATTTACAAGTAAAATCGTGTTAGGAGGTAATCTGTGGCAAGCACTCTTTAAGATTCACGAGCAGCTACTGCCGATTAACCATTTTTATGTGTTTCATTGCCTCTCTCACCCGTATTACTGTTCAATTCTATGATTATGATGATTTATAACATTTGTTTATAGCAATTTATCACCCCATATATATCATGCAGAAAGTCATGCACAGGCTCAGAAAGTGTTAGATAGCTTCTTTTGACGCTGAAGCGCTAGGTAGAGAGTGAAAAATATTTCTCCTATAAGTACATAATTTTTGTACACAGAGTATACAAGTTGTATTTTATAGGTGTCATTTACTTTACTTTACTATACTTGTAACTCGTAAAATGAATTTCACGATTTGTTGACGATGTTCTTGGACCGAATCGACATCATGTGGGGTTGGTTTTCTCGTCAAATTCGACTCATGATTCTGATTTGGAAGCTTAGAAGATCCGGGACATTGTTGGGAGGTGATGCTCTTTATGAGTTGTCATTTACTTTACTTTATTTTACTTTACTTTAACTGTAACTCGTAAAATTAATTTCATGATTTGTTGACGATGTTCTAGGACCGATTCGACGTCATGCTTGGTTGGTTTTCTCCTCAAATTCGACTCATGATTCTGATGTGGGAGCTTAGAAGATCCGGGACATTGTTAAAAGTGGGTGCACTTCACGAGTTCGACAACCACGAGCCATACAGCATCCAGTGTACAGCCCAAGAGTAACACAGTCAATGAGTAATGGAGTCATGGAATCAATGAGTCATACAGCACCACAATTATTAGACACTATCTAAGGAAGAAAAAGGCCTAGAGTCGACATCAAGTAAAATTAGGACCACGAGTTTATATGCGGTCCACCAGTCGTCACAAGGCATATAAGGCCCATTACATCAAGGGGCTTAATTTACGCAGTGTCGGACTCTTGGGCCTTGTTTGCCTAGTTTCGGACTCGTGGAGCTTAATTTGCCTATGATATCGAGCTCATGGTCCACTTTTGCCTTGCGTCGAGCTGCTGGACCTTTCCTTTCTTTCTTTCTTTTTTTTTTTTGGTGTTTTTGTTTGGCCCAGTGCCGATTTCATGGGCTGATGACTCAAGGACCTTTTTCTTTTAAAATCAAGCTCTTGGGCCGTATAACTTGCGGATCGGGCTGGTGGAATTACCCAATTTGAAGAAGATGGTGGTATTGTGATAAAATATCTGACTGAACGTAAAAGAGAGCAAAGTAGACGTCCGGCCATGAGATTTCCTACTACACAAACTGCATAAGAAATGCGATGTTTCACACTTTAATCATAAATGTTTGTCACGCCAAATCGAAATAAATTCTTTTACGCGTTAGCTTCTGGACATAACCTTACCGTGTCATTATTTCACCTTCAAACTTTTCATACAAATTGATTTCGTTTCCATATCAAAATCAAACTTTGCATTAATATAATCATTGTAGCACGCCCTTTCCCGCAACTTGGCATCATGTTTAGACAATGTGATTTTTCCAGCACATCATGGTGTGAATTATGTGTATTATAAAAACTTATAATGACGTTTTGGCCCGTCAGGTAATACAACCTGTAAGACATTACAGATGTCGATTGCGGGTATGGTATATTCAAGACTGTTTTTTTTTTTTTTTTTTTTTGTTCCGATATTGGCCAGAAAATTTTCAGCATAAAGGCTGTTAAGAAATTATGATAGTAAAAATGTACATCTATAGGCCCACCATACATACATGTACATTGCATGAAAGAGAACATTTCTACAGATTAGACGATGGCCACATTCATGATGTAGGATATTCATTATGCAAAGTCATTTTAATATGGGAGATGAAACAGAGATAGAGAGATGAAGTGGAGATGGGGAGATTTATGATACCATAAAACAGTCATAGCCTACATTTTTACCTTTTTTAAGGTTGTTTACATCAAATATGGGTTACAGCGTGTTTGTGTGTCTTTGTGTGTGTCTGTCAGTCTGTCTGTGTATGTGCCTGTGTGATTAGAGAAATCATATTTCAGCCAGAACTTTGGCCACAGTGGAAAGAGTAAACAGCATAGTCATGATAGTGTCAAAATAAGAAATTGCGGTAAATGTGCTTTATTCGAAATCATTATCATACACATGTCACATATGCGAATTTTACAAATAGGCACGTTCATACCCCCTTTAACCTTGAACCTTGAGCTATGTCTGCTCTAAAACGTGTATGTTTTATTTCACGTGATCTACGGGATATGTCACGGGATCTACAAACTAGCAAACAAGCAGCAGTATTTCCCCCACAATATCATAGTTATTACTACGAAGGAACTGTGTTTGTTTCGAAAGGGCCATAGCAACAAGTGCTCTCAATCCCCAATTTTTCGAGAACTGTAACGACTGGTGATCATAAGGATAGCACACATGTGATCCTTACGCAGACATAAGATTGAAACATTAATTCGTTTTGTTTTATATTCTCCGCCAATGTCTACTTACAATGGATAAGAGATCCGTCCTCCTTCTGCTGTTAATATTGATTGCTTCTTTGTTCTGTGGCGCCACTGCACAAGGTAATTATGGCTTTGCTTTCATTATACATTCAATTGAGTAATATCACTGAAATGAGTTGTTCAAAAGACAGACCTGCACATAAAATCACGTATGTAATATAATCATTATAATTTGAGGTAGAATGCCTGACAGCGCATTTCTGTAATAATTCTAATTTCATATATTCACATATTTTGTTCCAGATGCCAGATGTTTGTATCTGTAAAATTACGGATGTCTTCTCTCGTTTCAATGCAAAGGTTATCCTGCTACTCACAGTTGGCTGTGGGTGATTTTGTTGTTTATGTTGTTTGTATATGATGCATTACTTCGGTGCATTAGCAGAATATTCAGAGTAAACATTTATAAATGCTAAGATAGAATTTTCAAATGATTATGAGAGTTATTGTTGAAAGAACGTCAGGCCAGTAATTTTTGGTCAAGTTTGATAAAGAAACAGTAGATCTAAGATCAGCTCTATGCAACTCTGTCCAATTATTGCACGTATGTAAATGCCATAGAAGAAAATGGGCTAACGAAATACTCATGCAAAAACTAATGCATGAATGAAGTAGCGCCTCACCCAAAAATCAATTAAAGCCGCATACCACGTTCTCGCTCTAATGACATATCAAACATATTTTTCAAGGCATTAAGCTTTTGGTCTAACTCCTACTCCGAGAATCAGCTGGTGTGGCTGGTTTAAATATGAGATTGAGTCTCTGTATATCGTACAACATCCCATTACGTGCCTTTCTGCCCATATTTGAGAAAGAAAAAACAAACAAACGTGAATAAGTACTCTGGAAAGGGAATAGAGTAAAAATGAATAGAAGTGATAAAAGTCAAGAGTTTTATCGCAAAACGAATTAAATCCATAGTTGTTAAGGTGAGATATTTGTGATTAAGCAGTTCCATACTGAAATCTGAAATCCTCATAGACTTTAACACACAGGTCATCAGGTTTCCGTATGGAATGGGTTAATTCTGCTTAAAAATAGAAAATTGTTAGAACATACAGAATATCTTTAACTATAACTTCCAGAACATTTCTTGTTATATTACAAGTGAGATAATATCGGAAAGGTTTAATTTTGCTCTATCTGATGATGGAATAACATTGAAAAGTTAAATAAAAGGTACTTATATAATGATAGAAATTAAAAAAAGAATTGAAAATGTAATTGGAGACATGCTAGATTTACATTCTCTGGACGTTTGCCATGTTCAAAATTATAGTATGATCTATGCAGACTCGATGCACGATAGAGGGGTGAACTTGCATTGTTTATTCACTATAAAATGAAATATAAAACAAAGACATGCCTTTAAATCTTAACTTGGTCGGAAATATTATCAGAAAATACAATAGTAAAAAGAGATTCACGTACCGGCGAATTGGGACAATGTTTTACGAGAAAGAAATCGCCGCCACAACAGCTCTTGGGTATTCGAGCTTGGATCTGCCTGAACCGCTATGACGTCTTCGTGGCCCGAGCGGTTTAAGGCGTTTGTGTTCCAAGCCAAGAGACCCGGGTTCGAGTCCCGGCGGAGACCAGTTTTTTCAACTCTTGCACTTTTCCTAAAAAGGAGGGACAGTAAGAGGTATAATGATGCCAAAGCAACCCACCGATTTTTCCTTTCTTTCTCATATCTCACTATATATGTGACACATTATGTTGACCGTGCATTACAAAACCAACAAAAAGTCGCACCCCTTGATTTTGCGTGAGGATTCAAAAGAAATGAAAAGGGCTAACCAAGTCAATTTTGATTTTTTTTTTCATATTTTCTGAAAAAGATATTCTTCTTCTACATTACATATGCGATGGGGATCACAAAATGAAAGGAACAGTGTTTTTCAAGCAATTCTTCTGCAACCCGTATTTTGTTTTTGTAGAATAGTGAGATTAGTTATGTCTTTGAGGACCCTTTCCATTTCTTTGCACTAAATAAAAGAAATCTTTGCATTGCACTTACTGACCTTGTAAACATAGGTTTCAAAACTTTCTGTGTTCCAATCTGAAACATTTAACGTGTAAGAACAGTTTGAATAGAAACACTGTATTTCCATCATGGTGACAACTAATTTGCGTATTATACAAATTCAACTGTTTTGCCCCACTTGATTTCTTGGGACTCTTAGTATGGTTTTTAGGAAACCATAACGAGTTGCACTGCCCTAGAATTCCTACAGTTGTGATTAGTGGTGGGTCAAATCTTCTTTTGACTCGACTAAAATGTAGAATGTAACATAACTGTGCTTAATTCCAAGTTCTTCGTTTTGCAGCCTGTCCATTAAACAATGGAAGATATGTCAGGAGATCGAGGCATTTTGCTAATGATGCAAATACTCGAATTTTCTCCGTTGTAATTTCAGTGATAGACACTGTCTCCAGTGTTCAAGGATGGAAAGGGGAAGACATCCGACTGCCATGGCACTTCCAAGGGGAGCCTGTAACTGTGGCCTGGGTCAAGGAGAGCGTCTTACATCAGCAGGTGCCCAAGGCTCAATTTATCAATGGGAACTTTGAGAGCTTAGAGAAAAGGTTCGAAATGGACATGAACTTTAGCCTCATTATCTCTGACTTGAAGGTGGCAGATGAGAGTCTCTACCTTTGTCAAGTGGTTTTGAAGAATTTGGACAAATTCGAGAATTCCGTCCATTTGACGGTTAACTGTAAGTTATCCTTTGCTATTTGATCGTAAAAGTCATCACTATACCACATTCAAATAGCAATACATCATATGTTGGAGATGTTGTCATATCATGTGCGTAAACTTGAGATTGATGTGGACCATAAAGATACAATATCAAATACACAAAAATCGGAGCCATAAATAGTGTGCAAAACTTTTCTTGACCAGCATCACAAATTACAAAATCCATATATGAGATTAAACTTCATGATTATGGCCCTTGAAATAAGATATAAGTGCCAGATATGGAATTTTGCAAATTTTTGAAGACACATTGAGTAGCTGTGTCAATCATGACACGAGATATGCAATAAGTATTTTGTTATACATTGGTCAGGGTTTTATCTTCCTGGCATGGTTCGTGTTCAATAGCAAATCATATCGGAAATATATGACACGTCTTTTTAACGAGAGAGATGAAATCTGTTAAAATTGTCTGAGATATTTCCTGACTTAAACAAAAAATAGCAACAAACTCAAATTGTAATTATCAGATATGTGACGTCTCATGATTTTCCTGTTTTCCCTAGCGATGGCATCTAAACATACAATCGAGAAATGCGTCAATGAGAGTAAGTCCCGTCAAAGCAAGTGTACGTACCGACCTCCTAACACTCATCTCATCACACTAACGTGTGTCGTGAGTGGATTCAAGCCCGACGTTTCTATGATGTGGACCACTGAGTCTGGAAGGAGACTAAAATCCATGGCTTCGCGACAGACAACACTATCTGACGGCACTTACTAGAGGTTCGAGAAAATCGAGATTTCAGCTAACCGTGGGACGGAGCAAACTTTCGTGTGCAAAGCTACCGGTGACTCCGTGAATGGAACGTCGACCAAGAAAATCACTCTTTTACCTCTATCAGGTTTTGTGGATATTTTTGGAAGATTATTATTTTTTAATGATAACGTGTGTAATATCAAAACTAATTCTACAAATACGAAAAAAGAAAGTATGCAAATATGCAAACAATTAATACTTCAACAAACGTTTTCATTCTGATTTGTCAAATGGTAGTTTTACGAAAACGTAACTGTTTGACAACACAAACGAATGTGAGTTGGTCTTGCTATCAAAAAAAAAAATGCATGAAAATAAAAAAAGTTACTAATATCACGCCAAAGGCCTTTTATAATGTAAGTTTGTATACAGCTGTTTTGATCATAAAGTCAACTTTGATACACGTCTGTGGCGCTACGGATACGCTAAATATCACCGACGTAGTGAAAAATTATCGAGGTACTCATAGACATGTTTAATGACTTTAACTCGAGTGCTTAGTAAATAACGTGTTTTTATCTATATCACATTTCAGGAGAACGGGATATTGTCGGTCTCATCTTCGGACTAGCCATTGGTATACCAGCTGCCGTAACCATCCTGGTTCTCCTTGTTGCAAAATTTTGGCAAAAATACGATCAGAACTTCGTGTCGCAAAGAGGTGTCGTTACATGTTTCTCTTTATTCATTCGTTTGTTTGTTTGTGTTTTTGTTTGCTTCCTTGTTTTATTCATTAAACCAGTGAAAAGGCATGAACGATATGTCTGTCATATTCTATGCCTTTCGAATTGCCGCATTTATACAATTGAATTGTTTTAATCAACCATTTCTGCCATGAATGATGAAAAATACGGACAGCTCGTCCAACTTTAATGTGATTTTCTTTTTACATCACTGTTCACCTTGTCCAGTTTCGGAGGAATTAACATCGACCGTGCAGACAACCCCGAATAGTGAAGATGAAAGTAGAAAATGGTACTCCATTAAATGGGCGGACTTCAAACTTTGTTGTAGACGACTGAGGGACGTGTCCACACAACACGTGAGTATGAGGTGGGGATTACGTGTGCAACGTTATTCTACAAGGAGGCAAGAAATTAGTCAACTAAATCTTACTTAGAGAGTAATCATTTTGTCTCAATAAAACTGAAAGTCGTATAAAGTACCACGCGAACGCTGGTAGAATAGTCAGATGATCCGTACTTAATCACTTTTCTCCTAATTCTGCACATATTTTATTTTTTATTTTCCCCTTTTATTTTGGAACTTGCATCACTTATGTCTCATGTCTCAACGATCTTGTATCTGAATTGTGGGTTTTTTGTGATTGATCAAAATTGCTAAACTTGCACTGATCTCACACTCAAGACACATTCAACAGTTCCAGCGTGTTTATTTTCATACTTCACTTGACATCTATACATACTCTATTAAGAAAAAAAAATACAAGCAAGCATGGTACACAATATGATGTAAAGCAGGTCATGAATAGAAAGTGTGTTAACATACTTCTGTACATAAAAGATAATTCTCTATAACTCGTGAAATATTAAGGAACTGCAAAAACAAAGCTTATAACCTCGGGTTCCAGTAAAAAATAAAATGCCAATGTAAATTTGTTTTTGCAATTGATGACTCAAAGCACTAATGACAAAACTATTATAAAAGCTAAGCGTAAAAAGCAAGGTACAAAGGGCAGAAGAAAAAATAAAAAGATAAAAAACAAAAGAAACATGAATACGAAATAAATGAAAAAATAAGCATATGTAAATATACAAGTATATCAGCATGATTGAATTATCTAGAATGGAGCTCATAAAGATTTCAAAGTGTGAGTATACTAGTGTGGAGATTATTATGGATAATATGGGAGCATAAACCCTAAAACCAGATGTAAAGCAAGAGTACAGTGCAAATTGATCCGCCGTGCATTGGAAGAAGATAATGTACAATAACATGTAAAATGATTCTAACCAGGCGATTGAGTATCTGTACATAAGAGGGACCCAAGTCCATGGAAGACCATTTTGAGTAAACGTAAAAAAAACCAACCTTCATATCTTGTTTTATTTGTCCAATAATAGTCTATTTAACCTTGATGGGAAGGCAGCATTGTTAATAGATATTAGAACATAATATTATTATGACAATTAACATTTACATTAATTGTGGAGAGGCCATTTTGTCTGATGGACTTGGGTCATTCTTTGAATCATATGGACTTGGGTCGTTCTTTGAATCATACACATGATATTCTGCTCTAGAGATGAAAGAAGGATGAGAGAGCGCGCTATAATATGAATGTAAGAATGACCCAAGTTCTTCATTCTTACATTCATATAAGATTTAACTCATTCGTTTAAGGGACCTTCGGGGGTAATTAGGATTTATCATTTATACACATGATGAGTCCATGCATAAGCTACATTTTCTCATGTCAAACTGAATTGGGCCAATAATTGGACTTGGGTCGTTTTTATATTCAGATCTTCAATTTTTACTCATTAAGTAGCATTAAGTAATGTTATTTTGAGTGTTTGTCTAAGAATATTTACAGAGAAGGACACTCGATTAAATATGCGGGAAGATCATCCCAGAATTTGGGTCTGGTGAAAACATTTTCATTGTTTGTTTGATTTTTTTTTTCCAACAAAGTGCGTGCGAGTACGTGGAAAGTGAAACGTGATCTCTCTGTCTTTTTGGGTACAGAGTGAACTTCATAGTTTGTTCGTTTCTCTTTCCTGAAATACATACGTAATATGTCACGCAAGTCGTTAGCTATTAACCTATACGTTGAATAATGTGCCTAGGTTAAAAAAACAAAACAAACAAAATCATCAAACTTAAGGAATAATAACCAATTGGTTGATTGATCGAATAGCTCGTATTTGGAAATTTCTTAGTGAGTGATTACGCACAATATACCCCCAGGCAAGTATACCGTGACCATATAGGGTAGAATAAGCGTGGAATATAAACTTTTCAAAACATATTTCGGAAAAAATGTTTGAGCTTGTAAAAATTCCAGTATTTCTTTATAAAAAGCATCCGAGAACAAACAATCTATGTGATATTTCCATCATAATTTTGGTCAATTTATAAACCTAAAAAAAATAAACCATTCTATTGAACTTAAAAAATCATCATTCATTTTTATATCCCCTGGCAAAAGAGTGACAGAATTAGAATTAAAATAACATATAATTAGTTTTGTTTGCAATGAAAGACAACTTCTTTGCTTGAATCCACAGTTGAACTGGCTGTAATTCTCTATTCGCTACATCTAAAAGTGTTATATTGGGTTGCGATGTGAAAAGAATATATTAGAATTATCGGTTAAAGCCTTACAATCGTGGCGAGTGGTTTGTGCGGCACGGAGACGAACGCAACACGCTGCCTCCTCCTCCCCCCCCCCCCCCATTCTGTATCAAATTTCGTGACACCGACTGAGAATAGCGCTGGCTCAATGGGTCAGCGAACACACATGGGTCTTACCCAAAAGGGCTGTCCGAGCCAAGCGAAGCTTCCGAAGGGATCCGAATGGACGCTCACTCACAGTGCGCATGCGCATGAAGAGAGGCCAAAAGAGCCAAGCGTCTTCTGGCCTCTCTCCTCCAATCACCGCAGCTCGCGGTCACAATGTTTGTGTATGATGCGTACACACACACACACACACACAGTTCCACACGTTTATGGATAGCACTGCAATCTGGTATTGCGCAATTGCATGCACAAATTTCGTTTGTTCGGAGGATTTACGCAATAACGTACCATTAGGGATGACGATCTGGAAGGAAGGACAAAATAGATGAATTTTGAAATCATTTATATGAAAAATAAACAAAGCGTGCCCTAGAGAGATTCTTGAGGGACCTCGCAAGCTGGCGTTTTCAAACTTGAACTAAAGCCCTTTATACTGACAAAATGTTTTCAGTTGGTTGCATAGCTCCTGAACGAGTCGAAGTATTTTCCATGTACCCTATAATAGTGCGAGAGTTAATATAACAAAATATCGTGATCGATAGCGTCAAAGGCCACGGACAGGCTCAGGAATATGCAAACTATAGGTGATGAATCGTCGATAGCGTGGGCTACTTAATTGATAAAAGCAAGCAGAGCGTGACTAGTAGAGTGTTTTTCTGTTTAATCAAAATTGAGAATCACAAAAAGTATCGCATTCATTACAAAACTTGATTACAGGAAAATATACCAAAATATGTTCGAGAGAATTTTGGAAATTCTTTTCAAAAGAGAAATTGGACGATAATTACTTACATATTCTTTATTACCTTGTTGATAAACTGAAACAGCTTCATTTAACTAGGCATTATGCCAATTTTATAATAATGTTAGAGGAGACAAAAAATACGGACATTTTAATATTTTTCAGCAAGATATTTGTAATGCATTCATGTCCAGCGCTCGTTTCTTATTCTATTTTTTTTTTTTTGCTTTTAACTTCGGAACTATGTGATCACTCAAACGTCAGTATGACGTAAGTAATTATTTAAGAAATCTCGTTAATGTCTATATCTCCATTACATAACGGAATTTTCAGTGAAACTGGTAGATATGCATTTACAGGTATTTCATGAGATTATCTGTGTAAAAATGAAAATATTACCCCGCTACTGACACATATCATAATGCTACCGATGATAATTTATTCATTTATCCTTTTTTTTTTTTTTGGGGGGGGGGGTTATTTTGAATAGTTTCAGACTTTTATTCACTTTCAATAATGTCGTGCTGATTAATTTGATCAGCTGATTGATATTGATGTTGATATCGTCAAAAACTGTGTCAAACTTTTGTTTATCTCTTTCAGCCACGAATAACATTCTGGTTTTACGTCTTATACCGGACCGCACTCGCCGCCTATTTCTTCGTATTTTTCATAACGTACGTTGTACTCGGAGTGAAGGCAATGGGCGGGAAGTTCTTCATTTACCTCCCGGTCTGGGCGTATACTGCCTCCGTATGTTATGTGTGCTTTGCCTTCTTTAACGTTGCGATGGATTTCGTGAAGAACAGGGAAAACGCAGCATTTGAAGGTACTCATATAGCTGGGCTTGACTGAGGGAGGAGGTGGAAGCTAAACATGAAAGTCAACGAGAGGCTTTGTTATAAAGTCCGACTTTTATGCATACAGGAATCAAGTTAAGTGGTGGCCCGAGACCACAAACATTTGATGTTTGGCAACCATATTTCGAAAATTCTTTAAATAGCGGCCCAATACCGCAACTAACGACTGATTGTTATGCCTGCTTTTATTTCCTCTTTGGAACCACGAAATTTTAGATTTGCAGGATTTAGTGGGATGAACGAGCCACCAGAGGATTAAGTTAGTGTCGAGCCTTGCATATCGGATGTGACCCTGCATCACAAAACCAACAGAAAGTCACCCTACACGGAGTTTAAGCTAAAGCAGATTCTACAAGAGCACACTTTCAGTGATGTATTACTCCTATCTAATGGACTCTCTTAACATATCTAAATATTGGAAAGACAGTACCTATTTTGGAAAAGTGTGTACTGAGAAAAGAGGCTTTGAATTATTGCCATAGGGTCGATAATTCAAGAGCTTAATCTGACCGTGAGCTGTGCTGAGTGCAATAAATGGAACAAAAACCAGGATGTAAAAAATCATACTTACAGTAAGCTGAAAATGATCATGCTCTATAAACACATTCTAATCGTGACTAATACCAAAGCAGTAGTATCCTCCTTTCGAAAATTATAAGAGTTGAAGGCGAAGAGTGTGAAAAGCGTTTTTAAGAAATGAAAGGGGACTCTAAGACACACCCAATCACACTATTCTAAACTACAAAAAGTGTTCAAGGAAAACTGTTAAAAACACAATTTCCCATTTGTTTATCATCTCAAACTTTAGCAAAATGTAGATGACTTTGTCTTTAAAAAAAACATATGTATTCCACATTGACTAGGTTGACCAATTTCACCTATTTTCAATCCCCCAAAAAAACAAGACAGCAATCAAACAAAAGTTTATGCGAACTTTTGTTGATTTTGTATTGCACTATCACATAGTGTGCATCCAATTGTTTCTTCGCAAAGGTTGTCCATGCCAGGCTCGATACTTTTGCGGTTGTGGTTACCCCTTGACAAAGTCTTATGCAAAACACTCCCTTTTGACATTGTGGTTACGTGATATAACGAATTGTGAAACACTGCCAACTTAGCAATACAATCATTTTTCAGGTGCCTTGAAATACACATGCGCACACACACACACACACACACACACACACACGCGCGCGCGCGCGAACAACAGCCAATTATGCAAAATTGTGATGTTGTCAAACAAAATAGTGACGCGTATAAACCGTTTCTGTCATGGCCTATTTTCTTGAAATGAGGAGGGAAGATTCGATTGCTCATAATAAAATGCGGATTTTGGTTTCCTTTTGACAATGTTTGAATTATGCTGCATATCAAACATTAACCCATATTTCTTATATTTTCATTTCACAAAATATCAACGGCACACTAAGAAACACGTATCATTTAAAATGTAATTAAAGCGTTCTCCGGCAACGTTTATTATTATTATTATTATTATTTTTTTTTTTTGCTGATGAGGTTGTCGTTTCGTTTCTCCTTTATATCCTTTACATGTCTTTATAGACCACTCAATCATCTGCGTTAATTATTTTTCAATAACTTTTCTCTCTCGCACACAATCTCGTTTATATGAATCTTATATAACCGATAATAAGGGCGAAACCGACTGTACCTGATTCTCTTGCCATGTTTATAACAAAGTTGTTAGCATACAGCATAAACAAGCATAGGCCCTTGATCATTTTCGTTTCTTTCTAGTCTTTCGTCGTGACAATTTCTGTTGAAAACCATTTATCTATCTTTCTCGATCACCTATCTCCTTATACTTTCAGAAAAAGTTCGGTACCAGATTCAGTGGTGTCTATTTAACATTGCCGCAGCTTCCTGCCCCCTCGTAACCGGAGGTGTTTGGATAGACGTATACTATATAATTTCGGTAAATCTACCTATATTCATCATAGTCTACATTAGCGTAGATATCTTCCCTACCGTCGTCTGCTTCTTCGAAATCTTTCTCACTCTGATCGTCGTCCGCTTCGTGCACGCAATTTACCCAGGCTTCTACCTGATCATCTACTTGCTCTTCACTGTCATCTACTGGGCTGCTGGGGGAACGGACCCTTTTGGACACCCTTACATATCTCCCATTCTCGACTACGAATACTACCCCGGCATCGCGACTGCAAGCGTGATTGGTGCGACCTTGGCAGTGCTCTTGGCTATGGCCGTTTTCAAGGGATTGTACACCCTCCGTGTCAGATGTATGGATAGGAAAAGAACAGAAGCCATTCTTTCTACCGAAGAGTTATCAAGAGTTGAGCTCGAAGTACTTACAACGTATTTCTGATGGCAGCACCCTCACCACTGTCAAACTGTTCTTGACTAACAATGAAAACGTGTTAAATGCGTATATAAATAAACTCGAGCATGCTGTTAATCATGCAGTGTATTCCTTCCAACATCTTGTCAAATCTTCATAAACGTATGCATACAGATAACATCACACAGCAAATGCTGATGACTTCCAGTGCATATCTTAAGACATTATGCAATATCGATAACTATCCCAAAGTTTTGATTGACAAAGAGTTATTCTGGGATAAACATTACATTCTACACAACTTAGGGTATAATTATGATTATGCAGATCATGCAGACAATACAGAACGAAAATATATCATCTTGATTTCCTGAAAATAGAGTCATGAGTACCGAAAATATAGTATTGCAATACACTATATCTTGAATGGGCAGCAAAGATAGATAAAGCACACCGCCGGAAGAACGTCGTGAAAAGTGGGCCTTCAAAATAGTAACACCTTTTGTACTCCTTTGTATGGTGCAAGAAAAGTGGGGCCCGAGCTGTGGGGGCTCAACCCCCCCCCCTCCCACCCCCCATCCGCCGTCTCTGAAGCAATTAGTTTCCGTGGTCATGGTTAGTAAATTGAGGATATAAACTGAACTCATCACTTGTGAAATAAGAACTTGATGAATGTATTCACATGTGATATCACATTTGGAGGTAATCTGTGTCAAACACTTCTTACAATTTACGGGCAGCCGCTGTCGATCAACTCTTTTACGTATTTTATTGTCTCTCTCATCTGTTTACCACAATTCAATTTTCTGATTACAATAATTTTTATCATTTGGTTATAGCAGTTAATCGCTCTATGTATCATGCAGAAAGTCATGCATAGGCTCAGAAAGCGACTACTAGTGTTAGATGCCTTCTTTTGAGGCTGAAGCGTTAGGTAGAGAGTGTAAAAGATTTCTCCTTTAAGTGTAAGATTTCTCCTTTTAGTGTAAAGATTTCTCCTTAAAGTGTAAAATGTTGTACACAGAGAATCATTTGGTTAAAGCGGTATACTCTCTACCTAGGTTGAAGCGCTAGGTAGAGAGTGTAAAAAAAAAAAAAAAAATTCTCCTTTAAGTGTAAAAGTTTGTACACAGAGGATCATTTGGTTATAGCAGTTTATCGCCCTATGTATCATGCAAAAAGTCATGCACAGACTCAAAGAAAGTGTTAGATGCCTTTTTTTAGGCTGAAGCGCTAGGTAGAGAGTGTGAAAGATTTCTCCTTTAAGTGTAAAATTTTGTACACAGAGCATATAAGTTGTATTTTATTGGTGTCATTAACTTTGCTTTACCTTACTTTACTTACTTTAACTGTAATTCGTAAATGAATGTCATGATTGATTATTTTTTTTTGATGATGTTCTTGGACCAAATCTTCTTTGTCTAAGGTCCTGGAAAAACGTATGCATAAGAAAATGATTAATTTTCTAAAACAGCATAAGATTTTTACAAATTCTCAGTTTGGTTTTCGTGAGAGGCACAGTACCACTCATGGTCTCTTAAGTTTCGTTGAAAAAGTGGCTCATGCAATTGATGACAATTCCCACTTGATTAGTATTTTCTTGGACTTCTCCAAGGCCTTCGATACAATTAATCATATCTTAACAAGTTATCACATTATGGAGTACGTCGGAAGGCCTTGGAGTGGTTCAAAAGTTATTTATTTAATAGAAGACAGTTTGTCACGATTAAAAATGATAAGTCACTGACTAGAGAAGTCAAATGTGGGGTCCTTAGGGAAGTCTATAAGGGCCGAAAAAAGATGGTGGCGCACACTAGTGCGTGAACACGTGTGGATTTTCGTGCCCTGAATTTATTTCAATTTTAGTCTTAATACTGCTATTTTTCACATCGTGTGGACAGTTGTGAACGCAAGAATGGACCCAACCTCCAGCCCGGCGAAGAAAAAGGTAAAAACAGGCACACTTTCTGATGTTTCTGTGATTCCAAACGAAAACTTGAGTGTACCTACAGCGATGCCGGACGATGAAGAACAAGCCCCGGCATGGGCCCGGGCGTTCGAAGCCCGTATGCACGCTAGATTTGAGCAGCTGGCTGCCGATTGCCGAAACAGCCACGGCCTTCTCGAGCATGAGATTGGCGAGGTATCTGACAAAGTAAGCAAACTGGAAATTGCATTAGCTAAGGCAGAAGAAAAAATCGACGACCTAGAAAACCGCTCGCGGAGATCTAACATTGTTATTTTCAACCTGCCACAAACAGAAGGAGATGATGCCCATGAGGCCAGCGCGAGTTTGAAATCAGTGAAGCTCCTACTTGCTGAGGCCAAGATCAACATAAACATTGAAGATGAAACCTCCAGAATCCATCGCACACCTACATACCGTAGCAACCAGAAGAACTCTCGCCCTCGCCCTGTCCATATCGGGTTCAACAGTTATCGTGTAAAAGAACGAGTCAAGAAGGAGCTGATAAAGTTTGTTTCAGGCCCAGACCAGAGATGCAGAAAGATTTTTGTCAACGATGATATGTCTAAGCGGGTGTTGGACCAAAGAAAGGCTCAGCTGACCAAGTTCAAAGCTCTCAAGGAAAAAGGTTTCAAGCCTTTTTTTATCTACCCAGCCATTCTGAAGGCGAGAGATTCTTCGGGCAGGATCGTAACACCAACGGCAAATACCGACGTTCCCAGAGGAAGTTAAACAAGGTGTCTTGTTTCATGCTTCAGGAGCACCAGATCGGATTTTTTTTTTTCATATTCGCTGTTGTATGCTTTTTAAACTGTTTTTCGTGATTATAAAGGCATCTCAGGATGGAAGTCCAGTTAGAGACACGTGGCAGATCTGGTACATAAGAAGAATATCAACATTAACTACTGATAACTGATATACTGTTGCAGAATATACTTGCAATACTTATAACTTGAACCAATGTTACTTCTTGAGAGAAAAAAAGGAGAGGAAGCCGATTTGAAAACTCCAAGACTTTATTCCATTTTCTGGTAATGTTGTCTGCACTTGGCTGTATTATTGTTTGCAAGCTTTTTATTTCATTCTGATCGAGTTCTAATTGATATCGTTTGTTTCACTGTATACAAAGTAGAATTAGTGGTATAGTAGTCAGTAACCTGTATAATGGGTGTGTTTTGTTATTTCAGTTTAGTACTGGTTAAATAGAAGAAGTCAATACAATTGATTATACATTACACTCATAATAGATTCTTATTATTTTTTCAAATATTATTATCATTTTAATATTTTTTTTTCAAATTTTTGATCTTTAAGATTAAGATCTTCATAATGCAAGTTTGTTGTAAGAGATTTTATTGGTGTATTTTAAAGTAAATTACCCCTTTTTTTTCTTCCGTTGATATCTTTACTGTGGAAAACTAAATAAGGTAAACTTATCTTTATTTTATTTGGAATAGTAATTACATGTAATTAATATAACTTATGTGGATTCCATTATATTGTTAGCAGAAAAAAAGGAAATATTTTTTTTTCTTTGAGGGGGGACCTGAATTGTTGTAGTATTGACTCTTCATATGATATATTTTGTATTTCATTTTTATTTTGTACCAATTCATATGTAATATGAAGGGCACGATTATGATATGTGTTTACGCCCCCATGCGCCGGTGGCCATTGAGGCCACTCCAAAAGTTGCACTTTTGGCCCGGGCCGTTTCACAATTTGAGGCCCGGTGCCACCCTATCTTGTGCACCCATCCTTTTGTTTGTTTTTTTCCAATTGTTTTTCTTTTTTTAATCATACCACTTTTTTCTAATCTCACAGCAGCCGCAAGTATTATTATACAGTATGTTTTTGTATCTCATAATTTCATTTTGTTGGCAGTTATTTGTGACCCGCTACAACAAAATGGTCCTAAAGTCGCGCACGGTCGAAGCCGTCAAAATCGAGTTTGAAGTCAGAGCATCAAAATTGGTCAAAACTTACAATTTTCTGAATTTGACATATTATTAGAGTCTGACATGTCTTCTATCATCTGTCGAAATTTTGAAGCAAAATGATGAAAGGAAAGACCAAAAAATAGCGTTTTTCTGGGCCATGTTTTTTTGGCGTTTCAACGAAGCAGAAACTGGTTCGAACATTTGGAGTGAGCGCCACACATCGGCTCCGCCCCTAACAACGACCAGAGTGATCTCATTGGTGAGTTTGCTGCTTGCCGCTAACCGAAGCGTGAAGCTCGCACACTGCCCAGTCCACTGGTGCGTGCTGGCGGGGTGCGCTATGCCCAGCCGCTTCTCCTGCCATCCTGGTCACTGATTGGTCGGTGAGGAGACCGCCGACGCTGTGTTTGAATGAGCATTTCGGGGGTTGCTTGGGTTTACCTTCTCTATTGTTCGGAGGTGAAAACTGACTTGCGTGTGCTTTGATCGTGATTGCGTCGCAAGGAGAACTTTTAGGGCGCTTTTCTCGAAACAGTGATTTCCCAGACGTATCGACATGCTCTCTTTTAAACATCGATATCTCCGCAGCCGATTATTTTTATACGATGTGTTTTATATCAATTTAAAGCAGAAAGATTAGGGATTTGTGTCATGCAATTTTCAAATAATCGACCTCGCCCGACTTTAGGATCATTTTGTTGTAGCGGGTCACATTTTGTCTCAGGTGCTCTTGCTCTCAAACTTATTGAAAGTCCTGTATAAAGGTAATAAGAAATGGACTGTTTTCCCCACATTACAAATATGGATTTAAAACTTACAACATTTAATTGCAGGGGAATTCAAGATCATGTAAAAAGACGCAAAATTTTTCATTATTTAAGATCCATTGAGAGTGATATAATTTTTCTTCAGGAAACCCACTCTTCAAAATCGGATGAACAATTTTGGATGCAACAATGGGGTGAAAAATCATGGTTTTCCAGCCATTCTTCAAACAGTAGAGGTGTAGCCATTCTAATTCGAAATAGGGTGTCATTGGTCCTTGACTCTTCTTACATTGACCCTAATGGAAGATACCTGATTATATCTGCTAGTATTAATGAAGTTCCTTTAGTTTTAGTAAATTTGTACGGTCCAAATAATGATGACCCCAATTTTTTTCTTGAAGTCTTTAACAAAGTAGACCAATTTAAATACGCTTCTATTATATGTGCTGGGGATTTTAATGCTGTTTTGGGCCATCTGGACTATCAAGGGGGTAGGGACACCCACTCTAATGTCAAGTCTAGCAAAATGTTAACAACACTTATGGAAGAATTTAATCTTTGTGATATTTGGCGTACTTTTAATCCAAACCTTAAACAATACACCAGACATCAAAAAAATCCTAAAGTGTTATCCAGGATTGATTATATTCTTGTTTCTGATAACTTTGTTACTAATTGTTCGCAATCAAAAATAAGTCCAGGTATTCAATCTGACCATTCCCTCGTTACATTGAATTTTAAAGGTGCCCAACCACTAAGGGGTCCAGGATTTTGGAAATTGAACTGTCAGTATTTACACAAAGATTCAGATTTTTGTACAATCATTAGGGACAACATTGAAGAATTTAAACTTATTAATTTCAAAAGTAATTGTAACCCAAATATTTTATGGGATGCGCTGAAATGTACCATTACCGGTATTTGTATAGAATACTGTGCACGTAAAAAGAAAGAAAAGAATTTCGTAAAAAGAGAACTTCTGCGGGAAATAGAGGAGGTAGAAAAAAAAATTGAGTGTTGACTTAAATGATGATGAGCTTCTTAATGAGAAGGACTTTTTAACCCAAGCCTTAAATGATATTTTGGATGAAGAAACCAAAGGTTTAATTATTCGCTCGCGCATTCGTTGGATTGAAGAAGGGGAAAAAAGTTCAAAATATTTTTGTAATTTAGAAAAGAGGTCAGGAGAGAAGAAAAGTATTTTTAAATTAAAGAATGATGATGATGAGATTATTGTTAAGCAGGACACTATATTGGAAGAAATTTATTCATTTTATGAGCTCTTATACTCAAAACAATGTGATAACAATTTAGGTGATGAAAAAGACGGTTTTTTTTAAATTCTATTGAAATTCCCCAATTAAATGAAGTTGATAAGGATTTTCTTGATAAACCACTTTCAAAGAAGGAATTGTATGATACAATTACCTCAATGAAACATAACAGGTCACCAGGTTTGGATGGGCTACCCATAGAATTTTATATCGTGTTTTGGAAAGACATTTCTGATTTACTTTTAGATTCGTTTAATTTTTCCCTGCAGAATGGACTAATGTCTAGTTCACAAAGAAATGGAGTCATTACTTTGATTCCCAAAAAAGATAAAGATCATTCCTTTTTGAAAAACTTCAGACCAATTTCTCTTTTAACAGTAGACTATAAAATTTTAGCCAAAACTTTAGCAAATCGTTTAAAAAAATGTCTCTCGGATTTGATCCATCCAGATCAATCTGGTTTTTTGAAAGGAAGGAATATTGGAAATAACATTCGCTTAATTATTGATATAATAGAATATACAGATTTAAAGCAAATTCCTGGAGCAATTCTTCTCCTTGATATTCAGAAAGCTTTTGACAGTGTTTCGCATGATTACTTGTATCGGGTAATGAGAAAGTTTAATTTTAGTGATAAATTTATTGATTGGATAAAGGTATTTTACTCAGGTAGGAAAAGCTATGTTTCAAATTATGGACATTTGACTACACCAATAAATATGGAACGAGGTATTTTCCAAGGGTGTCCTATATCCCCATACCTGTTTTTGTTGGTTATCGAGTCTATGGCTCTTGCTATTAGACAAAACGTAAATATTAAAGGTATCCCAGTGGGCGAAAACGATTTGAAAATTTCTTTGCTAGCAGATGACTCTACTTGTTTTATTGACGGTTCACAAAACTCGTTTAAATCACTTTTTGATACTATTGGTTCATTTTCTGAGAGTTCTGGCTGTAAGCTTAACATCTCTAAATCAGAAGCAATTTGGATTGGTTCTTTAAAGGGTTCTCAAAAATTTCCATTTTCGGAGAAAGGTCTTAAATGGAATAAGTCTACTTTTAAAACTCTGGGTATTCATTTTTCTTTGAACATAAGTAATCTGTATGATCTTAACCACAAGACAAAGCTTAAATCCATTGAAAATATTTTGAATTGTTGGCGTGTAAGAAATTTAATTCTGGTCGGGAAGATCTGTGTTATAAAGACCCTATTGCTGCCTCAACTTCTGTATTATTTTTCGGTATTATGTATAAAAATACCAAAGAAATTTTTTAGACAAATAAACACAATACTATATAAATTTATATGGAGTGGTGGAAGTGATAGGGTCAAAAGACACCTCTTGTGTAATGATTACTCTTTGGGTGGTTTAAAAATGATTGATCCATACATGTTTTCTATTGCACAAAAAATGACATGGGTCAAAATGCTTCTTGATGATAACTATCAAAGTATATGGAAATTTATTGAATTATGTATTTTAGATGATTTTAGTGGTAGAAAAGATATATTGTGGAAAGCACATCCCCCTGTATGTATTTTGAACAAATTAGGCTCAAGTCAATTAGCCGAATCTCTTCAAACATGGTATATTTTTAGAGAAAAAATTGTTAAAGATGAATTTAATACAGCTTTTTCTGCAATTGGTTCTTGTCAATGCATTTGGTTTAACAGAAGTATTCGTTCAAAATCCAAACAATACTTCTTGTATGAAGATTGGTTAGACAAAGGTATTGTCTTTATAAGTGATCTACTCAACCCTCCCCATCCAGGTTATAAATTATTTGAAGAACTGATTTTGGATTACGATATTAGCAAAAAGGACAGGCGGAAATACAATTTTTTATTGAAAAATATTCCAAAAGATTGGTTTGTTTCCTGTGATTTAACTCCAGACAAAATATTTGAGGAAATTAAAGCAAAACTTTTAAAGACTCAAAAAAGTCCAAAGTTCGCTTACAGTATAATACAAGAAACATGTTATCCAGAAAGACAGACTGTATTTTGGAGCGACCTCCAAGAGTCCGAAGAAATCAATTGGGAAAAGGTTCATGTGAACAACTTTTTATGTACCATAAATACACGTATTCGATCTTTTTATTTTAAGCTATTTCACAGAGCTATAGGTTTGAATAACTTTCTATATAAAATTAAAAGAAACGATTCTCCCAATTGCTCATTTTGTAAGAATGCCCCCGAAACCTTTATTCATATTTTTGTTCAATGTCCTTCAATTCAACCCATTTGGGAGGATACTCTTAAAGCTATCTCTCAGAAAATCAATAAGCCACTAAATGTTTCATTGTTTGAACAAATGTTTGGTTTGGATTCTGATAAATTTTTGACATATCTTTTTCTTTTACTTAAATATTATGTTTATATTTGTAAATTTCAAAATAAACCACCAAGCTTTAAAGGTTATAAATCGTATGTCATAGCCAACAAGGAGCTTGAGTATAATATTGCTAAAAGAAATAACAAACTTTCGATTCATTTCAGGAAATGGAGATTTGATCTGTAAATAGTATTTTTAGTTTTGCAGACGACATCTCACATGGGTCTGTATGAGTAGTTTTAACCTTGGCATGTTTTGATGGTATACAATGTGTATGTATTTTACATGTTTCTGCAGAATCAGCCATAATTTTGTATTATGTATAATTCAAGAAGTTGGTTATTTTATCTGTTCTGTGAAATTGGGTGATTCAAAAGCTTTTTTGGTTTTTAAGGCTACATTGCCCATACAGGTCTGTGGATGATGTTTTATGGGACATTGTATTAATTAGTTAAAGAGGAAAGCTTAATTGTTATTGTCAAATACATGTAGCCATGTATTCGTATCTTTATCTATAAATTGAAAAACCCCTCATCTTCAATAAGTTATATATATTTTTTTAATGTAACACAATTTTTCATATTCTTAGTACAAATTGTACATGTTCTGTATGTGTCATGTTAGTGACACTTAATGTGGATGGGGTACAAATTTTCATGAGACAGAAGGACTGCCTTAATTTTCCCTTACTAGTAAGTTAAATTACTACTAGAATACTGTACTAGGATTGAAATAGGTACATGGATGTTGAGATATTTTATCATTTGTTAAACGTGAAAGAATGTTATGTACAATAGTACATACATGTACTTATTTTGGTTTTGTATGAGTATTATGCAAAATTTGTTTACATGGTTTATGCTGTTTTAAGGTTGTCTTCCATTCCAGCGAGTCACATACAGTTTATACTGCCAGCAGGTTTCGGGAATGACTCCGGCTTTCCGTTGGTGGCCTTTTGTGCCTGCTGGGTGGGTTTGCTGCTCTCTCTGTTCCGGCCTAACCCGATCGGCTCTGTGGGCATGCAGATTCCATTTTGTATATTGATTATTGTGTGTGGGTATGCATGTTTGCGTAAGTGTATGAAGAAAGAAGGGTCGAGTAAAGAGTATCGTAACTGTGGGTGGATGATTTGTCATGTTTAACTAAAAATGTAACACTCGAATAAAAAATGGAGTCTGCCGGGGGCCCGAATTGGTGCCGGTGGAGTGAGCGGCGGTCCGGCTGGCGTGTTCGCGGGCTAGTCGGCGGTTTGCTTGGGACATCTCTCGTAATCCTACATTATTTTGCTTAAGATGATTTGTGAAAATGGGTGACAACTGCTATTTGTGAAATACTTGGTATGGCTGCTTTTTTTTGTTTTTGTTTTGTTTTGTTTTGTTTTGTTTTATTTCTATTTTTATTTTTTGCTTTGATTGTTTTAATGTTATGTATGATTTGTTTTTGAAAATCAATAAAAAAAAAGTCTATAAGGGCCATTGTTATTCATTATTCATATCAATGATTTGTGTAAAGTATCTGAGACTCTTTCTTTCATTCATTTTTGCTGATGATACTAATGTATTTTATTCTCACAGTGATATTGATGTTCTTGTTCAAAAAGTTAACAGTGAATTGAAAATAAAAGTAGCAAATTGGGTTAGAGCTAATAAGTTCTCTTTGAATGTTCAAAAAACAAAATATTTGTTTTTTAGTAATACCGTTAGCACTTTAAATACAGACATAGTTTTGGATGATACACATTTAGAGAGACTTTCACATTTCAAATTCCTTGGTATTATTGTAGATGATAAACTTTCTTGAAAATTGCATATTGATTATATTTGTAATATAATCTCACGTATTACAGGCGTCATTAATAGACTAAAATTGTGCTTCCCACAAAAAACATTACTTCATGTTATACTCGTCATTGATATCGCCTTACCTTTATAATTGAAGACTTGAATATAAGAATGACCCAAGTCCAATTTTTGGCCAAATTCAGTTTGACATTGGAAATTGTAGCTTATGCATGAACTCATCTTGTGTATAAATGATAAATCCTAATTACCCCCGGAAGTGCCTGAAATGAATGAGTTAAAGGACAAGTTCACCTTCATATACATGTGGATTGAGTGAAGGCAACAATATTAGTAGAACACATCGGTGAAAATTTGGGGAAAATCCGACAATCCGTTCAAAAGTTATGAATTTTTAAAATATCTGTGCAATCACTGCTGGAGGAGAAGACTACTGCAGTGTATGATGTCACATGCGTACAACGATATCAGGAAAATTTCACAAAACTTGACTTTTTGAATAAAGTGCACATTTCTTCGACTTGTTAGTGACTTATGTTAGGGGTAATATTATTCCCCCTGACTTCTGAAAGAGAGAAGTCGAGTGTTCTTTTATTATGTGAGAAAAGTGAGAATATCTAGAATTTTCTTTATACTTCCTTTATATAGTTGTACTCATATGACATCAGAAGCTGTAGTAGTCTTCTCCTCCAGCCGTGACTGAGCAGAAACTTCAAAAATTCATAACTTTTCAACGGATTGTCCGATTTTCCTTAAACTCTCATTGATGTGTTCTACTAATATTGCTGCATTCACTCAACCCACATGTCTATGAAGGTGAACTTGTCCTTTAAATATTATGTTTATGTAAGAGTGAAGGACTTGAGTCATACTTACATGCATATAATAGCGCGCTCTCTCATCCTTCTCTCATCTCTATAGAAGAATATCATGTATATGAATCAAAGACCGACCCAAGTCCATATGAATCAAAAAATGACCCAAGTCCACCACACAAAATGGCTTCTCCACAATTAATGTAAATGTTAAGTGTCATAATAACATATGTTCTAATTTGTATATACAATATGTGTGGCGCTCCGACAAAATGAGTCATAAGTCGCACGGGGACTTTTCCCGTAATGAGCTGAAAATGAAGGGGAAGCACTGCTCGGGTCGAAATTTTTTTATGACGGATTTTGATTCCTTGATGTTTTATCTATTTGTACAGAAAATTTCAGCGTGTAAAAATGAAGACAAGTGTCCCAAATCACAGTTTTTCTGCGACAATTTTTTTTTTCGGTTTCATTTTTTTCGAATGCTCGCCTTTGCGTTGCGTTTCGCACCTATTGTTCTTGCCCGAGTGAAACTCCGCCTCCGTTGCTAGGGCGTATGCTAATGAAGCATTGCTCTTGACCCCATTGAAGTCAAAACAAAGCATGGTGCGCGCGGCGGCGTCGGCGGCGGCGAGGGCTTAATTACGTAATAACAGTGAGCTGACCAAGGCTATCGATTGCATGACTAGCGAGTTGCGTTTGATACATGCACCACATTTCATGAAGTGGTGATTGATGTGATGCACAAATGGCGCTGAAAAAAAAAAAATAATTCCAACAAATGATCACGCAAAATTTATGATACTTTATCAATGAGCTAATACATGATCACATATCGAACTTGAAACCTCTCTATGTGTGTGTGTACTTTTACAACTTTTATTGGCCTCATTAATGAATTCATTCAAATAATGATAACTTTCGTTCCCTGGTATGTGACTTGCTGTTTAAAGTTCATCTTTGGAGATATAGCATGGCCTAAGTTGTCAATTATTCTCATCTTTATAAATTCGACAATTCGTATGATAATTAAAGCCAAAATGTATGTAATGCGTAATTTTATTTCCCCGATTAATAAAACTTATTGCCCTATTTTCTTATGATGGTTTGGGCCGCGACGGCATGGAGACAAATCGGACGACAAACATTATCAATGCCCAAATAGCTCGTGTTCCCTTTGGAGGATATTCTGACTCTTGTCATTATTTTGTGTATTTTTTAGAAGTAGGACCTATTTGAGAAAGTGACAGAAAGCTGTGTCGCTACTCAAAAGTGTGTTTCTTCATTTTTCTAAGATCAGAATGTGTGTAATGATAGCTGTTTGTCGTGTCTTATGTGTAGCTGACATGTGAGAGGTCAAGTCTGCAAAGAATTTGGCTAACAGCTTTGCGAAGTAGCAGCGCTAATTGCCTATTGAATTGTGTATTCTGAGGAATTCCGAATGAAAGGACTCGGACGACACTGTTCACGCCTTGTATCCGAGTAAACCCCGCATCAACGAAGCCTTGAACGATGAAAGGTAAACTTCCTGCTATCAAGGGGTGGATAATCACGCAACCAGTATTCTTTTTTTTTTTTCGCCATTGATAGCAGAATTAGCGACGTAATGGAGCGACAGTGTTGGAGGATCGTCATTATGTCTGCTAATTTGTAAAAGATTTTTTCAGTCCCCTTTTGTGTTCAGAACCACAGCCAGGGAAGCTAACTTACTTTATCTCCTACAAGCTATCGTTACTATCTTAAAACGTGAATTTTATGAAAGGTTAAAAGTGATCGCGGAATCAGTTCTTCTGCGTGACACAAGGCTTTTATAATTAACATACCAAGTATGAATCGTTTACCTCTATAGAAAGGGCGGGAATACACACTTATCGCAATCATTCGGATTTGAGAGTGATACACTCTACTTTTTTTCTTCATCTTTCCCCCGACAAAGACTATGGTAATTCAAAACAAACAAGCAAACAAACAAACAAACAAACAAACAAACAAACAAGCAGTTGCATTATATCAGAACGTACAGAATTATTGTGGTTCATGTATAGATCATCTCTTGATGTATAATAGTCATTTGTTGTCGTTTTTATAGCGTGTCCTAATAAATGCCTTTAGCGAAAACCCAACACAACTTTTATCAAGGAAGGAAGGGAACTTAGATTTAAATATAACATAATTTATGGAAATCAGACATGTAAATGAGGCAATCATATACATCCGCATGGCCGATTGTAATCTCTTACTTTGACTATTAAACATGATCGCCTGCATTTACGTGCTTTTTCTAATTTCTTGAACTTTGCCTCATTTTCTCTCTCTTTTTTTTAAAAAGAATTGCTCGCAACATTTAAAAATCGTAACACAGTCCGCTTTCCCACAATATGATGTTCCATTTGATTTGTCACTTATTGTTGGTCGGGTGACGCCAAATGTTGGAAACTCGAGCGATGATACATGGCATTTTGTTTGTTGGTTTTCGTCTCATCGCTCAAAAGAATTTTGACTACGATTACAGAGGTATCATCTACGAGACTTATCTGATGGTTTTTAATACAGAAATGATCATCAATCAGCAAAGATTAGTCAACAAGTCATGAATTCACTTTACCCATCATGTCTAATCGAACTACGACATTGTTGAGGTAACCACGCATTTTTATTCTCATAGTTCAAACTAATTCTTGGCATAATCCAAACAAATAATTCTTTATATAATTTCTCAAAATACTCAAAAGATGGCCATAGTCAAACCTTTCTACAAGGATTGCATACGGCAATCTTTATTGGCCTAAACAAGTTTTCTAGAGCTATCAGTTCCCCCTATGACGATGATTTCGTTTGCGTTTCGAACTTGTACCAAACTACTTTCAAAACAGCTTCCTTCATAGTTCGATTAATGAACCAGTCTTTTGAATTCATAACCAACATTCGTAATCGTAACCATACAGTACCATAATACTGTCAATAACAGTTGGAAAATGTAAATGCTATAATAATAGCGTGAAATAAATGAGTAACTATTATCTTCATACATTCTAATTCCTAAGTGATGTCGCTACGATAATGACACATGGTTTGACTACCGTTTCAAGCAAATAAAAGTAAAAAGGAATGGGATATACTTCTAATGATAATACCACCCCGTACAATGGATTCCACTGTATTTGGTAACATTTGGTTTCGTTTCTGTGCGCTTTACGTACGGAAAATAAAAGGCAGATTGATTCCATTAACATGCTAACACACAACGCATTCAAAATGTTTTTTGAAATACACCGTGTTCAATGTAATGTTATAGTATACTGTTTGAAACTTTGAATTTGCGAGTCCTTTTTAAAGTTATAACCAGTGTTATTACATTATCAAGCAAAAAATAAAGTATATAGGGATTCGGATTTGCTCAGAAGACTAAAAATGCTTTATATGACGACTATCGTTAACTAACTTCATTTTGAACCCCCGCCTACAATGGGTTCTCATGTTCTATCTAGGTATTGGTACTTGCTAAACGCATCCTCTTTAGTTTCCATTGACAACAACTACATGGGAGGAGAATGGAAGCGATCAACGCCCTCGCTAAAAGACGCTTCTCGTAAGACGCATTGTGTGCCCGCCTACAATAGGTTCTCAGGTTCGATTTAGGTGTTGGTACTTGCTAAACGCATCCTCTATAGTTTCCATTGACAACAACATGGGAGGAGAATGGAAGCGATCAACGGCTCTCGCTATAGATGCTTTTCGTAATACGCATTGCCTGCCTTTTTTCTTTCTACTGTTTCCTATTGTTTGCGAGTTAAAAACTTGCGGCAAACTACACCGCAACCGACACACAACGCGTACCGACTCATTCATGCGGCGGCAGCGGCACGGACACAAACGCACCGAAGTTTACATTCGGACTACGGTATTGGTCAGAATCGTTAATGATAGATCTGTCCTGCGATTGGTTAATTATCTTACACACCCAAGCTATCGCCTTATACGGTTGTGCGTGCGATGGAGCGTAAACGCCGTCGCTAAGCAGGACTGTTGTATTGTTTCGTCCCGTGAAAGAAACAGGTTGTGAGCTTGAACATAACCTGAACTTTAAGAGCGATTTTCTCCGTTATTTAGAAAATGGACTGACATCATAAGCGTAGTTAATATTCGTTTGTATGATCTATAGGGATGTCGAAATGAGTTGTATTACATATCAGTGTAAAGCTTAGAGTCTGTAGAATTCACATATAGGCATAACTACGATTTCATTTTTTGCGACTTTTGACTCATTCCGACGGAGCGCCACACATATTGTCTCCCCATCACAGGTAAATAGAATATTATTGGACAAATAAAAAAAGATATGAAGTTTTTTTTTTTTTTTTTTTTTTTTTTTTTTTTTTTTAGTTTACTCGAAATAGACTTCCATGGACTTGGGTCGTTCTTATATTCATATACTCAATTATGGAGTTTTAGTCTGGGGCAACACGCACCAAAATTTGATGGATACAGTGTTACTTTTGCAAAAGAAAGTTCTCCGCATCATTTGTTATTCTCCCATACGTTGTCATACAGATGTCTTGTTTGCTTCTAGTAAGCTGTTAAAAATCAGAGATTTGTTTTTGTTTAATTTAGGACAATTCATGTATATGAATAACAATAATTTTCATTTCATGTTCCCAAAAAATGAGTCATTTCATGAATTTCCTACCAGATATTCTAATGATGTCAAAAATGCTCCCTCTATATACTCATTTAAAAGGAAACTGAAGTTTCTTTTACTGTAATCTTATAGTTCTACTGATTTGAATTAACCAGCTGTTATACCTCTTTATCTAAGAAAAGAACCACGTATTGATTGCTATGTATAATCTCTTATTATTATACTCATGTAATAAGGCTGGGATATTTCCGCGATTATATCTCTAGTACAGTGTTTTTTCTCGCGTCACTCTCTCTCTCTCTCTCTCTCTCCCTCGACATACTTCCGATGAGATTACTGTCTCTGCTAAACGTTTTTGTCTGTTTTGTTTGTTCCGTTCTGTTCTCGTACTGTCATGTTAGTTTTGTCTCATTTTGTCTCGTCCTATAGTCAACTCCCTGTTGTAACTGTTACTCCTATTATTTCAGTCCAGTTTCATGTTTTTGCGTGCGTATACGTGTCTGTTTTGTTGATCTGTCTTTCTACTGGGCTTCCAGACCTCTTTGCTTTGAACTAAAGTTTTTCGTCTGAGGTGCCCACATTCTACAAGCTTTGTATTTTTAGTGGGTCCCTCCATTTTTCGAATTATCTAATGTTTACTTACTTCAAATCACTTGAGTTTTATGATTATGTGTAATTATTGCAAGGTGCTACAATCATTGTAAATTCTTTTTATTCTACATAGTTTTACGCACCATATTTTCTGTTACCAAAAAAGCAGAAGTAATGTTATAATGTTCTTGCCGAAAAATGAAATAAAACATTGAATTGAATTGAATTGAATCGACGATATCCGCGGTTGGCTTTCTCCTCATATTTAACTGATTCTGATGAGGAAGCCTAAAAGTTCTGGGGTTGGAAAAAAATAATAGCAATAATATTAAAGGGATCGAATAGTTTTGATCGAGACTTAAGTTCGGGTTTTTATCATTTTTAGGTGAGATAGCGAGAAACCTCTTATGAAATATGAAAGAGCATGTAATTCCATGAGGACTTCAACGTTTATTTGATGAAAATTGGTTTTGAAATGGCTGAGATATCCAAAACAGAGTGATCCTAATAAAGTGTGGGACCCACCTTTTATTACAATCGTTTTGCTTTACCTTGTTTTTGGATGTTTCAGCTATTCCAAACCCGATTTTCATCAAATAAACTTTGAATTCCTCTTAAAATGGTATGCTCTGTACTATTTCATAAGTGTTTTCTTGGTATCCCACAAAAAATTAAAGCCCAATTTTCATCTCACCAATACTGTACCATCCCTTTAACTCTTTATGTGCCATGATGGAAACCCCTGTGTGCCATGCTATTCTGAGACACGAAGATAGTCATGCTTTGAGAAAGAATTTTGTTTTTCCAATTTGAATAACTTCTGCAAATTTCTGTTGAGCTGGACATAATAGTGAGCAAAGTTAAAGAGGAATGCCAAACTTTGCTTCTATATATGATGTATAACAATTCTATTTTCATTTTTTCTTTTGAATTACCAGTTGCTACATAACTGTAAAGGCATGACTTATGCACATAAAATAGTGACAAAAACTTAGAATGTACACGCAATCTAGTTGGAACACCGCTTGATAGTCAATCACCACAATAGAATGCAAGCCGTATGTGAGAGGAACAAGAGCGCGAGAAACGCTTTGACTGTACCGCGGGATTAGCGATTTATCGGTCAGTTTTGGCGGCTTTGTTTGTTGAGCCGAATATGCGATGTTGGCACGCTGTCGACTGAGCCGGACGTGCGAACGTGGCACATAAAGAGTTAATGATAACAAGAAATACGTTATTCCCTCTGTCAACTTCAAACTAGCGTTACTAATAAGAAAGGAATTTGTTGTGATTAATTCCTTTTCCTATCCAAAAGCTACCAATTTTGCTCATAAAGACTACGAAGAAAGTCGAAATGAATATTGTCTTATTATTAAGGTATGTCGTCCTGCTTGAATACTTCAAGATTCATACCACCTTCCCACAACTTGGTGCCATGTTAAGAGGATTATAATTTTCCTGCGTATCATTCTGTGTGAGAGCTTTGTGCACAAAGATTAAAGGCACAATGATGAATGCAAACATATGTGACCGTGCACCTCAAAACGAACATAAAGTCGCACACACTGATTTTGCGTGAGGACTGAAAACAAGTGAAATGGGTCAACCTAGCCGAACTTGACTTTTTCATATTTTCTGAAAGAGCGGGTCTTCTTTTACATTATTATAAAATCTGGTATCATAAAACGGGCATTAAAGTGTGTTTCTTAAGCAGTTTATCTCGAACATTTTTGGTAGAATATTGTGATTAGGTGTGTCTTTAGAATCCCTTTTTCATTTCTGAAAAACCTTGTCCACACTCTTCACTTTCAACTCTAATAACTTTTGAAAGGATAGTGCTACTGCTTTGAATGTTGGCGTTAATCATGGAAAGAATGTGTTAATGAGCCATGCTTAATTTCAGTTTAATCTGATAATCATTTCATTGTTGTTACTTTGGTGGTTTACTTCCTGTTTTTTGTCCCATTCATCGCACAGCCAGCACGGTTTGGTAAAGATTGAGCACTTGAATAGACACTGTACTTCAGAGCCTCTTTTCTCAGTTCACACTTTCCCGAGTTTGTGCTTTCTTTCCAATATTTAGATAGGTTAGAAGAGTCCATTTGACATTATACATCATCTTAAAGCTTAAAGTCTGCTCTTTTAGAATATGGTCTTAACTAAAAATTCATGTCTGGCGACTTTTTGTTTGTTTTGAGGTGCAGGGTCACATATATGACGACAGTTTCTGCCTGTCGTGTAACTCATACTGTACAGAGACAAAATCGATGTCGATTGTGGTTATGGTCTATTCCTGACATTTTTTCTTTATTCCGATATTGGCATTTTTTCCACCAGAAAGGCTGTTGGGAAATTAATTATAGCAAAAATTCACATACATAGACCAAAACATACATCCATACATATTTATTTATTACAAAAGAAAGACATTTATTACGAAAGAAAGCCATTCGCATCTGTACTGGATCACAATACTTAGCCCACACCAGTCCACTTTTTTTTTTATCAGTTAAAAACACTGAATATATTTGATATAAATACCTTTCATTCTTTGCTTTTTATGTTTAAGTAGTTGAAAAACTTACTTTTTTCACGATTTCTTTAAACAAAATTTTACTGTTCATTCATATCCCACTCGTAATTCGCAAAATTTTCATTAAGTAAATCCCAAATTATTAATTGCACAAAAATCTATAAGACATAATGGACCAAATCTTTGGAACACACTTCCAGATTATGTTAAACCATGTAAAACCTTATATTCTTTCAAGGCTAGATTGAAAACTACATTACTGTGAGATTACAATCTATGAACATAGCATCTGAATATAGATTTTGTTTTGTTTGATCACATTTCTTTTCCTGTTAATTGGATTTAAAACTACAACAAATATACGCAATGTTCCTGTGTCTATCATTTCATTTCATTCCCATTACCTTCAGCATCACCACTATCACTTTCATCTTCATTATCACATTTTCCTCATCATTACCCTGTCATCATCATCACCATATTTCACTTTACTCTTATTCGTATCCATGCACAAGCATATAAAAACATAATGCATTTACAGTGTATTATATTTTGTAGTATTACCCCATTCCGCAAACAGTATAATTTTGTGTGTATTATGTAGATAGGTCCCTGGGCTGCCACGTGTTCAAGCTTGTGCTTATAGTGGCAGTCCTTCTTCCGCATAATTTCTCAGATAATTATTTGGAAATACGAGTTATATTTTTGATGAAATTAATTTTCACATAGATTTTCCTTCTTTGAATCATGTACATTGTAATCTGTTTACTGATATTCTATGTGATATTACTGAAAAGAATCTTGATTTATGTATGAAATTGTGTTGGAAGATAAATAAATCAAACAAACGTACATACATACATTGTTTGAAAGAGAGCATTTCTACAGATTAGACGCTGGTCACATCCATGCTGAGGATATCTTTATGCAAATTGAATTTGATATGGGCGAGGGGACAAAGATAGAGACAGAGATAACAGGTGAATGGGGGAGATTTATAATACCAGTTATAGTTTGCTTTCTTACTTTTCTTCACGCTTGTTTACTTAAAAAAAAATGAGATATACTATATGTTTTATTCTTGTGTGCGTGTGTGTGCGTGTGTGTGTGTGTGTGCGTGTGTGTGTGTGTTTGTGTGTGTGTGTGTGAGTGTTTGTGGGTTGTCAATCAGGCGCGATGAGAAGGGATGTATGGTAAGTGCAGTATAAATATGGCAATCCACATAAAAATGTGCAAAATGTGTCAGACATGAGCACAAAAGACAAAAGATGCAAGCGACCTTTAACCACATGAAACAGGAGATGCAGACAATGAGAAAGATACCAGCTGCTTGTACGTTTACTCTCTCGAGAGGGACGTTTTCGGTAGACCTGGAAGCATAATATAATTATGTGACCCTGCATCACTAAACCAACAACAAGTCGCCAGACATGGATTTTTAGTTAAAGGCAGATTTATATCCCAATTTAAATGGACTTCCCTCAAATAAATAATGGAAAGAAAGTTCACACTCTGAAAAAAGTGTGAACTGAGAAAAGAGGCTCTGAAGTACAGTGTCTATTCAAACGCTGAATCTTTACCAAGCCATGCTAGCTGTGTGAAGAAAGGGATAAATCACGGGATGTAAACCACTGGAGCATCAACAATGAAGGGATATCAGATTTAACTGAAATTGAGCAGGCTTTATAATCACATTCTCTCCATCATGATTAATGTCAAATTTAAGAACAGTAGCATTATCCTTTCAAAAGTTATTAGACTCAAAAGTGCAGAGTGCCGATAGGATTTCAACAAATGAAAAGGGGCCTCTAAAGGGCTTTTTACACTTTTTACTTTTTACACCCGTACCAACGGTAGGGCTAGGGGGGGGGGGGGGCGTAGCCCCACCATTGGTACGGGACTATCCTTAGCCCACTTTCTGTTTACACTCGTTTTTGCCAAAGTGGGCAAGCCCCACCGATAGTCCGGTACTAACTGGCCCTGCAAAATAGCAGGGTTAGAACCGCAATTGCGGTGCCAAGCAAGTGAGTGTAAACAGAACGAAAAATAATCCTGGGCTAAGCGACGGAGACGAAATCCGACCCTCACTGACCAACCACACACGAGGTAATCAAGTGCTGCCGGTGCGTGCGTGTACCTGTACAGTACACAGCGTAATCATGAATATTCATGTGGTTTGGAAAGTCCGGGGCTAAGAAATGCGAGTGTAAAAAGGTCAGTGTTCTCCTTAGCCCCGGACAAGAGATAGTACGGGACTAATAGGCCAGTGTAAAAAGCTAAAAAAAAAATGGTACGGGACTAACGATAGTCCTCGGTCAGAGAAAGTCCGGGGTTAAGAAACACAAGTGTAAAAAGGGCTTATGGCATACCCGATCATTCTACCCCCCCCCCCCAAAAAAAAAAAAAAAAGGTTGTAGAATACTTTCCCATTCATGTTATGATCAAAGACTAATACTGTAGAAGAAGAACAGCTCTTCCAGAAAATATGAACGACTCAAGAATGGCTCGGTTTACTATTTCATATTTTCTTTATTTCGCGTAAAATCAAGTGGTGTGACTTTTTGATGGTTTTGTGATGCACGGTCACAGATATATATATATACGTATATATACATTTGAAGAGTTTGTTTGCAAAAACCGATAAGTCCATTTTTGAAGATTTTGAAGTACGGTCTCTGTCATAAAGTACAAAATAATACCTTTTAAATGATATATTGGTCACTACATATAAAGGTATATTTTTGAACTTATGGTCAAAAGAAGCAAAAATTTTCTTATTATTCTCTTTATTTTTCTTGACCTTTAATCGCAAATATCTCCATTTGACAAATATGGACTTATCGGTTTTTGCAAACAAACTCTTCATTTGCTATTAGACTTCCAAAAACTAGTTTCTCGTAACACACGGATTTGCCTCGCACCTCCACATAGTGCACTAGAACAAATCATGTTTTAAAACCGCATGTGTTATCACGACTTCCGTCTACAACGAAAAAAATAAATAGCCGCCTAGACAATGTTCCAAAGTATCTAACGAAAAAAAAAAAAAAAAAAAAAAAACGGCCGTGAACGCACACCTAACATTATGGATCTAAGGTTGTATGCAGTAGCAGTTAAAGAGACCGTAAAGTACTGGTTTGTTTTTTATTCATGTTTATAGCATATTTGGTGAGAAAATGAGCAACCTGTTATGAAAATGAAAGAGCATGTAATTCCAAGAAGAATTTAACATCTATTAGATAAAAATTGGCCTTGAAATGGCTGAGATATCCAAACAAATCGATCCTATCAATAGAATTGGCAGGCCACGACTTTTATTGGGATCCCTTTGTTTTACGCTGTTTTGGGATATTTCAGTCATTTCAAAACCGATTCTTATCAAATAAACTTTTAATTCTCTTTAGAATTGCATGCTCTATAGCATTTCATAAAGCGGTTTCTAGATATCTCGCGAAACGTAACAAGCTGAATCTTCACTTCAACCAGTACTGTGCAGTCCCTTTAGCCATTTTATTCACCGTAGTAATAACGGTGAGATCTGTTTTATGCATTTTCAAGGATACCAGGTGCATAAGTAACAGTCAAGTTGATTATATCTCAGTTCGGAATTTGCCCGCCGAAAAGCAAACAACATTTTTATAGTCTCGAATGAGAATTTGCTTCATTAGAAATCATTAACGTACATTGTCACATACGAACAAACAGGCGTAATATTCCTCAATGGACCTTGAACTTATACGAGGGAGTTTTCGCTACATGACTGGAAGACTGAGGATACGCGGAAGCAATCATCTGTGACAGTCTCCGTACTTGACTCCCGTCCCCATATATGAGGAGTTTCGCTTTCCTGTGTGGACGGAGGCGTGGCGACAAGACAGCTGATTGGCTGGCTGGCTGGCTGGCTGGCTGGCTGGCTCAATTCTGTCCAGCATCGGGTCCAGACGCTATTTTGGTCGAAAACCGTTTTCGTTTTCCCTAGGACGGGACATTTCTCGGATTGAATCATGCGCAGAAGCAAATTTTGCACACGGCACGCTCAAGTTCTGACCGTGTCGTGCTTGCGAAAGCTCTCTAACGTATGTGCCTTGTGAAACGGGCATGCTTTATGCCACATCATCTGCAAGACACGGGGACTTCGACAAACAGCTGCGTCGCCGAAAAACCTCATGATATTATTTTCCCCATTCACACTAGCTGTTTTTAGGAATTGCGCTTGTTTTGAAAGGATGCATTGCATGAAGTGTGCTCGACAATCATGTCTATTTGAGAACTGCAATGACTGTGACAGGCTCTTTGGACATTGCCATCGAAACGTTCATTCACTTTGCCTTGTGTAAATTAATGTGATGGATAAAAGATACGTTCTCGTTCTATCAATATTTGCAGCTTCTGTGATCTGTAGCCCCACTGCAGAAGGTAGGGCCTAATTTGGTTTTATTTTCATGAACTTACACTCGTATCAGTATAATTTCATCAGGTCTCGACAAAGTAATATATCACCTAAAAGCTTTTGTGTTTGCTTGTGTGTTTGTTTGTTTGTTTGTTTGTTTGTTTGTTTTTTTGTTTTTTTTGTTGCTTTTTTAAGCGGACGGCGCTGAACCGAACAATCATGTAATGTAAATGTAATCACCATCTTTTCTCCATCAATTTTCGCTCATTTTGTTTCAGATGTACTCACCTCGTATCCGAACAGCAGCTCATTTTTTCATGTGAATTCGACGCAAAAGTCATCTTTTTGTTCAAAGTTGGCTATTGGTGTCTTTGTAGTCGGTGCTCTTTGGAGTAAATACGTTAAATCGGTGCGACAGCAAAGTATTCTGAGTAATTGCCTAGATAGATTTGCAAAAATGTTATTTGAGTGATCATTTAAAGAACGTCATACCAGTCTATACAAATTACTATATGACAGGCAGTCATGTGTTCCATTAAGTCTCATTGGGATTAGCATTATATCATTATTGAACAGAAAAAAATAACAAAATTGCATAAATCATTTCGAAGACCATCTCAATTAAACTCTGCCCGATCATGCCGATTGTTGAACAGGCTAGATGCTGCAGAAAAATATCTGCAATATGTACGCAAAACCGATGTTCGCATGATATAAACGTTTTGTACATCATTAGATACAATGTATTCTACTTTCTTATCAGAATAACAAAAAAGAGAAAAAACAGAAAATCAAGTTTTCAAGAGTATGCCACGTTCTTGCTTATTCTGTTGACTTTATAGTCATCAATGGCATTCCAGATATCAAGCTATTTGTTTTAAATCCTACTCCAAGAACCAATAGTATTGGTGCAAATCTGAAAATATTGAAGCTCAAAAAATTGTGGAACATCCCAGAAAAGTACCCTGCTGCACATGTCTGAGAAGGAAAAAGCAATAATGACTCTGTCTGGAAATTCAAAGGGAGTAAAAAACAAAAACAAATCAGCATTAATAAACGTGATATAACAATTTCTATAGCGTAAGACTTGTTTCGTAGAAAGTCTGCGCTTTTGATCTACACTAACTGTATTTATAATTTTCCTTTCTCTGTCATGTTAGAATCGGAAACGCGTTATTTCCAACTATTCCAGACATTTCCATGTTAAAAAAAAAAAAAAAAAATGTGATCTATGTGGATGTGATATAGAGGGGTGGGGTTTATTCAGCATGAGAAGAAATATAAATGTCAGTTTCAGGTTCAAGTACAGGTTTCATTTTTATTGTAATGGCATATGTACATGTAAGGATATCTACATACATACTCACACATACACACAAGCACACACACACACACACACACACACACACACACACACACATATATATATATATATATATATATGTGACTGTGCACCTCAAAACGAACATAAAGTCGCACACACTGATTTTGCGTGAGGACTGAAAATAAGTGAAATGGGTCAACCTAGCCGAACTTGACTTTTTTATATTTTCTGAAAGAGCGCGTCTTCTTTTACATTATGCTAAAATTTGGTATTATAAAACGGGCAGGAAAGTGTGTTTTTTTAGCAGTTTATCTCGAAACATTTTTGGTAGAATATTGTGATTAGGTGTGTCTTTAGAATCCCTTTTTCTTTTCTGAAAAACCTTTTCCACACTCTTCACTTTCAACTCTAATAACTTTTGAAAGGATAGTGCTACTGCTTTGAAAGTTGGCATTAATTACGGACAGAATGTGTTAATGAGGCATGCTTAATTTCACTTTAATCTGATAATACCTTCATTGTTGTTACTCTGGTGGTTTACTTCCTGTTTTTTGTCCCATTCATCGCACAGCCAGCACGGTATGGTAAAGATTAAGCGCTTGAATAGACACTGTGCTTCAGAGCCTCTTTTCTCAGTTCACACTTTTCCTGAGTTTGTGCTTTCTTTCCAATATTTAGATAGGTTAGGAGAGTCCATTTGATTTGAGTTATACATCATTTTAAAGCTTAAAGTGTGCTCATTCAGAAAATGGTCTTAATTAAAAATTCATGTCTAGCGACTTTTTGGTTGTTTTGAGGTGCACGGTCACACACACACACACACACACACACACACATATATATATATATATATATATATATATATGAAGCACTTGCTTTCCAAAAGGCGCTAAATCCATCATTGCTTAATGGACTTAGCGCCTTCTGGTTGCAAGCTCTTCATATATATAATTATGACCGTGCGTCACAAAACGTACAAAAAGTCGCACCACTTGATTTCACGTTAGGGCTCAAATAAGGTGAAATAGGTCAACCGAGTCAATCTTGAGTTGTTCATATTTTCTGAAAGAGCTATCCTTCTTCTACATTCTTCTGTAATTTGGGATCTTAACATGAATGAGGAAGTGTGTTTCCAGCAGTATTTCTACAGCCATTTTTTTTTTTTTTTGGAGGAGAGTAGAATTTATTTACTTTATTTATTCATTTCAATATTCTTTTAGCAGGGTAGCCCTTTCAGTTGGTTAACTGTTCTATACCGAGGGGCCCTGCTCACATTATGTACAGATAAAAATGTCATGAACATTAAAACAGAGTACGAACAATGAAATAACTTATACTACAAATCAACCACTACACCAAAATATAAAATGATCAGGTATGTCTCAAAGGCATATTTTCATTTCTTCAAATCCTTTCACACTCTTCACTTTCAAGTCTAAAAACTTCGAAAGGATATTGTTGCTGCTTTGAAAGTTGACATTAATCATGGACAGAATATGTTAAAAGAACATGCTTAATTTCAGTTTAATCTGATAATCTCTTCATTGTTGTTGCTCCGGTGGATACCATCATGTGTTTTGCCCCTTCCATCGCTCATCTAGCACAGCTTGGTAAAGATTAACCGCTTGAATAGACGCTGTACTTAAGAGCCTCTTTTTTTCAGTTCACATTTTCCAGAGTGTGTACTGACTTCCCAGTATTTAGTTCGGTTAGGAGAATACATTTGAATTGAGTTACACATCATTTTAAAGCTTAGAGTCTGCTCTGTCAGAATCTTTCCGACGACTTTTTGTTTGTTTTGTGATGAAGGGTCACATACACACATACAAACACATAAATACAGTTTTCAATAATTGTGTACAATAATGCCATCATATACTAACGATACACTAAGGACATACATAATTACCAATTTGTTTTTACAAAGTAACGAGATGCGATGTTATTCTCTACAATAACTCTAAAACTGTAGAACATTGTTTGCAGAAATTTTGCAGGAAAAAACAGAAAAATCAAAAGTAGGAATATTTCTTACACTCCTAAATGATAATGTTGAAATGTTTATATTTCCTTAATTTTTTATGTCGAATGACAGAAATAACCTCTCTAGAAATAGAAAAGGCAGCCGATCCAGATGCACAATATAACATAACTGTGCTTGATTTCAAGTACTTCATTTTCATGTCTCTCTTTTAAAGAAACAATTGAAGATGTGGCAGGAGATCAAGAGACTTGCTAATACTCCAAATTTCATCGTTGTACTCTTAGTGGTAGACACTGTCTCCAGCGTTCAAGGATGGAAAGGGGAAGACATTCGACTGCCATGTCACTTCCAAGGGGAGCCATTGGCTGTGATCTGGGCCAAGGAGACCATTTCGTATCAGCAGCTGCCTAAGGCTGAATTTAACGATGGGAACTTTGAGAGCTTGGAGAAAGGGTTCGATATCGACAAGAACTTTAGCCTTGTCATCACCGACCTGAAGGTAGCAGATGAGGGTCTCTACCTTTGTCAAGTGGTTTTGAAGAATTTCGACAACTTTGAGAATTCCGTCTTTTTGACGGTTATCTGTAAGTTCACCTGCTATCATATTGCCATAAGGAGACATGGAGAAAGGAATTTAGATGGCAAAAATTTGTCATTACCACATTCAAATAGTTATACATCATTGCATTTTTAGAGTTATCAAAATAAGATAACAAAATCACTTATAAGGATGTACAAAACCTTCCTCGACCAGCATCGCGATGTAAGCCTCATAATCATTGCCACTTGAATAAGATGGGAGTGGCAGAAAGGGAATTTTGCAATTCCGAAGACACATTGAATAGCTGTGACAATCATGGCAAGAGATATTGTTATGTGATGAATATGCTTCATATTTTTATACACTTGTTAAGTTTTAATCTTCTTAGCATTTTTCATGTTCAATAGCAAACCATACCGCAAACATTTAACACTTTTTTTTCACGAGAGAGATGTAATCTGCTAAAGTTGTCATAGTAATTTGGCGAGTAAGAAAAAACAGCAACATAAGGCTCATATTTTTAGTATTGAAGGTGTGACATTCTATGAATTTCCTGTTTCCCCTAGCGATAGCATCAAAACATACAATCGAGGAATGCGTCGATAAGAGCCAGTCACATCAAAGTAGGTGTACTTACCAAACTCCGTCCAACGCTACTTCCATTATACTTACGTGTGTCGTGAGTGGATTCAAGCCTGACATTTCCATGATATGGACCGATGAGTCTGGAACGAGACTTAAGTCCGTGGTTTCGAGACAGACAACACTATCTGACGACACATACGAGAGGTTCGAGAAAATTAATGTTTCAGCCAAACATGGGACAGAGCGAACTTTGATGTGCAAAGCTACCGGTGACTCTATGAACGGAACGTCAACTAAAGAAATCACGCTTCTGCCTATATCAGGTTCTGTGAAAAGTTTTTCAATTTTGTGTTTCTGAATGATAACGAATTTTGTCAAAGCTTCTATCGCCACTACTACTACTGCTACTACTGCTAAACAATCAAACGAACAAAAAAACAAAAAAACAAAAACGAACGAATGAACAATCAGACAAACAAAACTAGAGGAGCACTCATCTCTGACCACATTACTCCAGTTCTCCAATCCATCCACTGGCTCCCCATTCATCACTTTTAAAATCCTCCTTATTGTTTACAAGATATGCAATAATCTTGCCCCATCTTATCTTAAAGACTTAATTTCCTTCCGCTCTTCCACTTCAACCCGTTCTCTCCGTTCTTCCTCCACTCTCCAATTATCACGTGGTCCCCGCACCTGTACCCGTTTGGTCATAGGGCCTTTTCTGTAATTATTTCCCCACTTCTTTGGAATAAACTCCCTTTTTATATTCGTAATGCTGAAAATGTTGATAGGTTTAAGTCATTGTTGAAAACTTATCTGTTTCCACAACCTTATTTCTGTTGTTGTTGCGTCGTTGTATCATAATATGTACATAATGCTGTAGTTTACTTTTACGTTATACTTTTTCTTTTTCTTTTTTCCCCGGATTGATGCGCTTAGAAACATCAGTATTAAGCGCTATATAAATGTTATTCATTATCATTATCATTTATCTGCCAAACAAATATGGTTATTTTGTATTCATAGATTCTAAAGCGACATTTATACTTTATATTGAATTATTGGGAGATTAAGCTTTTCTGTGTTCCTTGTGTTTCTTTAACCCTATAAAGCCCAAGGGGGGGGGGGGGGTGGGGGGCCTACCATATTTTCGTTTGCCACTCCTACACCCTTCACTCGATTTCAAGCAAATTTGGTGACTTTTCCTAAAATCTTATTGCAAACATTTTGATATATAATTTAGCTATGTCCGATATTGCTGGTTGCCATGGCTACCGTAAACTGACAACCATGTCAGTCAGATTTTGAATGATTTTCTGTTCCAATTTCACTTAACAATATAATAATGGATGAAATGGGGGTTTTCTTGGCTGTAATTTGCTGAAGGACCAAAATGTGAATTAATTATGGTTGTGAATTACTCTGAAATGGTCTTCTTATTATTTCCTTTATTTTTTATATGACATAGGCATCAAACAATGGACATAATAGAAATAATCGAAAATACAGCATTTTCCGAAGACTACCCTTTTATTTTGTGTTATCTTCACACAAGCTTTGCCTGTAATATCATTTTTTTTATCATATTATTAATCTGCAAACTCAAAATTTCAATATTTTGGAAATATGAAATGTGATACCAATATATGAACCCATTCCAAGCAATACATCATAGGTTTCATATATTTCTCTATATTGTAACGAGTAGCGCCCCCACGTGTTGACCTTGAGAAATTTCAACCATAACAAATAGTGAAGGTTGACTTGCTTTTCCTTTTTGGTAAATATGAAAATGATTGATATGAAATAAAAACATATATACTGGGATAAAGAAACAAAAAGAAAAATATATGATTTTAGCGTATTTTCTATGTATTTCTGTATATTTTGGTAAATAGCGCCCTCAGTGGATGACCTTGAGAAATTTAAAATGTTGGGTCATGTAGAGTATGAGTTGCTTTACCCATGTGCCAAATATGACGGTCATACATCATATAATAAAGAAGTTATATAGGGGGGGGGGGCACAATGTGCCCCCCCCCCCCCCCCCCTTGGGCCTGGAAGGGGTCAAAATAGCTTGGGCTTTATAGGGTTAACCTTTGACCTTGGATTTCGTGACCCCAAATTTATATGTTTCCTTCGTGTTTCATCATACACATACCCTGCAAGTTTGGTGAAACTCTGACTATCAATTGAATAACTCGTCAGTTAAGTTATTAGGTGACTAAGCGTAGTTCATGATCCCCTATATGGGTTATAGGTTGTAAAATCATTGAGGTACTTATTTACATGTTTGATGACCTCTGTAGGACTCGAGTAATGAGTGAATAACGTGATTTCACTTTGTCTATATCAAATTCCAGGAAAACGAGATAATTTCGGTCTCATCATTGGACTCATCATCGGTATACCTTTTGCCGTATCCATCATATTTCTTCTTGTTCGAAAGCTTCGGCAAAAATGTCATTTGGACTGCCTGCCCCCAAAAGGTGTCTTTTTTATTTTTCTATATTATTTGATTTGTTTGTTTCTTTGCTTCCTTCACAATAGCAAGTCCAATGGAATTAACTAGGAGGTTCTCTAACATCCTACACAGTGACTCTTGTAATAGTCGTTTATTTTGACAATCGAAAATGTGCTGATCACTTCCTGCCATACAGTATCTTGCCAGACTCATCAATAGAATTTAGAGGCATTACTTAATTTGCAGATTAAATAAAAATCCAGCTTTAGTGCTTCAGAATAGTTATAAGAAAAAAGAACCAACGTTGTGATAATTATGAAAATTATAATCGATGTTAAGTATTGTTAACTATACATAGCAATAGTTACAGTGAAGAATATTAATAATGTAATTGCTTCTAAACTAAACCGTTTAATTTTATGGTTTAGCGGAAAAAAAATAGTGCTATCGCCAAATATCTAATGTTTATATTGCGATATTCTATACGGTAGGATTTAATTTTCTGATACAACTGACGACCTACACATGTTCACATAAATTATGCATCAAAATGTGATAACTTGATTTTTTTTAATCACTGGCAATCAATATCTAGGAGGAAAGGGAGCCAGTTGCGCTTTACAGGAGTAAGATTTTTTTTTTTTTTTTTTAATTAGGTGATCCGAGTATCCTCTCGGATCACCTTCTGTATCTGTACGGATTCTTTGTTGGGTTGTTCTTATTTCTGGACAAAAGTTGTGTATCTACTTACTCAAAAAGTTCTCAGAGTATTAATTTCAAACTCATACCATATATGTATCATGTCCCAAAGACGACAAATCTAATGTATCATTGTGATCAGTCGACCGTGACGTCACTATGACGTCATTATATGAAAACACATTTTCATTCATATCTCATTACTGGAATGTAATTTTTCAATGAAATTTACGTCGCATACATTTCAAGTTATGTGCATTTTACTCATATTTTCAAAATTCATACTTTCTCTTAAAACGTGCGCGTACGCGCGCGTTGAAATATTTGTATGCTCAAATCGAGCTCAAATTTTTTTTGCACACGTTTCAGATCATTTAGAGCATTTTTTGAAAAATTGAAAAAATTGGACGGACGCGTACGCGCGCGCGCATATACGCTCGCACAGCTCATATGCAATAGAAATTTCCCATTTTTTTACACTTATCGGCTGCCTAAAATGTCAAGGAATATTTCTACCAAGTTTCAAGTCAATCCGACTCAATATGACGTCATACGGGCCCGTCAAAGTTGAAATTCCGCGCGCGCGTCAATGGCGATATACAGTGCAACAATGCAAAAAAACCGCCAATTTTGAATCCGATTTTACTCGTCAGGATGGACGGTGACCCCCCATTTTCTTTACATATTCTGAAAGCTGATGAGTTGTACATGTCATTTCATGGGTTGGCGATGCTGAAAAAATGATTAAAAGATATCAAATTTCTTAATAAATTTTAAAAAGTAAATTTTCAAAATGACGTCATCAAATTTCAAGTTCACTCAAGCGTATCTCACTTATTCTTTTGTTGATTTTCGTCCAAATTTCAATATAATGTAGCTTATTAAATGGTCTTTCAGTCATATATTAACAACATTTTGATTGGATGACGGCATCACCTCGTAAAAAGGGATTAAATGTAACATTGTCAAATTTGACCAGTTTACGTGTTATCTCTATGGGAGTGCAGTTTTTCTGGAAATGAAAACTGACATGACTATCTTTATCGAGCACTAGCTCACTTATGCTTCGGTGAATTTCTCCCATATTTTAGTATGTTGTAGCTGAGACTTTGCGCTATCGTAAGTGTACCCTTCGTTTTTTCATACGTTGTCGGCATCACGTCCAAAAACTTTGTTGAAATTAAAGCTTATTTTCGATGTATTGAAATATTTCTTCCTTTCTGCAACTTTCTTTGCAATAACTCAAGAAAAACATACCCTATCACCACCATATTTTGCACATGTTTAGTTCATGTCACGTCCATTATTTCATAAAATAACAACTACTTGATCACACACCATCTTGGGTATGTAAATTAGGGTCAAAGGTCATAAATGTTTCATCCTGTATCTTGGTGAATACATGTTCTATCTCTCCCATATTTTGCACACGTAAAGACCATGTTACAAGGATCATTTCACAAAATAACCATTTTTGGCTCAGATGCCATCTTGTCTGTGCAAAGTGGGGTCAAAGGTCATATGTGCTTCTTCCTGTATCTTCGTTATGACGTGTTATCTCTATGGCAGGGAATTTTTCTAGATGTGAAAATTGACATGATTGTCTTTATTGACGACTAGCTCACTTACCCTTCGGTGAATTTCTTCCAGATTTTAGTATGTTGGAGCCAATTTAATACTCTTTAAGTTTTGTTCAACCAAAGCTTTAATCGGATGATGTCTTCACCTCGTGAAAATGGATATAATGTAACCTTGTCAAATTTAACCAGTTTACGTGTTATATCTATGGGAGGGACTTTTTCTGGAAATGAAAATTGACATGACGGTCTTTATCTAGCACTAGCTCACTTACTCTTCTGTAAATTTCTCCCAGATTTTAATATGTTGTAGCTGAGACTTTGGGCTATCGTCAGAAATTCTCCATTTTTTCATACAACGCCGAAATCACGTCAAAAAACTTGGTTGAAATCAAACTTATCTTCGATGCATTGAGATATTTCTTTCTCTCTGCAACTTTCTTTGCAATAACTCAAGAAAAACAGCCCCTATCATCCCCATATTTTGCACATGTTTAGTTCATGTTACGTACATTATTTCATAAAATAACAACTACTTGATCACGTTAAAAAACTTGGTTGAAATTAAAGCTTATCTTCGATGTATTGAGATTTTCTTTCTTTCTGCAACTTTCTTTGCAATAACTCAAGAAAAACAGCCCCTATCACCCCCATATTTTGCACATGTTTAGTTCATGTTACGTACATTATTTCATAAAATAACAACTACTTGATCGGACACCGTCTTGGGTATGTAAATTAGGGTCAAAGGTCATAAATGTTTCATCCTGTATCTTGGTGAATACATGTCCTATCTTTCCCATATTTTGCACACGCAAAGACCATGTTACAAGGATCATTTCACAAAATCACCACTTTTTGCTCAGATACCATCTTGGCTGTGGAAAGTGGGGTCAAAGGTCAAATATACTTCATTCTGTATCTTCGTTAGTGTATACAGAATTCGGTACCAAAGATGGCAGGTCTGACTCCCTTTTCTAAATGAGAATCCAAACATCACACGGCAAATATCCCCTAAACGCAGATGAAACATTTATGGCCATGCCTATTGGGATCAGGATTTGAATCGTTGATTTCCAAATAGATCGGATCACCTAATTTGTCAGTGTTGACAAATTCCAAGTCTAGTTGCTATTCATGTTGTCCAGTTTCGCCACCGACCTCAGAGACTACAGCGGGTAGTGAAGATAAGAGCAGAGAGTGGTACTCCATTAAATGGACGGACTTCAAACTTTGTTGCGGACGATTGAGGGACGTGTCCACACCACACGTGAGTATGGATATGATTCATCGACAGGTGGTGCATGAGTGCAAAGTTCAAAGCAATTTCATTACGATTTAAAGGGACTGTACTGTACTGGTTAAGGTGGGGATTCATGTTTTGAACATTTCTAAGTGAGATGATGAAAAGCCTCTTATGAAATATGAAAGAGCATGTAATGTTAAGAAGAATTCAACGTTTATTTGATGAAAATTGGTTTTCAAATGGCCGAGATATCCAAAAAAGTGCTAATGATAAAAGGCGACATGCCACAACTTTATTAGGATCTCTTTGTTTCACCTTGTTTTTGGATATCTCAGCCATTTCAAAGCCGATTTTCATCAGATAAACTTTTGATACCCCTTAGAACTGCGTGCTCTTTGACATCTCATAGAGTGGTTTCTGAATATCTCGCAAAACGTTAAAAGCTAAATCCTCACCTCGACCAGAACTGTACACACCCTTTAAGTACACACCGCACTGCGTGCATAATTATCATGTCTGTTGGTAAGACACGGTGCCTCAAACGGCAGTAAACATCACATTACTTGCATATATATATATATATATATATATAGGTATATGGTGATAACAAGTGTATATTACAACTGTTCTTTATCAAAGGATAATCATGATACTGGCATTTTGTGTTCTATTTTGAAGATGAGGGAAGGGGATTTTTTTTCTTCTTTTTCTTTCTTTTCTTCAAGAATACTAAGAGAGGAGAGTCAGTTTCAAATGTATTCATATTCTCTGCATTGGCTGACATTTACCATAATAAATTGAACAACAAATGAAGAAGAAGGAAAGCCTGTCTAATCTTCTGACAACACTTGCCTATAATTATCATCTTTATAGTCTTATTATGACATTATTTGGATTTTGGATGCTTATTTATGTGCATGATCCTCATTAGAATAATACATTATTTGATAGATTAAGCCTTATAACAATTTTTGCAGGGACAATTAAAAAAAAAGTTTTATATTTCTTCGTTTGAATCACATTCATTGTTCTTGTGTTACACCCTCCCTATCCCTCTTATGTCAGCCCCCCTCCAAATATATATATATATATATATATATATATATATATACAAACAAAAAATAGAAATAATTAGCTAATTTTTTCGCAAACGTATAGTGTTCGAAAATTTTCAGCTTATAGCGAATATCATTCAAAATAATTCAAACGCCTTGCATGGTTAGATCTTTGTTTGATAACACTCAAGAATTAGTTTGAACTTAAGAAGTCAACTATATTACAAGAACTTTGTGTAACAGTTTCTTCGAAAACGCGTGTCAATAATAAAAAAAATAACAACTGCATTCATCTTTTCCTCTTTCAGCCTAGAATACCTTTCTGGTTGTACGCCCTCTATCGATGCGCACTCGCCACTTATTTCTTCCCATTCCTGATATTTTATTTCGTGCATGGAGCGGAGAAATTGGGTCATAAATTCATTATCTACATCCCAGTATGGTCGTATACAGCCACCACATGTTACTTCTGCTTTGCCTTCTTCAACGTTGTGTTGGACTTTGTGGAGAGGAGAGGAAATGCAGAACTTGAAGGTACGGTATTAAGTTGACATGGTTGAAGTTGAAAAGGGCTGAGGTGGGAAGAAGCTAACACGAATGCAATTTTAAGCGGAATAAAGAAAGCTTGCGAAAATGCAACTTATTTGATAAATTCGAATGCAACTGTTTACGATCCCTGAGGAAACCAAAATTTGCTACGTTCGGAAATATTTGCCGCTTAGTGTGATACTCTCTTTTGATAGTACAGCATGCTATAAGATCTCCTATACATATCCTGTGGGCTCTCAGAGAAAAGAAAATAATTTTCAGGAACGTCACAACATTTCGCTGCTAAGTGCATGACTTGGTTGCCCTGAAATTGCACGTAATGTATAGGACGAATGTTCCAAAATGTACATGGTAAACGTACATAATATAGTTGTTGATGAATATTTTCGTTTTCCTTTAAGTATGCGTTGGTTCCACATTGTTTTGCTCATTGTTACTCCTCTATCTATTTTATATCTCTCTTGAAACATCTGTCTTGAATGCTGTTCTTTATACTTATACAATGTAGATGAGTTTCGGTACCAGATTCAGTAACTTCTCTTCAACGTCGCCGCCGTTCCTTCCATCATCTCAACCGGCTTCGACCGGGGGGCGCTTTACTATGTCGTATATGATAAGATTCCGACTTTAATTTTCATCAGTCTTAACTTCCTCCCCACCGTCGTGTGCTTCGTCGACATCTTCATTACGCTGATCGTTATCCGATTCTTACATGTGGTTTACCCTGGCACTCTCCTGATCTTTTACGTGCTCTTCGCTGTCGGCTACTGGGCGGCAGGGGGAACAGACCCGTCCGGAAACCCCTTCATATCTCCCATTCTCGACTTCGGGAACTACCCCGGCATAGCGGCCGCAACAGTGATGGGCGTGTCATTGTTAACGTTGCTGCTTCAGGCCGGTTTAAAGGGATTATACGCTCTCCGCGTCCGGTGTATGGACAGCAGAAGACAAGAACCTGTTCCTTCTACAGACGAGCCGTCAAGTGGAAATGTCGAGCTCGAAAAACTTACCGAGTAATTTTCGAATATGACGGGGCGCCATCATTGTGCAATATTTGCTTATATAGTGGATAGAAACCAGCTGATAATGTTTACAGCCAAACGCAATTATGCTAATCATTGCCAACATAAGAATGATGCCATTTCAATGATTTATTGAAATGTAAAGTT